>NC_083572.1:5694914-6294914 GCF_027579695.1 Neoarius graeffei | reverse complement strand
AGACTGCATAGCTATTGCAACGTTATCGCTGGCTCTAAAACCGCAGACAACTTTGTTGCAAGCTTTCTATTGGAATAAAATGTTTATATACCTCAATATTCTTCCGCAGGTCGGACAGTGAGTTTTTGTAGGCCGTGATGTGGTTTGTTTTCGGCAAACAAAGCAAACAATTAAAATGAAATGAATCGTTAATCCTTTCAGAAAACTGAAACATGGGTTCATGGGCCATGAGTGCGTTCATTCCCCAGAAGAACCGCCTCCTTCCATTCTGCCATCAACTGATCGTGTTAAATAATGCTGTGGAGAAATAATTGAGCTTGGTTTTATACAGTCTATGGATGTAACGTGACCCTAGTGATTACTGATCAACTGTCTCAGTGTCACCTGAGAAAAACCAATCACGTTTTAGGAAAGAAAAAAAAATCCACTTTCAAAGCTGCTTCATAGTAATGAGTAACGAGGACTTTGATAGAAATGTAGTGGAGTGAAAAGTACGATATTTGCCTTTCAAATGTAGTGAAGTTAAAGTTATAAGTTTCAAAAAAAATAATACGCAAGTACAGATACTAAAAAAGTGTACTTAAGTACAGTACTCAAGTAAATGTGCTTCGTTACTGTCCACCTCTGCATGGTGGTGTAGTGGTTAGCACTGTCACCTCACAGCAAGAAGGTCCTGGATTCGAGCCCAGTGGCTGGCGAGGGCCTTTCTGTGTGGAGTTTGCATGTTCTCCCCATGTCTGTGTGGGTTTCCTCCAGGCGCTCTGGTTTCCCCTACAGTCAGGTTAGGCTAATTGGTGACTCTAAATTGACCGTAGGTGTGGATGGTTGTCTGTCTCTATGTATCAGCCCTGTGATGACCTGGTGACTTGTCCAGGGTGTACCCCGCCTTTCACCCATAGAATCAGAATCAGAATCACTTTTATTGCCAGGTATGTGAACACACACAAGGAATTTGACTCTGGTTTCACTGAGCTCTCATAGTACAAAACAGATAAAAAGCGTATACACAAAACAAACAAATATTTTGCAAGTGATATTACTGATATATGAATCTGGATTTTAGCTGTTCATCACAGAGACAGCCTGAGGGAAAAAAACTATTCTTGTGTCTGGTTGTTTTTGCATACAGTGATCTATATCGCCTCCCTGAGGGGAGAAGATTAAACAGTTTGTGACCAGGGTGTGATGGGTCCGCAGACATGTTACCTGCCCGTTTCCTGACTCTGGACAGGTACAGGTCTTGGATGGAGGGCAGGCTGACATCAATAATTTTCTCTGCAGACCTTATTGTCCGTTGCAGTCTGTTCTTGTCCTGTTTGGTGACTGATCCAAACCAAACAGTGATGGAAGAGCAGAGAATAGACTGAATGATGGCAGAGTAGAATTGTGTCAGCAGCTCCTCAGACAGGTTGAGCTTCCTGAGCTGGCGCAGAAAGTACAACCTCTGCTGGGCCTTTTTGATGATGGTGACTGTGTTGGTCTCCCACTTCAAGTCCCGAGAGATTGTGGAACCCAGAAACCTGAAGTTTTCAACAGCAGTCACAGTGTTGTTGGTGATGGTGATGGGCGGCAGGGTGGGGGGGGTCTCCTCCTAAAGTCCACTGTCATCTCCACAGTTTTGAGCGTGTTCAGTTCCAGATTGTTCTGACCACACCACCAGACCAGCCGTTCAACCTGCCGTCTGTATGCAGACTCGTCACCATCTTGGATGAGGCCGATGACCGTTGTATCGTCCGCATATTTCAGGAGTTTAACAGACGGGTCTCTTGAGGTGTGGTCGTTGGTATAAAGCAGTGTTTCGCAAAGTGTGGTCCGCGAGAGACCGCAAGTGGTCCGCGAAGTGATCTACAAATGTAGTCAGCGTTTTCAAGATAAGCTAGCGTATGCTTTGTAACATTATTAGAAAGTTAAATTTATCCAATCTTGTTTTTAACGGCAATCAAACGGGCCTGTAATTTCATCATTATTATTATTATTTAAAAAGCGTTCTGCATCTGAATTTGCACCACATCAAACTTGTAGTGTGCACGTGCTCTTATTCCGCCTCTCGTCTCTAGGCAACACTCACCTCACAAATCTCTGCCTCACAGGCAAACAGGCAGCCAGACCTGAAAACAAGCAAACGAAAATTCTGAACATATAATAGGCTAATCCTAACTAGCTCGTGTTCGTGGCGATTTTTTTAATTTACTGAAAGTGAAACAACAAGGATGGAGAAGTGGCTGACAGGTTCAGTTAAGAGGAAAAAACCTGACACTACCGACACAAGCATCAATAAGGAGAAAATGCAAAGAAAAGAAGATTCAGTTAGCACTGAGTCCCCAACACAGGAAGAACAAGAAAAACAAGCTCGGCAGACTAAACCAACGGCAAAGGTGAAAAGAAAATACCACAATGAATATCTAAAGTTGGGATTTTTCTGGACTGGGGATTCTGAAGATCCCAATCCCCACTGTGTCCTGTGCTATGAGATTTTAGCCAACGAGGCAATGAAGCCAGCAAAACTCAAGCGCCACATTGAGACGAAACACAAAGAATGCCTTGGCAAACTTTTGCCTTTAAAAACCACGGAGGATATGGAATGGATAGGCCTTTAATGTATTTAGTTAACCATAATTTTTTCAATTAAAAACACCTAATAGTACACATCTCTGTATGGTCTGTGTGTGTGTGTTGTGTGGGGCAGGGGGGTGGGTGTTGACAGGTGGTCCCTGAAATTTTTTTTTGGGACAAAGTGGTCCTTGGTCTGAAAAAGTTTGAGAAACACTGATATAGAGGGTTGCGCGAAGATTTGAAGTTCATCTTTGAGTGGTGAATATATATTTCACGAGTGAGTGAAGTGAAGATAAACTTCATATCTTCGTGCCACCGTGTAATGTTCTTTATATTATATGGACACATCCACAAAACCCCCCACAATTTAATCAAAAGAATTTTAATTTTGAACTGGTTTGCCATTTTGACAATGCAAGTCTAGTCAGTGGGAAAACACTGGGAGTGACATCATCTGAGTGAAATATCGGGAAATATGTCACTCAAACCCACGATGTATTTCGTATGAAAAATGTGAGTTTTTCAACACAAAGAACAACAACTTTATTTATCACACGCTTGTGAAATTCCTCTCTGCATTTGACCCATCTGAAGCAGTGAACACACACGTGAGCAATGAGCACACATACATACCCAGAGCAGTGGGCATCCATGCTAACAGCACCTGGGGAGCAGTTGGGAGTCAGGTGACTCGCTCAAGGGCACCTCAGCCCATCCCATATTAACCTAACCGCATGTCTTTGAACTGTGGAAACTGGAGCACCCGGAGGAAACCCACGCAGACAACATACTGTACAAGCTCCACACAGAAAGGCCCTCACCAGCCACTAGGCTCGAATCCAGAACCTTCTTGCTGTGAGTCAACTGTGCTAACCACTTACACCACCGTACCGCCCACAAGAAGATAAACTTCATATCTTCAAGCCAATGTGTGATTTTCTTTTTATTATGTTGGCACATTCACAAACAAAAAGTACCTAAATTTATCAAAGCAATTCATCGAGTTCCTCATAAGTGACATATAGAGATTTATGTCAGAGTTTTGGTTCTCCATGTCCCGGATAGAGCTCGTATGAAAAATACGAGTGGTTTATTTCCCAGTAAAACACTCCTGTCTATGTAATATATACATATATTTACATAATGTAATGTGTGTTCACATAGGGAAACTCCGTAAGAGCTACAATTGGTGCACCATTGATAATTCAATGAAATTTTATTTGTATAGTGCTTTTAACCATAGACATTGTCACACCACAGCTTTATATAAAGCTTATAATAATAATAATAATAATATAGGGGCAGCACGGTGGTGTAGTGGTTAGCGCTGTCGCCTCACAGCAAGAAGGTCCGGGTTCGAGCCCCGTGGCCGGTGAGGGCCTTTCTGTGTGGAGTTTGCATGTTCTCCCCATGTCCGCATGGGTTTCTTCCGGGTGCTCCGGTTTCCCCCACAGTCCAAAGACATGCAGGTTAGGTTAACTGGTGACTCTAAATTGACCGTAGGTGTGAATGTGAGTGTGAATGGTTGTCTGTGTCTATGTGTCAGCCCTGTGATGACCTGGCGACTTGTCCAGGGTGTACCCCGCCTTTCGCCTGTAGTCAGCTGGGATAGGCTCCAGCTTGCCTGCGACCCTGTAGAAGGATAAAGCGGCTAGAGATAATGAGATGAGATAATAATATATTTAAAAAAATATTTTCAGATAGGGCGGCACAGTGGTGTAGTGGTTAGCGCTGTCGCCTCACAGCAAGAAGGTCCGGGTTCGAGCCCCGTGGCCGGCGAGGGCCTTTCTGTGTGGAGTTTGTATGTTCTCCCCATGTCCGCATGGGTTTCTTCCGGGTGCTCCGGTTTCCCCCACAGTCCAAAGACATGCAGGTTAGGTTAACTGGTGACTCTAAATTGACCGTAGGTGTGAGTGTGAATGGTTGTCTGTGTCTATGTGTCAGCCCTGTGATGACCTGGCGACTTGTCCAGGGTGTACCCCGCCTTTCGCCCGTAGTCAGCTGGGATAGGCTCCAGCTTGCCTGCGACCCTGTAGAACAGGATAAAGCGGCTACAGATAATGAGATGAGATGAGATTTTCAGATAGACCAGGTGCTCACAAATAGGAGTTTTTATTCAGTGCCAACGCAACAAGGATCCTTCTGCTAAATTCAGTTTAAAACAAGCACGCAAACAAACAAACAAACAAAAAATATAAAAACTTTGAAGCATAATGAAGACAAGGATTAAACATTGTTTAACTTCAGCTATTTGTCTGATATACAGTTAGCAGAAATGTCACTGCAAATTATTAGCAAACAAAAAAAAATTAGACCTGTAATTTAGATTTGTACAGTATATCTCATCTCATTATCTCTAGCCGCTTTATCCTGTTCTACAGGGTCGCAGGCAAGCTGGAGCCTATCCCAGCTGACTACGGGCGAAAGGCGGGGTACACCCTGGACAAGTAACCAGGTCATCACAGGGCTGACACATAGACACAGACAACCATTCACACTCACATTCACACCTACGCTCAATTTAGAGTCACCAGTTAACCTAACCTGCATGTCTTTGGACTGTGGGGGAAACCGGAGCACCCGGAGGAAACCCACGCGGACACGGGGAGAACATGCAAACTCCACACAGAAAGGCCCTCGCCGGCCACGGGGCTCGAACCCGGACCTTCTTGTTGTGAGGCGACAGCGCTAACCACTACACCACCGTACCACCTTGTCTTGTGTTCTAGGGAAATATTTCTAGTTTTGCTTGCTGATTAAAATATAAAAAATACTGCTGTGACTAAAACATACACAAAAATTAGCTGCATTATAAAACTAGCCGCTAAAAGTGTTTCGCTGAAGCAGTAAAGTAACTTTGCTTGGCTAAATTTTCACAGTTTATTTCTTCCATTATTTTGTCATCTTAAGCTTTGATTAAAAAAAGCAAAAATCACAGGGTTAATTAGTTTAGTGATGTGAAGCAGGATAAATAGAGCAAGTATATAAACCTGAGGTAATGCTAGTCAACAGTGGGTGATGTTAGCCTAGCTAGAGTGATAACGTTTGCTAGCTAGCCTGGTATTTTTAATAGATAAGCGATATAGGTTGTTTTTAATGTTGTATTCAAGACTGTGGCTCCTTTATCAATTTGTACTTTGTGTTTTAGCAGTTATTTTTTAATTGTGTAATTTTCGATTTTAGCCTGTTGTTATTGTGTAATTTGATGTCCTGGGTTTGTTGCTGTTCAAACTGACATGATTGCCTCAATAAACAGGTTTTTATCAGTTTGTTAGGATGCCTTACTCTTTCAAATTTTTTCTACAGTGACATATTGATATCAATATGTAGCCCTGTGAAAATACGGTTTTATTCTGTGTTTACAAAAATACAGTATAACGTGTCAGCAAACATTACAGTATTAAAGTGCATATCACGGGTAAATTCAGGAGCAAGATCAATGTAATTCTCCTATTTTATATTAAACTTTGGTCAAATATCTGTCACATTTTGCATTTTGTGCAATTTTTTTTTACCTTGCACAATACCAGAGAAATTCAGTTGAAATCGAGCCATTTGAGGCGAATTGGTCCGCCTCTGAAAAAACTTGGCGTTTGGATTTCCCGGGAAACATTGATTTTCGTGATGTCGCGTGCGGGACGCCTCCCTCTGAATCGTACGTCAGCGCTGGTTTGTTTATGAGAAAACGACCTGGTGGTTTTCTGCAAATTTTTTCAACGTTATCACGTAATTATTAAAATGGTTAACAGATGTATCGTAGGAGGGTGTAGCAACACCAATCATAATGGGATTAGTACTCATCATTTCCCACATTGCGCTCAGGTGACAATTCCATATTTCAATGCAAAATCGCTAGCTGCTAAACTTGGTCTACACAGGCTGTGCACTGAAACCGTGCAAGCTCTCGCAGCCTGCTGGCGCTTCCGCAGGTGACGTCATGAATCTGGCTCCAGACTCCCTTGGGATTTTTCCAGACGCGTTTTGTTATTTTATTTTTTTCTGCTGTAGACAGATGGCCTTGTGCAAAATTACCCTTCTGGATGAGTGTGTAAAGGGACATTCTTTCATATAAAAAAAAAACGAATTTGGTCCAGGATATGCACTTTAATGCTGAAAATGCTTTTACAGTAAATGCATGCCAACCTGGCTGCTAGTAAATTAGTGTGCATTTACAAAGTCTTTTTTTTTATAGTACAGTAGTTTGAAATATTGGTACAGTAGGAGACTGGTTCTGTCCCCTAAAGTACAAGCTCCACAAATGTACCCCCTACAGCTCATAATTAGACATCAACGTAACCATGTGTACCTTTTTGGGGCCAAAAAGGTACATACTTTAAGAGCACGTGTTTTTCAGTCGTCATGGTAACATGGCATCATGGTAACATGATGCCCTGTCAGTGGTTTGGCATTTGGATCAGAGTGAAAAGAAACGTGTGCACTAGCTGAAAAATGAAAATGTTCAGACCAGTGTGTGTGAAAACACCCACTGTTGCTGCATTTGGGCATTTTTAAATCAATTGTCCTTATAGGGCTGTGCGATATTATTTCAATCTCAACAACTGAAGTGAGCAACAGAGACAGACAACAACAGACAGACAATGAAGGAGAGCAACAGAGACAGGCAATGGAAGAGAGAAACAACAGACAGACAAAGGAGAGCAACAGACAATGAAAGAGAGCAACAACAGACAACTGAGGTGAGCAACAGAGACAGACAATGAAGTCACAGCATAGTTGTAGGAAGATAACAATAATAAGTTAGACAACAGAGAACTTATAACGAATAAAAAAATGTCTAAATTAGAAGATTTGAAGTGTGCTCGTGTATTTGGGGGGTACGGGAGTAGGGGGCCAGATGAAGTCCACTTTTGGGGAAAAAAGATCCCCCCCCCCCTCCACAATGCTGGCTACGGGCCTGCATACATGTTCCCAAGCAGGATATAAAGAGTACAAATAAGTATCTGAGAAGGTACTGCTCCAGTGACAAGCCATTGTATCTCTAAAGGTACAATAATGTACTTTATTTTCTGAGAGTGTAGGTCCTTTGAGAACCACAAACCATTAAACACTATAACAGACTGTCTATTTTAATATTAAAAACATATCTTGAAAGTTGAAACTTGTGTAGGTTGGTGTGTTTTCTTTAAACGTAACTTGACCTTTGCATTTTAAATGCAATGGGATTTTGTTGGAAACTTGTTTCATGATGTGAAATGAATTTGTATTCAGAATGAAAGTCAGTGTAGTGGTTGTTTCTCTGATCTGGTTGCATCACAGGATGTTTCTCCTGCAAACACACATACGCTTCTGAACAATTCCATTGAGATCAGATGTGAACAGTTTTCCCAAATAAATAACAGCAGTTGCTCGATGTGTGTCAAATATTGTAGTGTTTAATTTTGCTTTATTCTGAAGTGTCAAGCTCATTATAATAATTTCTTGTAAATATGTCTGGTGCGAAAGAAACCAACATTTCAACATTAGTCAGCTATACCGAAGAACCTGACTCATAATCATAGAAGCTTCAGAAACTGAACATGCTCGGGCAAGTCCATTTTCAACTTTCACACATTTCACACTTGACACAGAGACCCAAAACGTGTGTGTGGAATTTAGAAAAAAAAACAACAACAGAAAAATATATATTGTATTCTCAATTCTGATTGACTGGTCAGAAGGTTTTGGTTCATTTTCTGTAACCGTAGCTCTGACAATAGTGCAGCTACAAATCACAGGGTTAATATTAATGTGCTTGTTCTAATACCTTATTGTTTGACATTTATGAAAGGAGTCTCCAGTGTCAACGCTTTGTAACAGTCAGATGTAAAGGCCTGGTCCCACTGGCCGATGGACACAAAACGTATGCAAAAAGGACACAGCAGACGAGCAAAATTTCGGGGGTGGCTCTATCCGTTTTCATCCGCTCCAGAAATGGACAAAATTGGTGAAAATTTGCGAAAACAGAACGGAAAAGAACGGACGTGGGTAGTATATAGCGGGGATGTTAAACGCATGTTCATAGGAAGCCTAGCAGATGAAAGCGGATGGAAGTGGATGACAGCTCCGAAGGGGTTACCGGTGATAACTGAGAAGCGGACGCATAGCAGAAAGAGCGGATGCATAGCGGATGAAGGGGATGCATCACGTACGCCTAACGGAAACAAAGGGGATGTTGCGCGGATGTATATCGGATGCAGACCGATTGTCCGCTAGGTGTCCTTCTACATACTCTAGACATACTCCAGACATCCTAAATATACGAGATACATCCCAGATATAAACGCTTTGTCCGTTTTGAATACTTTATATACGAGATGCATACGCTTACATCCTTTCTATTTCCGTGCTACTAACGATGAATAGACGTTTCATGTACCTTATCTTTCCTCCCTCTTTCCATTTTCAGCTGCAGCGGATGTGAGTTGCGAGGATGCCCAGAGGATGCAGAGAGGGTACAGCAGACGTTTAACGGATGATAACGGACATAGAACGTTTGTTGCTCGTATATGTCGCGGATTTACATCGTACACGGCGGAAAGTTCATCCGTTCTAAAAGTTTTGTGCAGCTCAAAACTTTTTGCGCGGATGAAATCACAGTGGACGGATGCTCGATGGATAGAGCGTATGAAGCACGTATGCAATGAGTACACAACAGATGCATAGCGTTTTCCAACGGATGGCAAAGATTTTTTTACGTTTTACATCCTCTTTGCATCCGTAAGTGCAGTGGGACCGGGCCTTAAAACATGCAGTAGGTGTCCTGGCTGCTTTCGATTGCCCTCACTTCCTGTTCAGTGTTCCTGGGATAGGCTACAGATCCACTGTGACCCTGACCAGGATAAAATGCTTACTAAAGATGTGTTAATGAATAAATCAATCTAAATTTAAATTATAAATCAATTTACAGAAGCTGCATCTGCAGTAAATTGGAAGTGCAGTATGGCAGAAGAAAGAGAGATGACATTTTGTGTGTGTCTGTGCTGGGCTTGTACACCACATAGCCTGTACCTGGCTCTCTGCTAGTTACATGACCATCCACATATCTGAGAACAGGAAGTGACCTACTGTACAGTGCTGACCAAACGACTTGGGTCACATTACCAGATTGTATTTCCAGGATGCCTCTTTGCTTTCTAGGTTAAAATGCTATTTTAATCTTCAGTGATCTTTGCACCAAACATGCTTTTTAGAAGTGTGAGTGCTAGAAAGTAGAGAAAAGTGAGCAAAAATGACATCTGATCTTGAGTCAGATCAGTAAATAGAATCCAGAGGTGTTAAAAAGTGTGTGTGCGCGCGCGCATGTGTATCCAGAACAACAGGCGAGCAATAAACTTGTATTAGAGAATATTTATATCGCACTCAGAATGAAAGATGATCTTAACATACACTGTTAACCCTTGATATTTCTTTGTCTTCTTTATTTTGTCCTAAGAGTATTCAAACTTAGGCATTTAACTCCATATAGAGTGATTTATAACATGACTAATTGAAACCCAGACCTTCCACAGATCACTGTCTCTTTTTTCAAATATAAAACATATTTAAGGTATAAAACACTTGGGGGTGTGCTGTTATAGGAAATTAATCACTGGAATCAAAATATAAGAAAAATAATTACAACCCCAATTCCAAAAAAGTTGGGACAAAGTGCAAATTGTAAATAAAAACGGAATGCAATAATTTACAAATCTCAAAAACTGATATTGTATTCACAATAGAACATAGACAACATATCAAATGTCGAAAGTGAGACATTTTGAAATTTCATGCCAAATATTGGCTCATTTGAAATTTCATGACAGCAACACATCTCAAAAAAAGTTGGGACAGGGGCAATAAAAGGCTGGAATAGTTAAAGGTACAAAAAAGGAACAGCTGGAGGACCAAATTGCAACTCATTAGGTCAATTGGCAATAGGTCATTAACATGACTGGGTATAAAAAGAGCATCTTGGAGTGGCAGCGGCTCTCAGAAGTAAAGATGGGAAGAGGATCACCAATCCCCCTAATTCTGCACCGACAAATAGTGGAGCAATATCAGAAAGGAGTTCGACAGTGTAAAATTACAAAGAGTTTGAACATATCATCATCTACAGTGCATAATATCATCAAAAGATTCAGAGAATCTGGAAGAATCTCTGTGCGTAAGGGTCAAGGCCGGAAAACCATACCGGGTGCCCGTGATCTTCGGGCCCTTAGACGGCACTGCATCACATACAGGCATGCTTCTGTATTGGAAATCACAAAATGGGCTCAGGAATATTTCCAGAGAACATTGTCTGTGAACACAATTCACCGTGCCATCCGCCGTTGCCAGCTAAAACTCTATAGTTCAAAGAAGAAGCCGTATCTAAACATGATCCAGAAGCGCAGACGTCTTCTCTGGGCCAAGGCTCATTTAAAATGGACTGTGGCAAAGTGGAAAACTGTTCTGTGGTCAGATGAATCAAAATTTGAAGTTCTTTATGGAAATCAGGGACGCCGTGTCATTCGGACTAAAGAGGAGAAGGACGACCCGAGTTGTTATCACCGCTCAGTTCAGAATCCTGCATCTCTGATGGTATGGGGTTGCATTAGTGCGTGTGCCATGGGCAGCTTACACATCTGGAAAGACACCATCAATGCTGAAAGGTATATCCAGGTTCTAGAGCAACATATGCTCCCATCCAGACGACGTCTCTTTCAGGGAAGACCTTGCATTTTCCAACATGACAATGCCAAACCACATACTGCATCAATTACAGCATCATGGCTGCGTAGAAGAAGGGTCCGGGTACTGAACTGGCCAGCCTGCAGTCCAGATCTTTCACCCATAGAAAACATTTGGCGCATCATAAAACGGAAGATACGACAAAAAAGACCTAAGACAGTTGAGCAACTAGAATCCTACATTAGACAAGAATGGGTTAACATTCCTATCCCTAAACTTGAGCAACTTGTCTCCTCAGTCCCCAGACGTTTACAGACTGTTGTAAAGAGAAAAGGGGATGTCTCATAGTGGTAAACATGGCCTTGTCCCAACTTTTTTGAGATGTGTTGTTGTCATGAAATTTAAAATCACCTAATTTTTCTCTTTAAATGATACATTTTCTCAGTTTAAACATTTGCTATGTCATCTATGTTCTATTCTGAATAAAATATGGAATTCTGAAACTTCCACATCATTGCATTCCGTTTTTATTTACAATTTGTACTTTGTCCCAACTTTTTTGGAATCGGCGTTGTATTTTACTTCCCTGAATGTGATTATTCTCCTATAAGATCATGTCCCGAAGAGGTGTATTCATTCCTCTTATTCCTCTTATACGGTACAACAGCAATTTGCCAAAGATTCAAAATTTTCTGTTAATCAAAAGAATAACATGCCATACTTTTTATCCATTTATAGATACATTTAGTGTTGTCTGCAAAACAATTAAGTAACTGCTATAGAGGTTATAAACTGATGTTCCTTGTTTTTTCTCTCTGTTTTGAAGTTAATAAGAAAAAAACTTACCTCTGACTGATACAAAGAACTGACACGACACTGGAGACTCCTTCCATAAATGTGAAATGTGTCTCATCTCATCTCATTATCTGTAGCCGCTTTATCCTGTTCTACAGGGTCGCAGGCAAGCTGGAGCCTATCCCAGCTGACTACGGGCGAAAGGCGGGGTACACCCTGGACAAGTCGCCAGGTCATCACAGGGCTGACACATAGACAACCATTCACACTCACATTCACACCTACAGTCAATTTAGAGTCACCAGTTAACCTAACCTGCATGTCTTTGGACTGTGGGGGAAACCGGAGCACCCGGAGGAAACCCACGCGGACATGGGGAGAACATGCAAACTCCACACAGAAAGGCCCTCGCCGGCCACGGGGCTCGAACCCGGACCTTCTTGCTGTGAGGCGACAGCGCTAACCACTACACCACCGTGCCGCCTGAAATGTGTCTCATTATGGAAAACCACATTAACAAGTCGAGTGCTGTGGTATACTCAGTTTTAATGAATGACTCTAGCTAGTTGTACTTTTACATAATGAAGCAAGGTCAGCGACAGTGGTGGTTTAGCATTCAGGAAATGCCCTGATTGTGGTGTTCTGATGGTACAGTAGCTGTGGGACAACTTGTAGCTCATATACACACAAACCCACAGACAGATACCTGAATAAAAAGTGCCAAGATGTGAGAAAATCCATCAAAACACTTCAGGAATTGCTGTAATAGGAAAATAATCACCATCAGGGTGGTAAGAGCAACTCTGCCTCGTTTCACGTCACAGATTATTTCCTACAACAGCAAAGTATTTTTGTTGAAATGTGCAGGGCAAGGGGTTGTTTCAGACCCAAGGACTGAGGTAGAAAGTGTAACACTAACCCAGGACATTACCCCTTCCCTTAAGTGGAGGTTGTAGTCCCAGAATCACTTCCTGACTGCAGTGCGGCACACCGAGAAGGTTCCGGGTTCGAACCTCACAGCTGACGGGGGCCTTTCTGTATGGAGTTTGCATGTTCTCCCTGTGTCTGTATGGGTTTCCTCTGGGTGCTCCGGTTTCCCCCACCATCCAAAGACATGTGGTTAGGCTAACTGGCTACTCTAAATTATCCATAGGTGTGAATGGTTGAGTGAGAACTGCTGTACATCCTGGATGTCCACCCTGGGTAGCTCTCCTGAGCTAGCTAAGAAATCTGCAGTAAACAGTCAACTATGAGAAGAAGACGACGACAACTTCCTGACTCCTGAGGTGGTCTTTTGGCCCTTTTCCACTACCCTTTTTCAGCTCACTTCAGCTCGCTTCAGCTCACTTCAGCCCGACACGGCTCGCGTTTCGACTACCAAAAACCAGCACGACTCAGCTCGTTTCAGCCCTGCTTAGCCCCTAAAACTCGCACCGTTTTGGAGTAGGGCTGAAGCGAGCCAAAGCGAGCCAAGTGAGGCTGGGGGTGTGAGCAGACACTCCCCTGTGCACTGATTGGTGAGGAGGAGTGTCCTCACATGCCCACACACGCCCCGCGAGCGCGCTGGGATCTGTAAACACCGCAAACCCGGAAGGAGAAGAATTACGAATTACGAGAATTTCTGGAGTCTTATGCGCCTCGCCTCATCTATACGCTCTTGCCAGTATCTGTTGGCGTTGTCGGTGACAACAAGCCACAGCACCAAGACCAGCAACACTAACGACTCCATGTCCTCCATGTTTATTGTTTACTATTCGGGTCGTGAGACTACTGCTTAAAAGGTCACTGATGTCACTGTTTGCGCTGCTTAACGACATCACCTGACGTCCACCCACTTTCGCTAACTCCACCCAATGTGTCCACCCACTTCCAGCCAGCACGGTTCAGCGCGGTTGTAGTCGAAATGCAACTCCAACAGCCCCGCTCAGCTCGACTCAGCCCAACTCAGCACGGCACGGCTCAGCTCGACTCAGCCGCGTTTGTAGTGGAAAAGCGGCATTTGAAAACCCATTGCTCTGGCAGAATTTGGGCATATACAGGTGTTTCACAGGCCACCACTTATATAAAGTGTCTTCTTAGAGTGGAGATATAGTATGTTACAGGCAGGAAAAAAATGGTGTTATTTTGCGGAATTCAGTTGCAGGGACATCTGATCCGGTTTCCCAGAATGCCACACGTATAAACACACCTGGACATTCATTCATTGTGAAGTCTTTCCAAACTGTATATGTTCTGAGCCTTGTTATTTCACTGACACTTTGTTTGTCCCACCATCTTGTTTGTTTACTTCTGTGGATTGTTCTTTGACCTGACGGTATCATGTTTTTACCTGTTCTTTGGTTGTGCTTTGAGCCTGCCTGATTTAAGACACTGATCTGGTATGTAATTTCACTTTGGTATGTTTTGATTTTGTCTTAAAATGCTTCTGTGCATTGATATTCACTCTCTGTCTCTCTCTGAGTCTGGTACGTTACTACAGTAGGCAAAAGACTGAGACACCTGCTGTCCATGTACAGAACTTTATATAAAACAAACCCATCTGCACTGCAGCACAGGATTTCTTCCCTCTAGTGGCTCAGTGTACAACTCGTGCTGGCTGTGAAAGGCTTTTAGTTTGAGAATAGTGTGCATGCAGACAAAAGTCAAAGGCTGGATGGCAAACGTGCATCCAAAAAACACGAATGTCAGTTGTGAAATATACAGATATGAGATAAAGGACAAACAAATGTCTGAGGAACATTTTGGGCCACCATGAGCCACCAGGACAGCTTCAGAGCTCCTTGTCATTCAATGCTTCATGGTTTCTACAAGTGTCTCCAACTGTGCTGGAGCAATAAACATCATTCTTTTTGAATAGTTTAACAAATCAAACCAACTAAGTTCATCAGAAAATATTGCTGCATGGTGCAAGCAATAATGACTGAGGAAGAGGATGGGATTGGTCAGAATTCCTTCTAGAAGAGGGCGAGATTGGCCAGAATTCCTTTGGGAGGAGGCAAGAATGGATAAAATTCCCTCTGAAGGGGGTAGGTTGGTCAGAATATTTTTTCAAGAGGGGTGGAATTGGTCAGAATTCCTTATGGAGGCGAAGGGCATACAAGGACAAGGACAGTTTGTTTCACCAGGCGGTCAGGAGGCTGAAGTCCCTCCCTGTTCTGCCCTCCTCCCCCCTCTGCCCCCTGCCACAGATTCTGCCCGCACACCCCCCTGCCCCCCCTTCAGCATCTGACACATCACCCTCACAGTTCCCCCCAACACACACATACACGCACACACACTCAACGTTCACACATGTACTCACACATGTACTCTCACATATACTCTCAACGTTCATTAACACACTGAACTCAGGGACTGCACATTTCACTTTGCCTCGCTCATTTGCACTATTCCGCACTACCTCACCTTAACAGCTATTAGTTTATTGTTTATACTGCTTATTTCATGTTTACCTGCCATACCTCAAGTGCCCTTGACTGTTTATTTGCTCCAATTTATATGTGTGTGTGTATACAACCCCGATTCCAAAAAAGTTGGGACAAAGTACAAATTGTAAATAAAAACGGAATGCAATAATTTACAAATTTCAAAAACTGATATTGTATTCGCAATAGAACATAGACAACATATCAAATGTCGAAAGTGAGACATTTAAAAATTTCATGCCAAATATTGGTTCATTTGAAATTTCATGACAGCAACACATCTCAAAAAAGTTGGGACAGGGGCAATAAGAGGCTGGAAAAGTTAAAGGTACAAAAAGGAACAGCTGGAGGACCAAATTGCAACTCATTAGGTCAATTGGCAATAGGTCATTAACATGACTGGGTATAAAAAGAGCATCTTGGAGTGGCAGCGGCTCTCAGAAGTAAAGATGGGAAGAGGATCACCAATCCCCCTAATTCTGCGCCGACAAATAGTGGAGCAATATCAGAAAGGAGTTCGACGGTGTAAAATTACAAAGAGTTTGAACATATCATCATCTACAGTACATAATATCATCAAAAGATTCAGAGAATCTGGAAGAATCTCTGTGCGTAAGGGTCAAGGCCGGAAAACTATACTGGGTGCCCGTGATCTTCGGGCCCTTAGACGGCACTGCATCACATACAGGCATGCTTCTGTATTGGAAATCACAAAATGGGCTCAGGAATATTTCCAGAGAACATTGTCTGTGAACACAATTCACCGTGCCATCCGCCGTTGCCAGCTAAAACTCTATAGTTCAAAGAAGAAGCCGTATCTAAACATGATCCAGAAGCGCAGACGTCTTCTCTGGGCCAAGGCTCATTTAAAATGGACTGTGGCAAAGTGGAAAACTGTTCTGTGGTCAGATGAATCAAAATTTGAAGTTCTTTATGGAAATCAGGGACGCCGTGTCATTCGGACTAAAGAGGAGAAGGACGACCCGAGTTGTTATCGGCGCTCAGTTCAGAAGCCTGCATCTCTGATGGTATGGGGTTGCATTAGTGCGTGTGGCATGGGCAGCTTACACATCTGGAAAGACACCATCAATGCTGAAAGGTATATCCAGGTTCTAGAGCAACATATGCTCCCATCCAGACGACGTCTCTTTCAGGGAAGACCTTGCATTTTCCAACATGACAATGGCAAACCACATACTGCATCAATTACAGCATCATGGCTGCGTAGAAGAAGGGTCCGGGTACTGAACTGGCCAGGCTGCAGTCCAGATCTTTCACCCATAGAAAACATTTGGCGCATCATAAAACGGAAGATACGACAAAAAAGACCTAAGACAGTTGAGCAACTAGAATCCTACATTAGACAAGAATGGGTTAACATTCCTATCCCTAAACTTGAGCAACTTGTCTCCTCAGTCCCCAGACGTTTACAGACTGTTGTAAGGAGAAAAGGGGATGTCTCACAGTGGTAAACATGGCCTTGTCCCAACTTTTTTGAGATGTGTTGTTGTCATGAAATTTAAAATCACCTAATTTTTCCTCTTTAAATGATACAGTTTCTCTGTTTAAACATTTGATATGTCATCTATGTTCTATTCTGAATAAATATGAAATTTTGAGACTTCCACGTCATTGGATTCCGTTTTTATTTACAATTTGTACTTCGTCCCAACTTTTTTGGAATCGGGGTTGTATATGAGTGTTTAGTCTATGTCTATTTCTTATCTAGAGTGTTTATACTGTTTATATTGTTTATTTCAATTATTCTATTTTTATTTATTGCATTGCCTGTTTGCACCATGGGTCAGAGAGGACTGAAATTTCATCTGTGCTGTATGTCTAGCATGTATAGCATATTTGACAATAAAGTTGACTTGACTTGACTTGAAAGGATTAGCCAGAATTCCTTAAAGATGAGACAGGATTGGCCAGAATTCCTTGGAGGGGACAGGAGTGATCAGAATTCCTTAAGGAGGGGACAAAATTAGCCAAAATTCCTTAGGGAAGGGACAAGATCAGCCAGAATTCCTTAGGGAGGGAAAAGGATCAACCAGAGTTCCTTAGAGAGGGCACAGGATTGGCCAGAGTTCCTTAGGGAGGGGATAGGATTATGCAGAATTCCTTAGGGAGGGGAAAGGATCAGCCAGAATTCCTTAGGGACGGGACAGGATTGGTCAGCATTCCTCAGGGAGAAGGCAGGATTGATTAGACTTCCTTCAGAAGATGGTGGGATCAGCCAATCAATATTCCTTGATGAAAGGGCTATATTGGTCATAATATCTTTGAGAGGGGGTGGTATTGTTCAGAATTCCTTCAAGAGGAGTGGGATTGGTCAAAATTCGCTCGGAAATGTTGAGTTTGGTCAGAATTTCTTCAGGAGGCATGAGATTGGACAGAATTCCTTTTGGACAGGGTGAAGTTGGTTAGAATTTCGTTGGTAGTGGTGGGATTGGTTAGAACATGTTCATAAGAGGTGAGACTGGTCAGAATTCCTTTTGGACAGGGTGAGATTGGTCAGAATTCCTTTTGGACAGTGTGAAGTTGGTTAGAATTTCTTTGGGAGGGGAAAAGAAAGGAATTAAAAACAGTACTAGTCCAAACCAGAAAAGGCAGAGCAGGCCAAGAACAGATATTTTTGTCAGAACTGCAGCAGTGTTGTACATGGGTTTGTGGTTGAAGCTCAGTGTTAGCAGTTAAATGGCTTTTGTTTTTCAACTTTAGGCATATGGTCATGCTGTTTAACACTTTATAAAGGCAGCTGGAAACTTGAGGTTATGATCAGGTGTGACATCAAGAAAGCTGTATCTTTTTTTAAATTTCTCATTTGTGATTCTATTTTAAACTGGTCCCTTTGTATGGTTGCTTGCCAAATTTATAAACGTGTTTGCATCTTGGTTAACACGTGTGAGTGCATGTGACAAATGGGTGAAAGCTTCATGCCATTATACAGAATTGTGTATGGCCATTGCAAAAAATAGTGACTTTCACACAAATGTAAGTTGAGTTTATACCACAATGAAGCTCAATTCTCAAATCTAATTACCTCCGACAGGTTTGTTGCAGGAGGTTATGTTTTTGCCTGTTTGTTTGTCTGTTCCCAACATAACTCAAAAAGTATTGAACGGATTTTGATTAAATTTTGAGAAAATGTGGAACCTGGGCCAAGGACCAACTGCTTGGATTTTGATGCAAATCTGGATATGTATGTGGATCCAAGATAGTCTAATATGTGGCTTGGTGGAAGTATGCACTTTACTGAGTGCCCTTCTAATTGAAGGTATAATCAATCACAAGTTGTTGATTGATTAATTTTCTATAAAATCAGTAGTCAAATCCCAGGTTTATATTAACGTGCTCGATTTTGTAGTAACTGTAGTATTTTTAGATCAGATGACTTTGTGCTTGTCAGGTTCCTTGGTAACATGACAAACTGTGGATTTTTGTCTTATTAACTTTAAGAGACAGGAAAAACGAGTGGTGAAGAAATGACTTGTTTGTAGCTGCAATAGTGTAAATGATAAGAAGAACTAACTAGTTTCACAGACATTTAACGTAACTATAAACGGATATGGGCGGCACAGTGGTGTAGTGGTTAGCGCTGTCGCCCCACAGCAAGAAGATCCGGGTTTGAGCCCCGTGGCCGGCAAGGGCCTTTCTGTGTGGAGTTTGCATGTTCTCCTCGTGTCCGCGTGGGTTTCCTCCGGGTGCTCCGGTTTCCCCCACAGTCCAAAGACATGCAGGTTAGGTTAACTGGTGACTCTAAATTGAGCGTAGGTGTGAATGTGAGTGTGAATGGTTGTCTGTGTCTATGTGTCAGCCCTGTGATGACCTGGCGACTTGTCCAGGGTGTACCCCGCCTTTCACCCGTAGTCAGCTGGGATAGGCTCCAGCTTGCCTGTGACCCTGTAGAACAGGATAAAGCGGCTAGAGATAATGAGAATGAGATGAGATGAGATCCTTAGCAAATTGCTGTGATGTAAGACAAATAAAATACTTTTGGACATCCTCTTATTCCCATCTCATCTCATTATCTCTAGCCACTTTATCCTGTTCTACAGGGTCGCAGGCAAGTTGGAGCCTATCCCAGCTGACTATGGGCGAAAGGCGGGATACACCCTGGACAAGTCGCCAGGTCATCACAGGGCTGACACATAGACACAGACAACCATTCACACTCACATTCACACCTATGGTCAATTTAGAGTCACCAGTTAACCTAACCTGCATGTCTTTGGACTGTGGAGGAAACCGGAGCACCCGGAGGAAACCCACGCGGACATGGGGAGAACATGCAAACTCCACACAGAAAGGCCCTCACCAGCCACGGGGCTCGAACCCAGACCTTCTTGCTGTGAGGCGACAGTGCTAACCACTACACCACCGTGCCACCCACACTACACATTTGTTGATTATTTTCCTCTAACAGCACAACACTGAGTGCCCTATTCATTACATAATGACCTTAAGGATGAACGTATGAATTGTGGTTTAATTTATTAAAGTAAGATTGAAACTACTCACAGTAGAATGGTCTTTCTATAATAAGCTATGTATATACCAAGTCTGCATTTTCGTTTTTTTTTTTAATCTTCACAACTTTGCGTGCTTATGCAAACCACTGAGCAGGTAAAAACTGTGACAGAGTGCATCTAGAATACATTCCAGGAAAAACAAGGCCCTGCCTTTTCAGCGTATGTGTAAAATGTCTGTTTAGGGTTCAAGCTAATACTAAGAGAGTTTGATTCATGTATATTTTTATATATAAAAACTTTATTCAGTATTTTAAACATCATAAAATGTTGACACAGAGACATATATAACGTGTGTGTGTGTGTGTGTGTGTGTATATATATATACATGCATGCAATATTGTACTTCTTGGAGAATATAAAATGGAGACTGTTAAAAAATGTCCTTGTTTTGATAAGAAAAATCTTACAAATCTGAAAAATATGACATGAAACAAATATGGAATAAAATGTAAAGCAAAAAAGAACAAAGAATGAATGAATAACCACAATAGTTAATATAGAAAAATAAAGCATATATATTTTTTTTAAAAAAAAGAGAAAAGTCACTGACTCATGGGGAAAATGAAGTGGTGTCAGTATCGAGCCCAGCTGAGGATTTCCTCTTACCGGAGTATATGACATGGCTGGGAGTTGAGAAGCCCAGAAACTTCATTAGTTTCAGCAGATCATTGCGAAACTTCACTCCAATGAAGGCATACAGGAAAGGGTTCACGCAGCAGCGCAGGAAGGCGATACCTTGGCTTACATCCATGGCGTAGAGGAGATTGTTATCGAGGTCACACACGGTGGTGTTGTGTGTGCTCAGTCCCATCACCACATTATACGGCAGCTGGCTGACAATGAACACGACCACGACGGCGAAGATCACCTTTAAGGCTTTATTCCTCTCAAAGTTCCTGGCTTGCACGAGGGTCTTAATGATGCAGCTGTAACAGAAAACCATCACGAGTGCTGGCAGGACAAAGCCCAGAACCATCTGGCTGACCAGCATGGAGATGCGGAGATCTTCGTACCCGTTGTTGTATCCCACGCATGTGTTGTTCGAGTTGACATTAGAGTAGATTATCTCAGGCAAGGAGAAGAACACAGCCATCACCCAAGTGACCAGGGAAGATATGCGTCCATAGTGAATGGCGCTGGAACGGTAGCGGTGAGCAGAGACAGCTTTGGTGATGGAGAAGTACCTGTCCACGCTGATACAAGTGAGTAGGAACATGCCGCTGAAAAAGGTGATCTTGTAGATGGCATACATGGCCTTGCACAAAAACTGCCCAAGTGGCCATTTGGACATGACGCTAGCAGCCCAGAAGGGCAGCGATAGTGCAAAGAGCAGGTCAGCGATGGCCAGGTTCAGCAGGAAGATGTCAGTCATGGTCTTAATCCGCTTGAAATGGACATAAGTCAGAATGACCAGGAAGTTTCCTAGGAGAGCCAGGAAGCAGATGATGCTGTAGATTGATGGTATGAACCACGATCGGAAGTTTCGATTGGAGTCTTTCCCACACACCATTTCATATTTTTCATAATCAGGAGTGAATTCTTCTGTAGTTGTTTCAGTTGTGGAATCGGTAGTCATATTGGACCAGCTTGTCTGGAAAAAAGGGGACGAGGACGAAGTCACAGATTGATTCAAAAGCAATTCATGCTTCAGCAGCTTTCCTAATAATTATACATCATCATCCAGGCTAGTACTACAGAATATGACTTTAAATAAAACAACCAAACAAAACATCTCTACATTCACGTTTCAGTTTCAAACTTGGCACGAGGTTAAAAAAAAAAGAAGAAGAAGTAGATATTAGCCGTAGTAGTGCATGTGCAGCCATGAACAATGTCATGACACTAAACGTTACCTGAAAGTGGCATGACCACATCAGCAGAACAGGACCTAGGGCTAGATGAAAGAGAACACAAATTAGAAAATGGATCTATTTCTAGATCATTAAAGGCAACAGGATAAAGCGGCTAGAGATAATGAGATGAGATGAGATGAGATGAGATGAGATGAGATGAGACATTGAACAAAACTCAATGTAGAAACCTGTAAACCTGTGTATTGTATTTGCACTATTTGTACAATTTCACGTCTATTTATAGAAGAAATTGGAAATGGATCAATACAAATACTATGGAGATGAATTTTACAATAAGACTATTTAGCTATTTGGTTTTAAAGTGCTTCTACTTACCCGTAAACGAGACCATTGTTGCTGAATGAGTGTGTGCGCGTGTGTTTGACGTCCTCTGCACTACTGCTTAGAATGAAGTGATCAGCAATGCTTTTCTCTCTCTCTCTCTCTCTCTCTCTCTCTCTCCCCCCCCTGCTGATTGTGGAACCACATCTCCTGTCTTTGAGGCCACGATCAGAGGAAAGGGTTTTCACCTCACCTCATAATGTTTCGAGAAAAACAAGCAAACTTTATCTGTACAGAGTTTGTCTGTGCTACCTTTTGTGTAACTGATTTATGAATTTATTCCTGAGTTGTTCTGGGGGCAAGCAAACAAAAGCTAAAGGTGCCAAAACTTCAACTGTGTACGACAAAATTACAACAAATACACATCTTCCATTTTCTGTGGATACATTTCTACCCTGTGTCGTGAGAAAATAGTTTGAGATTTTGAAAACAGCAGAATTAATATGAATTGGGGCAGAAAGAAAAATTATACGTAATATATATATAGGTTTGTATAAGACCGACAAACCTACGGTTATAATCATTGACGTTTTTTGTTGTAATTGCTACATTCTTTAGAAAAAAAAAAGATAACTTGTTGAATATTTCAAATAAATCCTCTCTTACAAAATAAAAAAAACCCTGAGTAGCAGGATGCATGTGTGTCGACTCGGTGTGTGCGCTATAAGAACAATCCAACATCGTCGTAATCGGAGTCTGTACAGCAGTCAAAGCACTGACAGGCAACATCAAAGTAACATCACTGTTTTTCAAAAAAAAAAATGTGGAGAAGGTGAGAAAGGAAGTACAATGAGTAGCAGAACCTAAAAAAAAAACCAACTTAAAGGCGTCTTCACAAAGAAAAATAATACGACAGGGTACACACAAAAACAAAATAATCAAGATCAGGTGAACACAATAAGGTAACAAAGCAACGTCAGGAAAGGGGTGGAGACAGAACTAGGACAGCAAATCAGCTGTGTGCTCATGTTGTAGTCTTGTCTCCACCCCTTCCTGTAATTTCTCTTGTTACCCGAATGTGTTCACCTGTTCTGTGTTAATCTTTATTAAATGGTCTATGTCGTGACTAAGCCCTAAACATTAGCCACAAACATAAACTCAACATAAAGCAAAAAGAAGAAAAAAACTTGGTCGTGGACTTGCGATGTCAAGTGTAATTTATTTTCAGTGTTTAAAATAACTTCCAATAAGTTCCTAAATTGTAATAAAACAGAAACAATCAAAAACATAGAAATTTGCCACGAGCACAGTCAAAAACTGTCTGCTTCTCAATCTTAGCAACACCTGAGTCTAATCAGACATGAACTTAAATAACCTCTGGCCAGCCTTGGCCTTCCCAAACCCACTATTGAGGTATTTCACTCACGTGACCAAGTCATGTGATGCTGCCATTTTGGACGGCACGGCTCGAATCAGTTTGAATGCGAGGAAGGCGACAAACAAAAAACATAAAAGAAAAAGGAGCGAGATGCAGAAAACACCTTCACTATCCAGCGACGTAGGGCATTTACAGGGCGAGCAGAGGGAGAGGTATTTGCAAAAATTGAGGTTAGCAGGCTTAGAGAACGACGTTTACCTGCTTCCACCAGGATTGTTCACTGACAGCTAAGATTTGTTCACATTTTCATTTACTTTCGGTCCTCAGGATAAACAAAATGTTATTAAATGTCATTGAAATAACTTCTTAGTCTGTTGAGACATGGCCCGTTATAAGTTTTTCCTTTACTGTATTTACTAGTTTACTGAGCGCGCTCCGGGGCTGGCTGGCTGGCGCTAGCTAGCTAGCGCTCCGGGGCTCGCTGGCCGGCTAGCGAGCGCTCCGGGGCTCGCGGGCCGGCTAGCGAGCGCTCCGGGGCTCGCGGGCCGGCTAGCGAGCGCTCCGGGGCTCGCGGGCCGGCTAGCGAGCGCTCCGGGGCTCGCGGGCCGGCTAGCGAGCGCTCTGGGGCTCGCGGGCCGGCTAGCGAGCGCTCCGGGGCTCGCGGGCCGGCTAGCGAGCGCTCCGGGGCTCGCGGGCCGGCTAGCGAGCGCTCCGGGGCTCGCTGGCCGGCTAGCGAGCGCTCCGGGGCTCGCTGGCCGGCTAGCGAGCGCTCCGGGGCTCGCTGGCCGGCTAACGAGCGCTCCGGGGCTCGCTGGCTCAGTAAACTAGTAAATACAGTAAAGGAAAAACTTGAGACTGAAAGGTTTTAACAGTCATTGCTACAGTAACATTGCTACAGTAACATACTAGCTACTGTTGTTGACATTAGCTAGCTTGCCGTCCAAAATGGCGGACACCGGGGCGTCACGTGACCCTGTGACGTCAGGTGAAATACCTCAATAGAGAGCGTGCATGTGACGTCACAAGGTCACGTGATATTTGTTTATCTGCCATCTTGGACGGCATGGCCGCGCACAGAACTTAGACGAACCCGTTCTAATTATCAAGTGTGTGGGAGTAGATCTTTCGAGAATGGTTATATCTTGTTCAGCATTTGGTTGTACCAATAGACAGGGCCAAAAGGAGGGCCTGTCATTTTATAGATTCCCCGCAGACGAGGAGAGACGCGCAAAATGGGTGTCCGCTGTGCGAAGAGAAAACTGGAACCCCAGTTCTACCAGCCGAATTTGTAGTGAACACTTCATATCAGGTAGGTGTAATCTTCTAATACATTTATATCTGATATTGAATAATAATTCTGCACAGATAAAGATAGCGGTGATTTGTGATTTTTTTTTTCAGACAAAAACATACATATTTACAACCCTGTCATTATCTGGAACTGAGTTTAGATTTCGAACATTCTTACGATAAAACGTCCTGCATAGTCTCTTTATGATAAACGTCTTAATGCCACTTACCCGTGAGGTTATCAAGTAGACATTCTTCTTCGGAACCTTCCAGAGGTATAGTTGGGATACCCATCCCGCAACAAAATATTTATAAGCTTCCAGGCTCTTGTAAGCTTTGAGGACTTTGCCAGTGTAACACGATTCACGATTAACAAGAAAACTGTAAATGTCGTGGTAGGCCAGATCGGGCAAATCGCCGGCACCGCAGCTCCGAATTTCCCTGAACAAGGATTGCGGCAAGTTGTACGGATCTGCAGTCCCCAACCTGGAACACTTTTCCACGTAACGCTGCCTCACGTCACCTTCAAGATGCTGAACAAACTTAGACAAGTTATCGCGCGATGTAGATGGGGTATTTTCCGAATTTTCTTGGGGATTACTCCCTGGATCCATTACGCTCGCGCAAGGTAAACAATCCTGAAGCCGTCCAATATGGCGGAGTAAACACGGACGGGTCACGTGACTGCACATCCTCTATACACCCCCTGGTGCTTGCGAGGAGTACAACACAAATACAAAACAAATATATGGCTCTTCAGGTGATGATACACGGGGCAACTTTTTAGGCAATGTTGCTGGCAACAGGTAACCAGGTGAGACACAGGACAACTAATTAGGTCAACAGATAATTGGCAACAACCTGCATAGCTAGCAATAACTTTCAGCTAACTATGTTAGCAAAAATCGCCGCTAGTTAGCTAAATTCCATTCAATCTCTATTGCTGGGTTTCACGTGACGTCACAGCCGCCTCATTAGTTATTCAAAACTTTAGCTGGTGGTCTGCCAAAGCTCAGTTGACAAAGCGTTTGTACGGAGAAGGTGCATTGCTCGCATGAAAAATGCCTGACGCTTGCATTGTTTTAGGTTGTTTGACTTGATCAAACCGTGAAACTGAAAAGTTTCTTCAGGGTTCCCTGTGAACTAATAAAAAAGGGTGAACGAACACAGGATTTCACAAAAAGATGTCAAGAAAGGTGGCTTTTGAACCTCTCACTGAAATCGAATGGAGCCGAGTCAAAGCATGCTCAAGTTTGCAGTGATCACTTGGTGAAAGGTTTGTATTTCCCTCTCAGCTCTGTTCTTGGTGTTTTCCAAGTACTTTTCCTGCTATGTGTCGTTATTTTACGGTACTTTTTTTAGTCCCGAAGCGCTAAAGTCCCCAGCTCTTTGTTTACTCCTCACAAAGTCCATATGCATGAAGGTCGCGACAAAATTCTTCCCCAGCCGTACAGTTACAATGCGCCGTGATCACTTTGTGAATGATTTAGCTGAGAGATAAGAGCCAACACAAGTGAGAATCAAGCCAACTGTTGTTTGTTTACACTTCAACTTGCAGCGCTTCGTTGTAAAGACGTGAACGAAAAGCTTAAAAAAACACACTTACACGGGCAAAAACAATACAGGATTCATTCAGCAATGACTTGATACCGAAGTCCTTTACCCAGACACGTACAAAAAAGTTGTAAGCCTCCGTACTCTTCCACACTTTCATCTGTTTTGCGGTGTAGAAAGACGTCTGCAACACCAGATAGTTCGAGATGTCGGGGAACTCGACTGAAGGGTCGTTTTCAAGATCGTATGACAAATCCTTCTTTCCCAGACTGTCGGGGTCGATTCCATCACACATAGCAATCTTCTGAATATGTTTAAATTGAGCAGTACTCAATTTTGAGCTAGATTACGAGCATACTCTGATAAGTTATCGCTAGTTATTTGCACTACGGCAGACGTTTAGACCACCAGATATTTCACTTCCAGGAGAACCACTAAGAAAATTCCTGTGACTGAAACCCAGCATTGGAGTGGTGGTTAGCTAACGGCAGTGTACTCTTAGCTGAAAAAAATCAATGTCTTAGTTCCAGCCTGAGCACATGGAAATAGATGTCTGTTGGTTTTCTAAGCATTTGATGAGGTAAATTCATCACTTTGGGTTTACACAGAACATAACAACTCACCGGTGTAAAAAGATAGAAGCAGTTGTCTCTCTTTTTCTTCGCTCCACTGCCGGAGATGCCGCCATCTTTGTTGAAAATTTCAGAAGCTCTCAGGTGATCATGTGATTCGCTGCTAGCACTCTGACTGGATGATCTTAACAATAAAAAGTTGCCCAAAACGATCAAAATCATTTCGATGGAAATTATGCTGCCCAATCTCAATGGGAAAGTGTTGAAGCACAATTGCCCGGTGACATTGCCCAAAAAATTGCCCCATGTATCATCAGCTTTACAGTCTATGTATACCCTGTTGTGTTATTTTTCACTGCAAAAAAAGTCCAAGCTTTAATTCCTGAGTTCTGGTCCATGTTGTACTTCCTGGTTTTGTCGTCATTGTTTGTTTTGAAGTCTTATTGCAGATTTTACACCAATACGACTTGCACAAATGGAGAAATTGGACCTAATAGGACCTTTCTACTTCCTGACTTTTGATTTAAAATCTTATACGTTGGTTTTAACTTCCTGTCTCTTAATAAGCGTCAAAAGATTTTTTCGGAGCAGTCTTAATGGTCTGCCATTTCGGTCCAAAAACAGCTAGCTGAAAAAGAGACACTTAGACTTATCATCAATCCATTTCTGAAATGAATGCAAATAATCCAACAGAACTCTACATTTTATTTTCGACACAGTTTATTTACCATATTTACAAATTACACCTGCTTCAGACTCCAACCGATTCCCATTGGCACTGTTTGGTTTGACATGTCAGTCACGTTCAGGGGTGATTCTAGCATCTGATCTTTGGGGGTGCTTAGCCCCCAGAGCTGACAGAGGCACCTGGCTTGAACGACAGTGTTTCCACGTTTATTCCGCATTTAGACTAGCCTTACTAGACTAGACAAGACTAGACTTATGCAATGTTTTAACAGAAGCTGACCCAATAAACTATGATATCTACACATTTACAATATTTACGTTATATTTTTAACTAAACAAGACCTACTACTGCATTTGTAATGTTGGAGCTATTCATTTTGAACAGTGGTAATTGCTAATTACTTAACTCCAGTCCGTACCTTCACATCTCGCTATGCCAGTAATACTCAGGTGCTACTTCCAGTTCCTCATCGGCGTGGAATCCAGTTAAAAAACCCACCATGTCGTAGCAAGCACTCGGTGGACAGGCAACCCAATCAGAGGGGACGCAAGGAGGAGAGGTATTTTACTGGTCATAGAACTATCACGTAACAGGTGAATTCAAGAACACACACACGCCCGCGCACACATTTATTGCGCAGTGCGCAAGGGCACTTATTTCTGAAAATTACGTCCAAAAGCAGTGTTTTTGAGGGTGCTGAGCTAGGGGGTGCTGAGCTCATTTTTGGGGGTGCTTGAGCACCCCCAAAAATAGGCTAAACACGCCCCTGGTCACGTTCATTCCTGTTTTAATGATTGGGAGCTGTGTACGAGGTTCCTCCCCTTTCAGAGAGCTAGCAATCATCATAAGCTTAAGCTGTGCATCCAGGCAGGAAAAACAAAGAGTGGCTTGACCACAGATCTCAAGATATCAGTTCACAGATATCAAGAGTCAGGCGTGTTAGTGTAAATCAGGTTCGACTCAATTTAATATTATTCATAGACATTTTTCGCAAAGCAGCTTTTCATAAATCTGGATGGAGATTTTGATCGCTAATGGGCAAGCCAGACTCGACAGTGGTGAGGAAAACTCCTGGAAGTGATGTGAAGAAGAAACCTTGTGAGGAACCAGAGTCCATTATTTTCTGGGTGACAAGGCAAATATTCCATGTCCCAAAAGACAGTTTTGTCAGCCAGGGATCAGTACGCCAGGGCCTCAGCCTTTGGCTGCCACCCGATCCACAATGCACCGGACCCTTATGGCACCTCCTGCGGCTGGTGGGTCCACAGGAGAGTGGTTCCGTGTCACTCATTCGGGCTGGGCCTGGCCGGGCCCCACAGATATAGGCCCAACCACCAGGCGTTCACCGACGAGGAAGTGAGTTGTGAATAAGGGTCCTGAGATGATTACAGCAGCAGCAGGTACAAATCTACAGTTTTTAGGTGAGATTATATTTGCTGAATAAAGGGTGAGACTTGTGCATTGTGTTTTTGTGAAGTGTGACTCTTTCGGGTGTCCATGTGGAGCCATGTGCAGCGGCAAAAGTGCAGAAGCTCCAAGCTGAAGAAGTATAAGGATGAAGCACAGAGAGGATCCACAGTGTGTCATCATCATCACCATCCATTATCCGTAGCTGCTTATCCTGTGCAGGGTCGTGGGCAAGCTGGAGCCTATCCCAACTGACTATGGGCAAGAGGCGGGGTACACCCTGGACAAGTCACTGCAGGGCTGACACATAGAGACAAACAACCATTCACACTCACACCTACGGTCAATTTACTATAGAGCCACCAATTAGCCTAACCTGCATGTCTTTGGACTGTAAGGGAAACCAGAGCACCCAGAGGAAATCCACACAGACATGGGGAGAACATGCAAACTCCACACAGAAAGGCCCCCGTCAGCCACTGGGCTTGAACCCAGAACCTTCTTGCTATGAGGCGACAGTGCTAACCACTACACCACCATGCCGCCTTATATCACTGTCTACAAAAACTCAAATGAAAGAAGCAGTTAAAGAAAAAAGGACAGGAAAGAAAGCTTCAAGCTGGCATGATGTTGCTCCAAGACAACGTGCCCGTCTACACAGTACAGGTGGCAGGGGCAGACACAGCCAAATGTGGCTTTGAACTGTTGCCCCATGCACCTGACTCACCCGACCTGGCACCGTCTGACTTCTGTCTGTTTTCCAAACTGAAATCCTACTTGAATAACCATTTTCAGAGTGATGATGATGATGAAGTCATCCGTGCTGTTCAGGAAGATCTGGAGGCTCAAGATCTGACCTTCTTCTGTTCCACAAAGGGATAGCGAAACATAAACATCGATGGACCAAGTGTACTGAAGTTAAAGGAGACTACTAGGTTGAAAAATAATGCAAGGACAATCTTCCTCCTGGGTGAGGTTGGCCAAGACCTTTTTGAAGTACCCTCATGGATGAACTGAACAACAAGGGGTTAACGTGGTACAGCTGCAGCGTTTACTGTCATAATGGTTCCCACAATCGTATAAAGTAGGGCAGAGAGAACATTAGCCGCACGGGAAAAACAATACTACTTAAACCTTTTATTATTTCCCCTGCTTCACACACAAGTGCACACAGGTACTCATGGTTTCGTGTGTGCAGCTGTGGTTCATGTGTAGGCTGTTTTCAGCTCCATGTCCTACGCATTCAAATCAAGCTCATACCTAAAAATGTCATTACTTAAAGGAAAAATCCACCCTCAGTGATTTTCTTCGTAATCTTTGACGTCATTATGATATTGATATTCAATGACACCAGAAACTTATTTTGTACATTTAAACTTCTTTAATAGAATAGAATAGAATGCCTTTATTGTCACTATACACATGTACAATAAGATTAAAGCATCTCCAATAACAGTGCAAAACAGTGTGGAGAGAGAGAGAGAGAGAGGAAGGGGAAAAAAGGGGGGGGGGGAGTGTGTAAGGGGGGGTAAGATGCACAGTCCTGAGGTGTATGTGTTGTGTTACACATTATGGAGTGAGGTATTGCTCATTGCACATATAAATTATTGCACAGAGAGAGTCACATTATAAATGATTGCATGAGAGATTCACATTATAAAATAAAATAAAATTTTACACATTTATGAAGTATTGCAAGGTAAGGTAGGTGCACAGACTTAAGGTGTGTGTGCTGTGTGTAAGGTGCACAGTCCTGAGATGAGGTGAATGTGTTGTGTTTCACATTATGGAGTGAGGTATTGCACATTATAAAAGTATTGCACAGAGAGAGTCCCTTATAAAGTACTGCACATTATAAATTATTGCACGAGGAGTCACGTAGTAAAATAAATAGACTATAAAGTCAAAGCATATCCAAGTTCAGGGTGGTTATGGCTTTTGGAAAGAAGCTGTTTTTGAATCGGTTTGTCTTTGTCCTGATGCACCTGTAGCACCTCCCTGAGGGCAACAGGTCGAACAGATCAAAGCCAGGGTGGGAGCTGTCCTTGATAATGTTTTTAGCTCTGCTAAGGCAGCGGGAGGTGTAAATGTCCATCAGGGAGGGGAGAGGGCAGCCAATGATCTTCTGTGCTGCCTTAACTACCCTCTGGAGCCTCTCCCTGTCTACAGCAGTGCAGCTGCCGTACCATACTGTAATACAGTACGTCAGCAGGCTCTCGATGGATGAGCGGTAGAAGGTCAGCAGCAGGTTGGAGTTTAGGTTGTACTTCCTGAGGACTCTCAGGAAGTGTAGCCGCTGCTGAGCCTTCTTAATGACTGCTGTGATGTTTCAAAAAAAAAGTCCTTCCCACGCCGCTTACAGTACCTGGTATTCCTAGGCAGTCTCCTACTCAAGTACTAACCAGGCCCAACCTGTATGGTGGCGCATCGGGCGGCGCCGATCTCCGTTTCCATAGCCCTCGGACTCTCGGCTATTACATAGCTAGGGTTACAGTGGGGGGCTAGTCCTCTGGTAACCACAAGAGTTTGACTCCCCATGCACATCTGTATTGCAGCGTGCCTTGCCAGATGATAGTAGGTACCATTTTTTATGATGGTCTTTGGTATGACCCGACCGTGAATAGAACTCCCGATCTCCCGATCGAGAGGCGGACACACTACCACTAGGCCACTAGTCGGTAGCGCTGTGATGTTTACTGACCAGGAAATGTCGGTGGAGATGAGGACGCCAAGAAACCGGAAGGTGTGGACCCTCTCCACATACACGTTGTTGATGTAGAGGGGGGCTAGGTCGGTACTGTGCTTCCTGAAGTCAACAATGAGCTCTTTGGTTTTCTTGGTGTTCAGAGCGAGGTTATTTTCTGAACACCAGGCTGCCAACTTCAGGACCTCCTCTCTGTAGGCTGCCTCGTCTCCCTTTGAGATGAGTCCGACCACTGCGGTGTCGTCAGCAAACTTGACGACGAGGTTGTTGTTGTGGGTCGAACTACAGTCATGGGTGTAGAGGCAGTACAGGAGGGGGCTCAGCACACAGCCCTGTGCTCAACGTGCGGGTGGAGGAGAAGTGGGGGTCAATAAGCTTCATGAACCATTTCTTATGTTACACACAATGCCACAGTGCCACGTTGATCAGGCTTCCCCACTTCATTTCTACCTAAAGGGAGTGCTGCAGCGGTGCTTTAGTCCTTTACTCAGTCCATCTCTCTCACCTTCTCTTCACCTACACACTGCTCAAACACATCACCGTGCAACCAAAGCTTTAACTTTCATGCTAACACCGAGGTCATGTCGTAGATCGCTAAGTAGATGTTGTGCTGTTGTGTAGGTCCATTGCACTTTGGACCAACCTGGAGTTCAGGATTTATGCTGGATTTCTCATGAACATGACACTGGGGGGGAAAAGGTGAGTGAGAGAAGAAGAAGAAGAAGAAACAGAAGAAGAAGTAGTAGTAGTTCTTGTGAAAATGAATAAAAATTAGCACACAGTAAAAATTTGTAATTACGCTTTTGGAAAAAAAAAGAAGAAAACTATTAACCACAGATTTTACAAATCAGAAGTGTCAGGTCAAAGGAAATGCTTCACTACATTATTCATATGGCCCTGTATGATGGCGTGATAACGAAACTTCCCCAAACTCTAATCTGAATATCTGTGTGTATTCACAAAATGACACCTCTGTTTAACCTGTTAGACGTGTGCACAACTCCACATGAAAAACCAGGAAGTGAAACTATCAAACATTGTAGTTTCATTATAGTTTTTTTTAACTGTTACTTTTACAGCCCCCCTTCCAACCTGCTCAATCCTCCACCACTCTAACCTTAGTTTTGGGTGTGCACAGGTACATACTTGGTTGCACGAATGCATCTGTGGTTAATGTGTGTACTAGAGTGCTGCTAAGGAAAGTAGCAATGACAGGAAAATGTGCAGCAACCACAATTCAGGTGAGTCATGTGACCATGCAGCCAGTGCCTGCACGCTTGAAAAACAGTGCAAATCTTTGCTCTTGTGGACATGCATGCATAGATTTATTTCTTTTTAATATACTATATTATTTCTAGAATACTGTAGAATTAAATTGCATTTTCCTGCAAGCTATGAATGCGTATAAATGCTTTCAGAGTTCACATAACATCCTCACATCCTCCATGGATTTGCAACAATATGAAAAAAAAATTATGAAAAAAGACTGAAAATGAAATGAAATCGTTGTAAATGTAATTATAATTTCAGTCATATATATATATATATATATATATATATATATATATATATATATATATATATACACAGTGATAATCTACAATGAGCAGATATGATCTCAGATAAAAGTTTGTAAAGCTTTAGAAACCAGACAGAGACATCAAAGAGAAGCCGAGAATCAGACACCTCTGTTTAACCTGTTAGACGTGTGCACAACTCCACATGAAAAACCAGGAAGTGAAACTATCAAACATTGTAGTTTCATTATAGTTTTTTTTAACTGTTACTTTTACAGCCCCCCTTCCAACCTGCTCAATCCTCCACCACTCTAACCTTAGTTTTGGGTGTGCACAGGTACATACTTTATATATACTATATTATTTCTAGAATACTGTAGAATTAAATTGCATTTTCCTGCAAGCTATGAATGCGTATAAATGCTTTCAGAGTTCACATAACATCCTCACATCCTCCATGGATTTGCAACAATATGAAAAAAAAATTATGAAAAAAGACTGAAAATGAAATGAAATCGTTGTAAATGTAATTATAATTTCAGTCATATATATATATATATATATATATATATATATATATATATATATATATATATACACAGTGATAATCTACAATGAGCAGATATGATCTCAGATAAAAGTTTGTAAAGCTTTAGAAACCAGACAGAGACATCAAAGAGAAGCCGAGAATCAGTCAAAAAGAAAAAAAAAACAGTTGAAAAAGAAATACAATTTCCTTTCTACAAGCCACTTTCACTTGCATGAAAACACTTTCCGTACTTTGTGAGTTTGACTGACTACAGCCTCCATCTAACACTGATAAAAAAAAAAAAAAGCATGCAAAAACATTTCTAAAATGTACAGTTGTGGTCAGAAGTTTACATACAGTGACATGAAGGTCATCTTGGATATGAATGTCATGGCAATATTTGGGCTTTCAGTAATTTCTTTGAACTGTTCTTTTTCTGTGGCAGAATTATTGTACAGCATACAGCTTTCATTAAAAAAAACCCACTAGAATTTGGTGCAGAAGTTTTAATTTTCTTTGGGTTTTCTGAAATCAACACAGGGTCAAAATTATACATACAGGGTCAAAAATTTACATACAGAACACCTAATATTTGGGTAAAATGTCTCTTCGCAAGATTCACCTTGACCAAACATTTTTGTTCACCATGAACAAGCTTCTGGCAGAATACTGGCTGGATATTTCATGACTCTTCATGGTAGAATTGGTAGAGTTCAATGAATTTTTTTTTCTTGGCATGGACTCGACTTATGAGCACGGGCCATATATTTTCCATAGGGTTGAAGTCAGGACTTGTTTTAAGCTTACTATTAGCCTGCTTTATCCTCCACAACCAGCTCTGATGTGTGTTTGGGTTCATTGTCCTGTTGTAACTCCCAAGTCGTGTTCAAGTTTCTGATGGTTTATGCTGAAGAATTCTGAGGTCGTCCTCCTTCTTCATTATTCCATCCACTTTGTGCAATGAACCAGTTCCAGTGGCAGCATGGTGGTCATTGTGGCCAAACAACTCAATCTTTGTCTCATCTGACCATACAGCTTTCCTTCAGAAGTATGGGGTGCCAAGTGTCACCGGGCCCATTTCGTGGACGAAATGGAGAAAATGAAGACGAAATTATAAAACACCGTGATGCCTTTCGTCCACGAAATGCACACATCAGTTTTCATTGTGTCCACGAAATGATGAAGACAGTATGTCATTTAGTGTGTGTGAAATCACGAATGCATTTTGTCAATCACGGAATGCATTCCCTATATCACGAAATTCATGGTGTCAATCACAACATATATTTCGTCCACAGAATGCATTCTGTACATCACAACATGTATTTCGTCCTTGGAATGCATATGATGCATCACGAAATGAATTTCGTCAATGACAGAACACATTTCGTCCATCACAAAATGCATTTCGTCCGACGAAATGCATTTCGTCCCAAGAAATGCATTCTGTGATGGACGAAATGCATTTCTTTGTCCGTGTGGTCAGCTTCAAACTTTAGTTAAGCTTGAAAGTGTCAATTTTGGAGCAGGAGGTTATTTCTTGGACAGCAGCCTCTTAGTTCATGGTGATCTGAACTGTAGACAGTGATCCATCAGCTTCCAGTTCATGGCAGGGCTGTGCCAAGGTGGTTCCCAGGTTGTTCCTGACCATCCAAACCAATTTCTTTTCAGCTGAGGGTGACACTTTGGGTTTTCTTGAAGCAAAGTGGCTTGGCAAAGTGACTACACCTCACAATAACTTACATACAATTGTTTGGACTGATCTTGGAATTTGCAGTTGTTTAGAAATGGCTCCAAGAGACATTCTGGAGTTGTGTACATCTGTGATCCTCTTTCTCAGATCTGCAGTGAGCTCCTTGGACTTTCCCATTTTACTGTGTGTTGGTCAATCCAATGAGTGCTGTAAACAAACCCTTTTTATGAAGGCACAGAGAAGCTACCAGCTGTAATCAGTCATGATCACTAACAGGAAGTTAAGAGACCTCTGCCTTGGCAAGATAAGAGACATTTTGGAAGTTTCAGCACCTCTGAATTAATAATCTAAGTGAGCATTTTTGACCCTGTATGTATAATTTTGACCCTGTGTTGATTTCAGAAAACCCAAAGAAAATTAAAACTTGTGCACTAAATTCTAGTGTTTTTTTTAATGAAAGCTGTATGCTGTACAATCATTCTGCCACAGAAAAAGAACATTTCAAAGAAATTACTGAAAGCCCAAATATTGACACACACACACACACACACACACACACACACACACACACACACACACACACACACACCACTTTTACGATTTGTCTTACTTTTGCGGTCACATTACTTTTGTATTGTTTTTATTATTTTATAAATGTTTTATTATATATTTTAAAAATAAAATTTACAGTATTATTATAGGCTATATTATACATTTATATACTTTCTATTGTTATTATTTTCTCCATTCTGTCCATCCATACAATAAATCACTGATTTTAAAAAAAGTCAATATTCAGAAATTTCTAAAAATTTATTTTTCACTTTAAACTTTAACAAGATTATTATTATTATTATTATTATTATTATTATTATTATTATTATTATTATTATATTTCTGTTTCTGGCACATTACATTAATTTGATATTATTTAAATTTTTGCACATTTATTCCTTTATTATACAAGTTTCTGATAAATTTATATATATTTTATATATTTAATTTACATGTTATCTTTTATTATGTATATTTCTTGTACATTTTACATTGTTATATATTTAATATTTTAAATAAATAATTGAAATATGTAATTTTTTTAATTTCATATGGAATTAGCTTACTTCACATGACTTTTTTATTATTTTAATTGCAATTTGATTCTTTTTACATTTTATATATATAATATAGTTCTAGTACTTGTGTTTATTTTTATTGCTATTTGATTTTTTTAATTATGTTCTTTCTTTCTTTCTTCTTCTGTTTTTTTTGCACCACACTGTAAAACACTTTGAAGTGCATGTTAAATAAATAAATAATAATGATAATAATAATAATAATAATAATAATAATAATAATTATTATTATTATTATTATTATTATTATTACACATTTGGAAGACAAATTAGAATATTAAAATAAGATTTTTTTTTTAAAAAAGGTAGATTTTTTTTCTTCATATTTTTACCCACACAGAAGAAGGAACTACAGTAAATGTGAAAAACAGATTTCAGAGGAACAGAAAGTAGACAGGCAAAAACATTTTACAGGTTTTTTTTAACCACATTTATGGTTGTCAAAGCTGATCATCACTCCTACGTGGAACAAAGCCGTCTGTGCCGCACCATGACTACACAAAACCTACATTTCTTCATTTGTAAGCTGAAGAAATTCACAACAGAGACATTTCACAGTTCAGTGACTTATTCATAAGTTTGTGATTGACTTTCATGGGATTTAAAGCTCTGAGCTTCTTTTTACAGGTTGACAACAGGAAAATTAGTAGATGTAAAACCGTCTGATTTCTAATCATAACGTCTCTGATCTGCTGCTCTTCCTCTTCCTATAACTGCCCTTTTTTTTTAAAATAAGATGAATCAGTTTTTATTTGAGAATCTAAGAAGATCAGACGTAATTCTAAATCCCTATTACACATCCATATTTGTTTGTTAGAAAGATATACTGTATGATGACTAAGAAAGGTGTAAGGGGTACAATCTGTTGGCAAAGTAAGGAATAAAACACTGGTGTAGGGAAATTAACCAGTGATGGCGTGGGGTAATGAAGTGGAGTCACTATTACCATAGCGAAGATAATTATTTTCCAATAACAGCACATTCTGACGTGTTTTATTCCATCTCATACCACAACAATTTGTCAATAATATATTTATTTTATATATCTATATTATATTATATAAATATATATATTTATTGAAGAACGACACATCATACCTTTTATCCATTTGTAGCAAGTTAGTTCCTGTTATCAGTTATGTTACAGCAGCTATAAATGTTCGTTCCTTCACAAGCTTTTCTTTTTTATGATATATATTTTTTAAAGATTTTTTTTGGGCTTTTTTCACCTTTATTGGATAGGACAGTGTAGAGACAGGACAGGAAATGAGTGGGAGAGAGAGAGATGGGGAGAGATCAGGAAATGACCTTGGGTCGGAATCGAACCTGGGTCCCCAGATTTATGGTATGGCACCTGAGCCACAACACCCCCTTTTATGATATATATTAAAAAAAAGTTGCTTGTTATGTTACCAAGAAGCAACAAAGTGTAACATACTGAAGATGTCAGAAAACTTACAAGCTGTTACAAAGCGCTGACACTGGAGACTCCTTCCATAAATGTTCGAGAAAATTTCACCATATAAACAATTATATATTCGAAATGATTTCGGTTATTATTATTATTATAATATACCTTTGCAGCATTGCAGCTGGATTATGGGTTGTTATTATAATTTATTATGCATCAACATTTATTAACACCAACAACATAGCTAGTACACACACAAGTGATATTTTATTTGAAGTAAACAAGAATAAAATAAACGAGGATAATGTTGTTTTCACGGCTTTGTTCAGTTTTGTAGAAATTAGGATTCAATCATTTTTAATTCAATGTATCAACTTTTTTTTCTAAATTAAACCTACAAAAACCACATATAGGTTTATAGGTTCTGGATAAGAGCATCTGCTAAATGTCATTAATGTAATGCAATGAGGGGAAAAAAATGACACGGAAACTTCTATTACACATTTATTTGCATTCAGCAGCCTATAAACGTCAAAGACTTTTGATTTACATTCTTGATAATGCAATATATTTTATTCATATTCAGTACATGGAAAAAAATGTGAAATGAGTATATAAATAATCTTACTATGTGGCAGTTAGTACCAGTAAATATTCATAACTGAAAGGATATCACACTCTTCTCAACTATGACAAAAGATAATAAATAGGTAACCTTTACGTATATCATTTCTGTTTGACTATCAGGTGACCAGTAGGAGCTCCCAACCCTGAACATGTCATGCACTTTGGGTAAAGTATGGAGTACTGATTAGTGTTGTTTTTAGGAGTGTGGGCTATACTATTAAATCCAGTATGCAAAGACCTTCTAGACTCGTATTGTCATCTCAGGCTCTCCCTTGAGGCAAGGCATTTCCTGTACAGAGGTGTCTTGTTTGAATAAAGCAGTTCGGGTGCAATTAAAAAAAAAACGACAACAACCCTTCAATCTAATCTCCTCATACACGAGTTACAGGTTAACTATGGATTAACTGTGACGAGATACATAATCATAACTCATGCTTGACGTCCAAACTTCCAAAAAAATCCATCCTACTTGCACACATTTGGCACAGAAATCCAAATCCAAATACTCACAGCTCAAAGATCTCAACCTCTCTGGAACACAAAAGAGTGACTCTAAGGATGGCCACTGAGCAAACTCTATTATCACTCAACTATCATGCCTTAGCCACCATTGCTAATCATGCTGGAGGAAGCACTGCTGTCACGCTGTGTATCCAGACCAAGCTTCTGCAGAGCCACACCCATGCTAGCCAGCACCTGGATTAGGGTCATCTCTTGCTGCGTGGCCTGGTCGATCAGCGCCGGACATGTCGGGTTGCACTGAGGCCACTGGCACGTATCGATCAGGTGGAAGGGGCAGCCTTTGAGGGCCGTCTTGCTGTTCTTGTTGGCCTCCTGTAGGCTTCTGTCCCAGCACTGGAGAGCACGAGATAGAGACGTGCCCTTCACTTGGAAGTCCATCCACTTACTGAAATAAGATTGGGAATACTGTATGTCAATATAAAGATTTTCATTAGGATAGGATAGGATAGGATAGGATAGGATAGGATAGGATATATTCTCCTCATTATGTTCTCACTTTCCTTGTAGGATTCATTATATTTAATTAACATACAGATACAAATAAATTCATGAGGTCATTTTATGACCCACATAAACCCCTGGGTGGTCCGTGCTATCATTACACCCAGTGTGGGGCCACTGGCTAGGTGTGTGAAAGTGTGAGGTGGTATTTTGTTGACATCCAGAATGCGACGTGATGGATGCGTTGTCAAAAACAGCAGTATGAGCTCACCATGTGCGGCTGCGGTGCCCTTACCCTTACCTTTTAGTGATCAGTGTGTGGGACAGGCAGGACGGGGCGAACACAGCGCTGGAAAAAACAAAACAAAACATGTTACAAGAGGCACTTATGTATAACATGAACTTTTCTATAGAAGCTTGAATAAACTACATCTTTAGTTTAGCACTTAGTTTCGTAAGTATTTAGAAACAACTTCCTAATCCTTAATAATAATTACTGACACTTTTTAATCAGACGTTCTACCTGCAACTGTTTTCTTCTTTGGATTGTATTCTCTCATGTGCAAATGTGAAACGAGACCGTCAGTGACGGCGTCGCTCACTCTGGCCCCGTCTAGTCCAGAAGGAACGATCTAAAGTGGGCCATGATAAATGTTGCAAGCTATACACACTATATAGAAGGGATATCCACCCTAGGAATACCGACCTATTTGCCAGAAAGAATCCAAAACAGCGAGGAATTGACCGAGAAGAAGCGATTTTTGTTGAACTGCTCATTAAGGCTGAATTAGTCCATAACTTCATTAATAATTGTAATAAAGCAAATCTGGGTAGAAGTTATATGCACCCTAGGTACCCCTACCTTCATGCCAGAAAGAATCAAAATCGGGGAAGAATTGAGAGGGACAAGAAGCGATTTGTGTGGAAACTGCTTGTTAGGGATTGATTAATTACTCCATATCTTCATTATTAACTGCAATTATGCAAATTGGGGTAGAAGCTATTATATGCACCCCAGGCAGACCTACCTTCCTGCCAAAAAGAATAAAAATCAGTGAAAAATTGAGAGAGAAGAAGCGATTTTCGTGAAATGTGGATGATGACGGACGGACGACAGACAACACGATGGCATGAACTCAGCACCTGTTGGACGGATGAACTAATAAGGACCCAGAAAGTAGCTTTGTCAGAGTCCAGGACTTACGTGACATCTTTGAGAGAGTTTTTCATTTCTTTCCCAAGATTCTGCATGTAGGTCCACTGCTGCTCGGAAAGAGACTGTCCCCCAACGTAAATGTTCTCCACACGCAATTGTTCCTCATCAAAGAGCCACTGAACCACAAACAGTGGAGCTGCAAAGAACAGATTTGAAATTTTACTTTTCCAGCATTGAAGTTTATATCAAATCTCAGTCACTGTTTCAAGGAGGCCATCTATAATGTGTTGTGAACACTTTTAATGATGAAAAACACCTCCTAAGACCTACTGACCACCATAGTACTGAAGAGTAACAGGAAGGAAAAGTTGGTGTACACTTTCATCTAGCACCATGATTCACTGATTTGTCCTTTAAATCAGAGGAAACCCTTCAGCAGGTTCTCAATTCAAGCCCATTCCCTGTCCCAGTGATCGCACACGAACTCACAGCTCAAAAAGGAGTACAGCTTGTGTCCAAAAAAGCATTGCCACTCCTCGCCTCGCTTGTAGTGCTGCTTACACTTCTCTGGAATAACTCCATTCCACATTCTGTGGAGGAAAAAAATGACTTATTGTCTTATTTCGAAAAACATAACCGATGTGTGAAAGTGTAAGCGTTAAGGAAATGACTTATACGAGAGCGTTTGACTTTACCGTAACCCCTTCTTGATCGCATCAACTGGAGTGCAAGAAAGACTATCTGGACACTCTGGGGTCTTTTGCTGCTTGCTCTGCAGAAACCATCCGGAATCAACCAAGCCTCGAACCTGCACATCTGCACCGAGCTGCTCCAGCTGACCGGCCACCTTGTCGATGTTCAGCAATACACCTGTACCTCCAGCACTACAGGTAAGATGCAGCAAATATGTTTGAGCCCAAAATAATCCTGACTGGGATAGAAAACAATATGGGACATCTGATTGGGGTGATAAGTGTGTGCATAGCTGTGCATTCTTTTTTTGGCTGAACAAACATGCCGCTAATCTGGGAAGACTCTCTAGAATTCAGTGTCCCATTGTGGAGGGATATACATAGATATTATGTCATAGTGGTATACATCTTCGTGGTGGACAACAGCATGAGCTGAAAATAGAGCTCCTGCTAGGGTGCTGCTCAGATGGTGCCAGCAAGGAGCTGGTCCATACATGGAGAAAGTGTTTAAGCCCTCTGACCCAGTGCCTCTGTGTCTATTGTTTCCATCAACATGTTACTGAGATCTAAATCTATCTTGACAGCTATAATGAGTTGCATTGCTACTGATACGTATCTTGGACTTCCCAAGCTTAAGGAGATATGATCCTTGACATACAGTAGGTTCAACTTTGATAAGCATCTAATTTAATTATAAATGACCACAGCGCTGTTGAATTCTTGATTCTGATTGGTCAAAGGGTGTTGATTCATTTCTTATAACAGCAGCGTTAACGATTACAGGTTTATACAGTGCCTTGCAAAAGTATTCATACCCCTTGAACTTTTTCACATTTTTCCACCTTACAACCACGAACCTAAAGGTTTTTTAGTGAGATTTTATGTGATAGACCAACACAGAGTAGCACATAATTGTGAAGTGAAATGAAAATGATAAATGGTCTTCAAAATTTTAAACAAATAAAAATCTGAAAAATATGATGTGCATTAGTATTCAGCCCCCCTGCGTCAATACTTTGTAGAGCCACCTTTTGCTGCAATTACAGCTGCAAGTCTTTTGTGGTATGTCTCTACCAGCTTTGCACATCTAGACACTTTGCCCATTCTTCTTTGCAAAATAGCTCAAGCTCAGCCAGATTGGATGGAGAGCGTCTGTGAACAGCAATTTTCAAGTCTTGCCACAGATGCTCAATGGGATTTAGGTCTGGACTTTGACTGGGCCATTCTAACACATGAATATTCTTTGATCTAAACCATTCCATTGTAACTCTGGCTGTATGTTTAGGGTCATTGTCTTGCTGGAAGGTGAATCTCCTTCCCAGTCTCAAGTCTTTTGTAGCCTCCAACAGGTTTTCTTCCAGGATTGCCCTGTATTTAGCTCCATCCATCTTCCCATCAACTCTGACCAGCTTCCCTGTCTCTGCTGAAGAAAAGCATCCCCATAGCATGATGCTGCCACCACCATGTTTCACAGTGGGGATGGTGTGTGCAGGGTGATGAGCAGCGTTAGTTTTCCACCACGCATAGCGCTTTGCATTTAGGCCAAAAAGTTCAACTTTGGTCTCATCTGACCAGAGCACCTTCTTCCACATGTTTGCTGTGTCCCCTACACTTCTTATGCCTGTCTTTCAACAATGGCTTTCTTCTTGCCACTCTTCCAAAAAGGCCAGATTTGTAGAGTGTACGACTTATAATTGTCCTGTGCACAGATTCTCTCACCTGAGCTGTGGATTTCTGCAGCTCCTCCAGAGTGATCATGGGCCTCTTGGCTGCTTCTCTGACCAGTGCTCTCCTTGCTCGCTCTGTCAGTTTAGGTGGACGGCCATGTCTTGGTAGTTTTGCAGTTGTGCCATACTTTTTCCATTTTTGAATGATGGATTGAACAGTGCTTCTTGAGATGTTCAGAGCTTGGGATTTTTTTTTTATAACCTAACCCTGCTTTAAACTTCTCCAGAACTTTATCCCTGACCTGCCTGGTGAGTTCTTTGGTCTTCATGATGCTGTTTGTTCTTCAGTGTTCTCTAACAAACCACTGAGGCCTTCACAGAACAAGTGTATTTATGCTGAGAGTAAATTACACACAGTAGGACTCTATTAACTAATTAGATGACTTCTGAAGGCAATTGATTGCACTGGATTGTATTTAGAGGTATCAGAGTACAGGGGGCTGAATACTAATGCACACCACATTTTTCAGATTTTTATTTGTTTAGAATTTTGAAGACCATTTATCATTTTCGTTTCACTTCACAAGTATGTGCTACTCTGTGTTGGTCTATCACATAAAATCTCAATAAACTTTTAAGTTCGTGGTTGTAAGGTGGAAAAATGTGAAAAAGTTCAAGGGGTATGAATACTTTTGCAAGGCACTGTATCAGAGTGCTCAGTCTAATCCGTTATAGATGGGCTTGTATGGAAGATGCTTCAGATAAACAGATTAAAAACTACGTGTCAGATTATTTTTCCGTTCCATTGTGTTTTATTCCTTACATATTACCTTGTTCCAGCCAGTATCACCACTTTGGCCTGTTTCAGTCCTTTTGTTACAAGGTCTTTGATCAGCTCCCGAATGATCACAGATCCCATGAAGGAGTACTCTGACATGGAGCAGACACAAACATAAGAAGGTTAAAATATGCAGATACCAGTCAAAATCTTCAATTAATGTTCACATCAAACATCAAAGTGACTTCCACTGTTACGTGGATGTTGGCATCAGATGGGTTGGCTCGAGTATTTCAGAAACTGCTGATCTCCTGGGATCTCTCTAGACGTTACACAGAATGGTGCGAAAAACAAAAATATTTAGCAACCAGCAGTTCTGAAGCAGTTCAGAAACTCCTTGAAGACAGGACAGATCAGAGAAGAACGGCCAGAATTGTTTGAGTGGACAGGAAAGCTATGGTAACTCAAATAACCACTCTTTACAACCATGGTGAGCAGAAAAACATCTCAGAATGTTCAACACGTCAAATTTTGAGGAGGATGGGTTAAAAGAGCAGAGGATCATATCAGGTTCCAGACCTGTCAGCCAGGAGCAGGGGTCTGAGGCACAGACAGTGGGCACAGACTCACCCAAAATGGACAGCTGAAAATTGGAAAAAGGTAACCTGTTTGTTTGTTTTTTCCCCACTCATTTCTTGAACGAGCAGGTACACACGTGTTTCTATTAAAGAGTGATGTGTGCTTTTTAATAATCTTATGTTTTATGTTTTTTGAAATTGTATAAAAGTAAGCATGTAATTTTTACTAATTGCAACTATAGGTATCGTTGAGGTGGTGGTGAGAATTTTGGACCCTTAAAACAGGATCATTGGCCAAACTAATGGTGAATATATCCTGGTTTATATTATTTATATCCACAGAATTTATATAGAGAGAATTTACACTACCGTTCAAAAGTTTGGGGTCACTTTGAAATGTCCTTATTTTTGAAAGAAAAGCACTGTTCTTTTCAATGAAGATCACTTTAAACTAATCAGAAATCCACTCTATACATTGCTAATGTGGTAAATGACTATTCTAGCTGCAAATGTCTGGTGTTTGGTGCAATATCTCCATAGGTGTATAGAGGCCCATTTCCAGCAACTCTCACTCCAGTGTTCTAATGGTACAATGTGTTTGCTCATTGCCTCAGAAGGCTAATGGATGATTAGAAAACCCTTGTACAATCATGTTAGCACAGCTGAAAACAGTTGAGCTCTTTAGAGAAGCTATAAAACTGACCTTCCTTTGAGCAGATTGAGTTTCTGGAGCATCACATTTGTGGGGTCGATTAAATGCTCAAAATGGCCAGAAAAATGTCTTGACTATATTTTCTATTCATTTTACAACTTATGGTGGCAAATGAAAGTGTGACTTTTCATGGAAAACACAAAATTGTCTGGGTGACCCCAAACTTTTGAACGGTAGTGTATGTCCAAATACTGTACTAATAGAAGCTTGGGCGTCACCTGTTTCTTTCGCCTGTTTGGTCTGTGCTGCTGGTTTGTTACCACTCCACACGTCACTGGAGCAGTAGGGGACAAACCTGATTACAAAACACAGAAAATTACATTAAATATATAAATATGTGCTCAGTTGCTCGAGACATGCTTTCGTAATTGCACTTTTGATGCACTTACACAATGTTGGCATTGTACCAGTGTGGATTTTCATCAGCTTGTGAAGACAGGAGTCCAGTTCCTAAACAAAAGAAACACCACACTTAAAAGAGAGAGAGAGAGAGAGAGAGAGAGGGATGGCATGGTTTGTCATGTTAGCGCTACAGAAAGTGATAGACAGCAGCCTACCTTTGCGTGTCTGTGGCCAGTCGGTTGAGCTCATCAGGCGAGGGATATTTTTATATCTGGAATCACAGGTCTCTTTGTTGTAACAGCACCAACCACCTAAAAATAATTCACTAATATTAGTCGGACATCCGGTTTGACTTGGGCAGCCCCATTAGGCTGCCCTTCAGGCTTTCGAGGTATGGACCACCTGCACTGGGCCACGCTGTAAACTCTAAAAGCAGCGGTGAGAGGCATGACTAGTGCAGGAATGTGTATGAGTGTTAACTCTCACATCACTAAATGAAAGATCAGGAGTATAAATGTCTTCTTGGGTGGCATGATGGTGTAGCGGTTAGCACTGTTGCCTCACAGGTTCAAGCCCAGTGGCCAATGGGGGCCTTTCTGTGTGGAGTTTGCGCATTCTCCCCGTGTCTGTGTGGGTTTCCTCCGGGTACTCTGGTTTTCCCCACAAACCAAAAACATTGCAGGTTAGGCTAATTGGTGGCTCTAAATTGACCGTAGGTGTGAATGTGAGTGTGAATGGTTCCTTGTCTCCTTGTGTCAGCCCTGCAATGATCTGGTGACTTGTTCAGGGTGCACCCCGCCTCTCGCCCATAGTCAGCTGGGATGGGCTCCGGCTTGCCCGTGACCCTGGACAGGATAAGCAGTTACAGATGCTGGATGGATGGATGTCTTTCTGAGTTATAAAACTAGCCTCATAATGTGGTTCGGTTAGAGAAGCAGCTTTGGGACCAATAGGTTGCTGGTTCGATTCCCTGGATCAGCAGGAATGGCTGAACTGCTCCCAATTGCTCCCCAGTTTCCTCTGGTTATATTGTATGTTACTCTGGATAAGAGTGTCTGCTAAATTGAATTGATGTTCTCATTTACACCTTTTCAAAGAAATATATACACTTACATTACACACGTCTACATTTCTCTCTAATCCTCTTTTCTAAACTCATCAGGTGACATTTTAGCTTCAGACAGCATTTAAACCCATAACAAATCTGAACGTTTTATAGCAAGAATAAGACCTGAAGTAATATCCACCACTGTAATCCAATACTGCTACATGCACTTGTGTGAGCAATTAGCGTTCAGCTAGTTATTATCATGCTAGCTAACATTTGACAGATCAGGAATAAAGCTGTTGTTAGCCTTCGCTAATTTTTCCCAACATAGCATGATTTTTATTTTATTTTTTTGGTGAATGTGGAACCCTCCCAAAGGGATCAATAAAGTTTTATCTAATCTAATCTCTAATCAAGTACTATCAGTAACTGAAATCAGACATGTGAATCTTTCTTCTACTTCTACTTTAACCCACAGAGGTCTATGCTAACATTTACCTCTTTTTAACACCAAACATCTCATCTCATTATCTGTAGCCGCTTTATCCTGTTCTACAGGGTCGCAGGCAAGCTGGAGCCTATCCCAGCTGACTACGGGCGAAAGGCAGGGTACACCCTGGACAAGTCGCCAGGTCATCACAGGGCTGACACATAGACACAGACAACTATTCACACTCACATTCACACCTACGCTCAATTTAGAGTCACCAGTTAACCTAACCTGCATGTCTTTGGACTGTGGGGGAAACCGGAGCACCCGGAGGAAACCCACGTGGACACGGGGAGAACATGCAAACTCCGCACAGAAAGGCCCTCGCCGGCCACGGGGCTCAAACCCGGACCTTCTTGCTGTGACGCGACAGCGCTAACCACTACACCACTGTGCCGCCTCACACCAAACATGTGTAGTGTTTTATATCTTGTGTTTTATATCTTTACGACTTGTAGTTTTAGATGTGTCAGACAAGTGGATAAAAAAAACTAAAGAAATCCTTCTGTTTACAACGTAATCTTCCATCTTGAAAATGGAACAGCAACTCAATAAATAAAAAATGTCCACTGAGTGCTATTTCATAGGAAAGACCAAAATAACAAACATCGAATCTGCTAAACTGTGAAGCTATGTAAAAAAAAAAAAAAAGAATTTTCTAATCTTGTCTCTGCAATCAGACGTCAAATAATTTGTAAACTATTGAGATACAGTCCTGTGCAAAAGTCTTAGGCACATGTAAAGAAATGCTGTAGAGCAAAAACGGCTTAAAAATAATTAAATGAAATGTTTTAACATAAAAAAATACTATAAACAGTAAGCAGTAAGCCATAATAAAGGAAACAAAGTCAATATTTGGTGTGAGATGACTCTTTGCTTTAAAAAAAAAAAATGTAGGTTTTACTGAGCATCTTGCAGAACCAGCCACAGTTCTTCTGGACACTGATTGTCACATTCGCGTCTTAATTTTATGCTCTCTTGTGTAACATGCTGCTCAGATAAAAACTTTTTTTCCTGTAACATTTAATTTTGTGCTGGAAAAATCCCTGAACGTTTGGAACTCTAAAATGTTTTTGTAATGTTTTGACTTGATAATGTAGAAGTCTCCGCAGGTTTGTGATCATTTTCCAGTCCAGCTACATGCTGGGTTTCTTTTCTTGCCCCATGCTGACACCATCAATCGTACATGTAACGCAAGCGAAGCAACACACGGTCCAAAAAAACAACAACAACAAAAAGAGCATGCCTACAAGAAGATGAGCAGCGGTCAAAATAACGCCGAGCAAAGCATTTAAGCCCGCTGACGGCCCCTTGACAAAATTAACCTCGTTTTAAATACTCACCCTCCAAAAATATCAGCCACCTCTTGCTTCCTTTGAACTCCTTTAGGTAAAACCTGTGGACAGCAAATAAATATAGAATGGGATAGAATGGGAAGAGGTTACGGATGAGCCTAGGACATGCTGAGGTCATCGCCATATCAGGATGTTTTCGTAATACAGCCTGTTTTCATATGACATTTATACAAATCGTGCATTTAATATAATACATACAGTAAGTTTACTTGAAAAAAGTACATCACCGTGTATCACTAAACTACACTGTAACTGGCAGATGTTTTCAGGATGGACCACTTGAAGGTTCTGGTTTCTCTGTAACATGTCAAGCTGAGGCTGGTGAAGGAACGGCTGTTTGCGCAACATTAAATGTAACCATAAATGGATTAAAAAAATACACCAGGTTGTTTTTTTGCTTTGAAAAATGTCTGCAGTATAAGAGGAATAAAACACATTGCTATCAGTAACAGCTCTCTGCTTCACATAACAACCCTCCCCCATTTTAAGAACGAAGTGACGATCTCGTGCTCTCACCCAGCCGCAGTGCCGTCGTTGCACGTGGCTGGAGTGTTCTTCAGAAGGTGCAGCTTCATGTCATCGGCCGCCTTGTTAGCAGACACTGCCTGCTGGTTCCCTGCACGTGTGTCTTTGCCAGAACTTGGTACAGAGTCATCGTCTGGTCCGACCTCTGCAGTTGGGCTGCTGGGTTTTTTAGCTGCTCTGCCGCCTGGTTTGGCATTTCGATTGTTCTGACCAAAAATGCCTCCAAGCATGAGCAGGAATATTACATGACACAGGATCTTCATATCAAATCCAGCAGGACGTCCTTTGAAGAAGAAGGTAAAGAAGCAGAAGAAGTTGTCATGTGATATAATCTTAAAAAAAAATGGCTTCAAGACTATAAGAAGCCTGCTTGCCTTGACTTTATAATATGACAAAGTAATTTCTTGCACTTAATAATCATAATAATAATAATAATAAGAAGAAGAAGAAGAAGTGAGACAATCTGAAATAAAGTTCTCAGACTTATCTAATATTTCTCAATACAAGATAACGCACGAGATAACACAATATAATAAACATACCTTCACTAAAGTCACATTTGTGTAACATTAGAAGTTTATTCAACTTATTTCTCACATTTTTCGAGCTCGAACTTGTCTTTCAAGGAGTAAATGCTTGACCCATGTAGTTATGTGTCAACAGAATACGATTTCAAGGTTAAAATGAGTAAAAATGTCAAGAAATTGGCTTAAATAATGAGAAATATTATATAAATCTGTCTTTATTCAATGCATTCTCACTTGCTAATAGAACTTTCTCGCCCTGACTTACTGTTAACTGACATTATGAGTTTACTTAAGGCAATTAAAAAAAGTCCAAAGAAATGGGATAAAATTTTGTATCATAAAGTAACAAATATAAGAATTTTAAGCCTATTTCTGTGCACTTTTACTCATTTCAGGCTTGAATTTGGCTTTGTAGAAATCTATAATTGAAATATGCAAAGATATCCAGTGACTGAATAAGATGATGAAGCTTAAAACAAGTGAAAAAAGGTCTAGAAATGGGTGTAATGGTCTTATATTTGTTATATAATCATTTCCAAATGAGAAATAGTGTATATATGTTTGCCAAAGATGTATTTTTTTTGTTATTGCCTAGTTTCGGTAAGTCCACTCACCCTCAAACTGTCTTGAATTTGGCAAAGTTATCCACCAATAGAATGAGACCATGAAATTAAAATGCGTGATTGTGTCTATGGGCTAATCAATGGGATAATCATCAATACTCAACTTACATTTGATAAATCCACTCACCTTGACTCACTGTTACTACTCAAGTGTCATTGTGACATTACTGAATGTAACTAATAATAATGAACAGGGATTAAATATCCACAGCAAAAGCAACATACCCTTTATAATCACCCAGTCCCGTTCACCTTGCTCTCTGGAGAAGTCTTCTGTTGTGTGGACCACCGTGGCCGCTGCGAAGAATTAAGAGTTATGGACTTGATGGTTTATTGAAGCGTGCAGCGATGATCTTGGACTATGGATATGGATGTGCTAGGTTTTATAGTGCCACCATATGGATTGCGTTTCCTAGCATCTCTCCCCCCACCCCACACACTTTGAGCCAGTGCCAGCTCTGGGCTGTAACTGATGACACACCGGCGCTGGATGCCTGATGCCGAGGAGAAAAGATAACAGGCACTCTACGGGCCATATTTCAAACACAGGCCCTACCCCTCGAACTGCATCCCACAACAACTCCTCCCTCGTTGACGGCTCAGGCCGGCTTTGATTTAAACACCTACATGGCTGAAATACCTGCACGGCCCTTCAGATACATGGCATGCAACAGGTCAGTGGAGTGAACGTCTACTACACGTTCGAGCGAGGAATAACAGGGACTGAGTTACATGGTGTTTATTCACCAGTCATCAACAAGGACCAAAGTTCTTGGATGTCTAATGGACACTTCATTCCAGTACATTATAACATTGTAAAAATATCATAAATAAAGCCAAATTTATCGAATATCAAATTCTTATTAGGAGATCATTATATAAGAAATATAACTAGATAGATCCTGTGACTAAAGTCACAGTGATTTGTGCTAGCTCTTATAAACTGGGATGTCTGGTCACCGTACCCTATAGATCCGGAACGGTAAGAGATAGAGAATGATGCTTACTGAGGAAAACGTGCTGTTTTTCAAGGATCATTCCGGTTCAGTGATCCAGATCAGCACCAAAAGTCATAGCAACATAATTTAGCCCAGAGGTATTCTTCTTATGAAATTTGGTGGTGATTGGTTGAAAACTGAGGGAGAAATAGCATCCTAAAAAATGTTAGGAGAAAAAAATAATAAAAATAATAATTTCATTGGCTGTCCATCACTAGCGATGATGACTGCTTCATTAGGATGCACAGAAACGCAGACGGGCCGCGAAGCCTGCACCAGAGCGACAGAGCAGTGGCACAAATGGCCTGGCCAAGCCGCCACGGAATGCCTGGCCTCGTCAGCTCTCGTATACTATTCTCCTAATGAAGCGCCTTGCATAGTCAGGTAAGACAAACAATGTCGTGCCCCCATCGTGTTGTCTCTCTGGACCTCCAGACCTGATGCCAAGTGGTGCACAAAAGTGCCACAGACCTCCTGACGGGTGTGGAAGTTGCCCCGTGGTGACATCTGACTTGCTGAGTGATGCCATTTGTTGACCATATGAGTGGCTCTTCGTCATGCCATCTGGTGGTGCGCCATTGACCCTGTTGGGTTCATCTGCCACATTGTACCGAAAAGTGCCCTGCTGCCAGCACCTTATTGGTGATGTACTATTGAACCCATAGCTGGAACCCAAGCAGGTGCTACCACTCCGGGTCAGAGCGGACCTGGGAGCAATGGTGATTAAGGGGTAACTCCACTTTCCCCAATACTCAAGTCCTCCTGGACCTGAGACTCACCACCAGTTACAGTTTAAAGTCATAGCCAGGACTAATAATAATAATAATAATAATAATAATAATAAAGTAGAAAGATCCTGAGTGAGAGTAACAATTTTCGCTAGCGCAAATTAAATGTGTGTGTGTGTGTGCGTGTGCGCTAAGCCTATTCTATTTTTAGATATTTGGGTTTTTTTTTAGAAAAAACTAATTTCAAGCTTGAAATTGTTTTGTAAATAAGAATTTGCTTCTTTTCGGACAATTTCTAACATGACAATTTCAAGATTAACATTTGTGAATATGTCTAGAAATGGGATTAATAATGTGATATTTCTTTTATAATCATATCATAAAGACGAATATGAGATTAATTTGCCTACATGTAATTTTTATGCATTTTTTTTGCATTTAAGCAATTTAATGCTCAGTAGAATCTCAAACCTTTAGTTAATCTATATGAAAAAGAACATGTTGAACATTTAAAAAAATAAATCAGCTGCTCATCTATATCTTGATTGATTGATTGATTGAATTATTTTGTGCATGGGAAATCATAATTGAAAAACATTTTCATGTCGATTTTTGTTATCATTTGAACATGTACCTGGTCTCCACATATCCAATTATTACATCATAGTTGTTGTTATTATTATTAGTATACTATAGTATTTTATTACTTTATTATTACATGCACAATTTGTTATATCAATCAAGAAACATGTCAGGTTTTCATTACTGACTTATTGTGAGCGAATCTTAATGCAAAAGCGATTTCAATCAATAGCAGGGTAAAACAGAAACCAGATTTTATCTTTAAAATTGAGAATGCTGTGGGGGAAGTTTTGGTTTCCTCAGTGCACTTTTTGAACTGAACAGAAATATTTTGAGTATTATCTAATAAGTAATAAATAAATAGTCATCAATAATATGATTAATATTTGGAGAAACTTGTGAACAAATCAATACAATTTTAACATGAGCTCTGCAGGTCGAGATAAACCAGCTTGTATAGTATGGCTTTATTTATTTATTTATTTATTTATTTATTTATTTATTTAACCAAATAATGCGATAAGAAGGCCAGATATCTTGACATTTAAAAAAAAAAAAACCAACAAGTTTTACAGTGTTGCGTGATGCTAAGATATTTTTTACTTTTATCGTGATAGGATATCTGAGTGCTTTAAAGCGTTGCCAGAAAATATTTCACATACATGAAAATATTCGAGTAACGAAATATCTAAACAAGTCATCCAATGACATCGCTTTTTGGATTTGATCTACCGGGCTTTCATTCTTTTGCTATTTAAACGCGTGCAAGCCTCATTCTGTCTTCCCAGAAATCATTGCAACAATCTGTTAAGCAGACCTCAAAACACTTAAAAACCTGAGAGAGAGAAAAAAAAAACGGTGTAAATCAAGCAAGAATGTTTAGAAAAAAAAAAGCATTTAGATATGGCATTGCCGGTCTTTTATGTCTTTGATATCTGCTTCAACAGATTTTTGCAGAAGCTGGCAGAAACAGCAGCTCTTGGGATCGATAGTGAAGACTCTGGAGCGTGGCTGGAGCTGAAACACTCACAACACACACCATTACCTCGAGAATGACCAGATGCCTGTGATGCCTCAGTGGGTCAAAGAGAAATCCAATGACAATGTTCTTACATACACAGTGCACTAGTAGTGGTGGACAACAGTGTCGGGAAATTATACTGAAGTGGAAGTACGGTATATAGTAGCAAAAAGGTCTTACTTTTAAACATACTCAAGTGTTAAGCTTATGAAATGAAGTTAAGGTCATGATTTCATGTGATAAGTCAGTTTATTTATCTTAAACTTTTAGGACATGAAGCAAAGAAATTAGTTTTGCTGAAAACGTCATTCGTAAGTTTGTGCTCGCATGCATAGCTAACGCTACATAGTTTGCTAACTTCGGAATTAAAGCCGGCGTAAAATATCATATAAACGAAACCATCAATGATGCCGTAGCTCAGTCCTTGTCTAGTCTAGTCTAGTCTAGTCTAGTCTAGTCTAGTCTAGTCTAGTCTAGTCCAGAAGGAACGATCTAAAGTGAGCCACCTTCCTTGCACAATAAATGTTGCAAGCTATATACATTATATACATGCTATATATAGAAGCGATATCCACCCTAGGAATACCGACCTATTCACCAGAAAGAATCCAAAACGGCGAGGAATTGACTGAGAAGAAGTGATTTTTTTTCTTGTTGTTGAACTGCTGTTGAATTAAGGCTTAATTAGTCCATAACTTTATTAATAATTGTAATGAAGCAAATCTGGGTAGAAGTTCTATGCACCCTAGGTACCCCTACTTTCATGCCAGAAAGAATCAGAATCGGTGAAGAATTGAGAGAGAAGAAGCGATTTGTGTGGAAACTGCTCGTTAGGGGTCGATTAATTACTCCATATCTTCATTATTAATTGCAATTATGCAAATTTGAGTAGAAGCTATCTATATACGCCCCAAGAAGACCTACCTTCCTGGCAAAAAGAATTGAGAGAGAAGAAGCGATTTTCGTGAACCGTGGACGACGCCAGATGGACGACGGACAACACATGATGGCATAAACTCATCACCTGTTGGCCGGATGAGCTAATAGCCAACATTCATATTCAACCTTTAGCCAGGATATGACTTGCTACCAAGGCAGTTACTGTATGTTAGCTCGTGCATTCAGTGTTAACCTGCTAACTCAGTGAAATACTAACCTATATACACTACCATTCAAAAGTTTGGGGTCACTTTGAAATGTCCTTATTTTTGAAAGAAAAGCACTGTTCTTTTCAATGAAGATCACTTTAAACTAATCAGAAATCCACTCTATACATTGCTAATGTGGTAAATGACTATTCTAGCTGCAAATGTCTGGTGTTTGGTACAATATCTCCATAGGTGTATAGAGGCCCATTTCCAGCAACTCTCACTCCAGTGTTCTAATGGTACAATGTGTTTGCTCATTGCCTCAGAAGGCTAATGGATGATTAGAAAACCCTTGTACAATCATGTTAGCACAGCTGAAAACAGTTGAGCTCTTTAGAGAAGCTATAAAACTGACCTTCCTTTGAGCAGATTGAGTTTCTGGAGCATCACATTTGTGGGGTCGATTAAATGCTCAAAATGGCCAGAAAAATGTCTCGACTATATTTTCTATTCATTTTACAACTTATGGTGGTAAATAAAAGTGTGACTTTTCATGGAAAACACAAAATTGTCTGGGTGACCCCAAATTTTTGAACGGTAGTGTATATCTATTTACTTAAACATGACATGGAGTTCATGCATTCATGCATCAGGAGGCAAAGAAGACGCCTTGTTTTCATACAAGACTTTCCTTACTCCAGCATCCTGAAACATTGACGCTACTGAGGTATAGCTAGGGCTGATCATCCTCAAATTCCTCACTACAGTCTCATCATAATCCAACGCACGTTACGCTAACTGTATGGTGTAGCCGGAGAAGGTCACTGCAGATGTTGGGCTTCATTTGGTGCCAAACTGAAATGATTGGATGAGAAAAGAAGAGTTTATAATTAGTAATGAGTAATTTGAAGGTCTCGATTTAAATCTCATCTCATCTCATCTCATTATCTCTAGCCGCTTTATCCTTCTACAGGGTCGCAGGCAAGCTGGAGCCTATCCCAGCTGACTACGGGCGAAAGGCGGGGTACACCCTGGACAAGTCGCCAGGTCATCACAGGGCTGACACATAGACACAGACAACCATTCACACTCACATTCACACCTACGCTCAATTTAGAGTCACCAGTTAACCTAACCTGCATGTCTTTGGACTGTGGGGGAAACCGGAGCACCCGGAGGAAACCCACGCGGACACGGGGAGAACATGCAAACTCCGCACAGAAAGGCCCTCGCCGGCCACGGGGCTCGAACCCGGACCTTCTTGCTGTGAGGCGACAGCGCTAACCACTACACCACCGTGCCGCCCGATTTAAATCTAAACAATAAAAAGTAACATTTTTACAGGAAGTGAAGGTATGATGCATTTCTGGCATTTCGTATGCTCATGTTCTTTCATTGATGCACTTACATTTTACATTCATTTATCTCTTCGGCGCTCTCAGTGATCATCTAACTGTAAAGACTGTAAAGAGATTGATTGTCTTGAACTGGAATGCCTCTTGAGAAGGTCATGGGCTGACATACACTGCCTACAACAAGGTGTGTGTATGTGTGTGTGTGTGTGTGTGTGTGTGTGTCATCGCCGCTCTACAAACAAGCGACATTTCTCAGCTGACACCCATCAAAGCATGCCACGCTGCTGGGAATCGTAACAAATTGCATTTTCTGCGCACCATAATGCAAAAAGGTCATGATCAGCATCTAAAGTTAATACCTAGGACTTTATTCCCTTGCAGTTTATGTGCCAGGTGTGGTATGACAAGACCGTTTAATGGACAGAGATGATGACGGAATGTTTGTTTGGAAGCAGAGACTTTAAAGGCTAGCGTAATCTGAAATTTTAAAATGATTTGGGCTTGCGAAAAGTTCCCAAGTGCACTTTTAATGAGAGGAATATGTCCAACATGCGCAAGGACCAGAAGAAGGAGATGACGGTTCCATTCACAGGACACCTGCGGTAAGAGGTATGATGACGATGATGATGATGATCATAAGAATCCTAATGGTTAAAGAAGCAGCTTTGGGACCAAAAGGTTGCTGGTTTGATTCCCTGGTCAGCAGGAATGTCTGAAACGCCCTTGAGCAAGGCACTGAACCCCCAACTGCTCCCCAGGTTGCTCTGGATATGTTGTACGTCTCTCTGGATAAGAGCGTCTGCTGAATGCCTGTGATGTAATATGATGAGGCATATTATGGGCATCAAGCTCATGACATGGCTCCTAAAGCGTTAATGCAAAGTACAAGTTGTTCACTAATAAAGTGTGGTGGTGGCTGATATCAGCCGTTATGGGAGGTGATATGCTAACCTTGTGGTGGAATAGATGGCTCAGAAAAAAATGAATGGCATGAGATGTAGCAGCACTTTGTCACCGTATAATGGCTTTTTAAGAAATGAACATGTTCATTGTCAATCTTGAAGGTCTTTGATGATCAACGCAGTTCGTCCAAATTGCATAATCTAGTCTAAAGCAAGAGCAGGTCCTCCTGGCATGCACAGGATTGGTATTCACTCATGGAAGGAAACATCAGCAGCAGGAGCCTGCGGTAGTGATCAGTAGTGACCTAACTGGGTCATATGCTCGTCCAAATAGCTCCAAGAGCCAATCCGAGGCTCATGACAGAGCCAAGTAGCTACGTGGCCTTGGAGTCAGCGACCACCCACACTGTCACGGCTGCTGATTGATTGCCGCAAGGGTCATGTCGCTCTGAAACACCGAACATAAGCCGTCCCAGCTGATCCAAAACGTGCCAACACAACTGCTGGCCCCCGAGCAGTGAGATGACTTACAAAGGCAAACATCCATACATCCACTCATGTGTTCGCCTGTTCCAAATGACACTAATGTGCATTTCACTGTCACGTTCGCATGAGTGATGGAGCGACAGCTTAGCAGCAAACCACGCACAACACATGCTAAGTTCTCACTCACAAGCTAACCGAACTTCTAGCGAATCATCAAAGATGACAATTTTACTAATGTAACTGAAGTAAGATTTTACAGCCAGTTGATAAACTCTTACTAAATCGATGACATGAATTCGATATAAATCTAAAATCTGTAATATCACGAAGTAACATCAAAAGAGCTTCGAATCATCTGAATAACATATTCGAAAAATGAGATTGACAACTATGCTAACTAGCCGTAATATGTTTGTGTAATTGTGAGCTGCACTGTTCATGCCACTTTTCCTCTTATAATCCGTACGGACATCTGAATTCAACTTGAAAGTGAGACTGCCTCATGGAGGACAAATTTCTATTCTATTTAAGGACAATGCACCGCTGTTCATCTCACATGTCCATGCATGGGACAGCCTAGATATGACAAAAGTGTACAGGTCCTTTATGATGTGTGTTACAGACCAGATTCTGCTGAAAGGCCCGAGGTTCTGAGAAACCGCAAACCAAGCGCCACCCACACCTCAAAGTTGAGCATTCGTTCATTATAAATTTATCACTACCTGACAGACGGCATTTATGTTAAGGCACATGACTTATAAATGAATAAGTCCTTTGCCCTTCTATAGGGAACACATTTTTAGGGAGGGCCCTATAGAAAATATACAAAGACAGGAAATCATTTTTGAACAAAAAACTCCTAGCATGGGCTTTTATTTACAGAACAACCCAACAAGATATGATTTGTAGAGGTATATAAACTACGTTTTATAATTGGAAATAGGACGTGACATAAAGATGCACAAGGACTGGATGCTGTGCAGAGTAACGAAGTACATTCACTCGAGTATTGTACTTAAGTACACTTTTTGAATATCTGTACTTTACTTGAGTATTTTTTTTTTGGGAAACTTATAACTTTAACTTCACTACATTCGAAAGACAAATATCGTACTTTTCACTCCACTACATTTCTGTCAAGGTCCTCGTTACTCGTTACTATGAAGTGGCTTTGAAAGCGAATGTTTTTTTCTTTTCTTTTCTAAAACGTGATGTTTTTTCCCAGGTGACACTGAGACAGCTGATCAGTAATCACTAGGGTCACGTCACGTCTATATAGACTGGATAAAATCAAGTTCAGTTATTTCTCAACAGCGTTATTTGAACACAATCAGTTGATGGCAGAATAAAAGGAGGTGGTTCTTCTGGAGAATGAACGCACTCATGGCTTTACCTAGAACCCATGTTTCAGTTTTCTGAAAGGATTAAAGATACGTTTCGTTTTAAATGTTTGCTTTGTTTGCCAAAACGAACCACATCACGGCCTACAAAAACTTGCCGTCCGACCTGCGGGAGCATATTGAGGTATGTAAACGTTTTATTCCAAGAGAAAGCTTGCAACGAAGTTGTCTACGCTTTTAGAGCTGGCGATAACGTTGCAAACGTCGCTATGCAGTCTGGTTAGTCAAATGACTTTCTATGGATTTGCCTGCCAAGTTGCCACAGTCTTGTCCACGGCTAACGTTAACACATAGCTAGTTAACTTGGACGCTGTTAGTTAGCATGTAAAAACAGAGTTACGCTAACATGAATAACGTTAAATTATCTGAAGTCCTTTCAGAAATATGTTTTAGCATAATCTTGCCAAATAAACAGAATAAAGACATCTTTCTTTTCTAGTAGCGTTAGCTACCCAATATGATTTCGAGTTTGAAAAGAGTTTGCTAGCATGTCAGGTGGAATTTCACTGACTAGCTAGCTTAACGTTAAACCAGCAAGATGGCACAGGATGCTTTCATTTTGTGAATTCACATTTCTGTCTTTGGTAACGGTATTAGGTTTTGTAAGCGTTGTGGCAGTAATACAACAATGCGTTGACAGAAAATGCACTTTTAATACTTAAGTATTTTTAAAAGCGAGCACTTCAGTACTTTAACTTAAGTAAAAATTTGACTGGAGAACTTTCACTTGTATCGGAATCACATTTGACCGGTGGGATCTGCACTTTGACTTAAGTAATGAAGTTGGGTACTTTGTCCACCTCTGATGCTGTGAGGCAGTATCCAGCTTCAGACCCTGAGCTTAGTGATTGATGGTCATTTTAGACGCCAAGAAACACAATGATCTGCATCCGAAAGTTTTTACGAGTGCTGTGGATTTATATTAACACTGCTCACAAAATTTACAACAGCGATTTTTCACAGTCTGAGGACCAAGCCAGTTTGACTTTTCATAGCCCTTTTGATGATTTCCTGCTCAATTAAAGTGCAGATTCTTCTGAGAGGTGAACTTAGGCAAAGCCCAAGTTGTTCAACAGACCATAAAAAATAGTCACGCATATGTAAAGCGTGACCGAGTTTAACCATGAGATTATTCCTATTCAATTTACAGGAAGCGTGTGCCAAAAACAGGTTGATATAGATGTTAATTTTTATGGTTTGCTCTTATTAACACCTGCAGTGTGCCTGGAGTCATCACTCATGGTTTTATTTAACAATAATTTTGTCACCCTTCACAGGTGCCAGATGTGTCTCTGTGCAAAGCTGGTCGCTTTTTTTAAAGCCTCGCATCATGAAAATGTCAACACTATTAATCTGAAACAAAAATAATTCCCTGCTCTTGGCTTAACTTTAGATTGGACGTCCTGCTCCCATGTAGGTGCATGCTGTAAGAGCACTCGTAACACTGTAGTAATCTTGACGGGTTGTTGACAAACCATGTCTAGAACACACAATCAGACACGAATAATCAGAGAACAATCAAGGTCTAAGACACAGATCAGAAGGTTAAGAGTTTATGCATTATTCATTCACTCATTTCATCAGTAACTATTGTATCCTGGTCGGCGTCGAGGTGGATCAGAAGCCTATCCCAAGAACACTGAGTATGAACAAGGAATACACTCTAGTTGGGACATCAGTCCATCACAGGAGCGGAACCCAATGTGTTCTTCTGCTGTTGCATGCTGAGATGCTTTTCTGCTCACCACGGTTGTAAAGAGTGATTATATGAGTTGCTAGCAAAAAAGCTCAAACCAATCTGGCCAACTGTTGCCCACCCACCCACCCACTCACTCACTCACTCACTCACTCACTCACTCACTCACTCACTCAGTGTTTTTTGTTCCATTCTGTGTAAACTCTAGAGACTGTTGTGTGTGAAAACCCCAGGAGATCAGCAGTTTCTGAAATACTCAAACCAGTCCATCTGGCTCAAACCAACACCCATGCTACAGTGAACGAAAGTCACACTTCACTGTGAGATCACAATTTTTCCCATTCTGATGTTTGAACATTGTGAACATTAACTGAAGCTCTTGATTTGTATCTGCGTGATTTCATGCATTGTGCTGCTGTCCAGGGATTGGCTGACTACAGAACTGCAGAAAACAAAACAGTAGATGGACGGATGCACCTAATAAAGTGGCCAGCGAGTGTATATTTGGGAGATGGGAGGAAACTGGTGAACCTGGAAGAAACCCACACAGGAATGGGGAGCAGAGTTTATTTTAGAAGGATTTTTATTATATTTCTTGAAATTATCTTTACATCACAATAGCGATGAATAAATCAAATGCTGGCGGCACGGTGGTGTAGTGGTTAGCGCTGTTGCCTCACAGCAAGAGGGTCCGGGTTCGAGCCCCGTGGCCGGCGAGGGCCTTTCTGTGCGGAGTTTGCACGTTCTCCCCGTGTCTGCGTCGGTTTCCTCCGGGTGCTCCGGTTTCCCCCACAGTCCAAAGACATGCAGGTTAGGTTAACTGGTGACTCTAAATTGACCGTAGGTGTGAATGTGAGTGTGAACGGTTGTCTGTGTCTATGTGTCAGCCCTGTGATGACCTGGCGACTTGTCCAGGGTGTACCCCGCCTTTTGCCCGTAGCCAGCTGGGATAGGCTCCAGCTTGCCTGCGACCCTGTAGAAGGATAAAGCGGCTAGAGATAATGAGATGAGATGGGAAATCAAATGCTCTGACAATAAAAAGAAAAAAAATATGTCATCTATGGTAGTCACAGGGATGTGAAAAGCCAGAACAATCATTTCATCATCTCATCTCATCTCATTATCTCTAGCCACTTTATCCTGTTCTACAGGGTCGTAGGCAAGCTGGAGCCTATCCCAGCTGACTACGGGTGAAAGGCGGGGTACATCCTGGACAAGTCGCCAGGTCATCACAGGGCTGACACATAGACACAGACAACCATTCACACTCACATTCACACCTATGCTCAATTTAGAGTCACCAGTTAACCTAACCTGCATGTCTTTGGACTGTGGGGGAAACCGGAGCACCCGGAGGAAACCCACGCGGACACGGGGAGAACATGCAAACTCCGCACAGAAAGGCCCTCGCCGGCCACGGGGCTCGAACCCGGACCTTCTTGCTGTGAGGCGACAGTGCTAACCACTACACCACCATGCTGCCTCATTTCATCATGTTTCAAATAAAATGACTGGATGGCCTACCTGCCTGCAATATACTCCTCTCATCAACTCTCTCTCTCTCATGGACTCGTCTTCCAGCAGTAATCAGGCAGTGCGCATTCATGTGTTTTGGAGCAGTGGCTTTGGCCAGAGGTCTGAATGGAAGGGTGAGGCTTTTTCTTTCAAAATCTAGCTAACTCTTGCTGGTTTCTCCAATGTTGCCTACCCTAGCTTTAACTTCCATCAAATGAAGAAGCAGAACTTTATTCATCGCATGTACACTTGTGAAATTCCTCTCTGCATTTAAACCATCTGAAGCAGTGAACACACACATACCCAGAGCAGTGGGCAGCCATGCTAACAGCACCCGGGGAGCAGTTGGGGGGTTGGTGGGTCGCCCAAGGGGACTTCAGCCCAAGGCCGCCCCATGTTAACTTAACCGCATGTGTTTGAACTGTGGGGGAAACCGGAGCACCCAGAAGAAACCCACGCAGACACGGGGAGAACATGTAAACTCCACACAGAAAGGCCCCTATCAGCTGCTGGACTTGAACCCAGAACCTTCTTGCTGTGAGGCGACAGTGCTAACCACTACACCACCCTGCCTCCAATGGTGCCACAAATGGAGAACAGAAGGAACGCTGAACAGCCCATATCGCATCGTGTCATACTCATACTGACTGAAACGTATGTATGCTGAGTCCTTTATGCCCTTGCAAATTTAGTTCCATGAACATTTGAGGAACCACTAAGATATTTCATAGCTCCTGGGACTAAAATCTGTATTTCAGTGTTACTGAATATTAAACTGGTGGGAGGGAGGAGAGAGGAGACTAGACAACCTGAAGGAAACCCACACATACTTGGGCTCGAGTAACTTCAGAACTGCTCGACCTAAAAACAAGGAATGTCTGTACTTTAGTGTTACTGAGATTTACACTTGGTAATCGATACAGAGCCAGAGATTTCTACCCTTCTTTTTCACAGAACAACCTGCTGGAGAAGTGGAAGTTCATACGTAGCTACGTTCATGTATGGAAATGTGGAACATCTGGAAATAAAGCTGACTTGATTTCAACACCTGCTATGATCACCCTGAAGTTCATTATTTTACTATAACAATGCAACTCTTAGTGTTTTATTCCATTTATATCACAGCAATTGACCCATGTTTATGAAATATTTCTCGGTGAAAGAAAGAACATTTCACATTTCAAAGTCACATGCTGTGCCACATCTGTTGTCCCTTCTCGCAGCTATAAACATAAGCAGCTTGTAATTGAGAAAATTCCAGATGTTCTTACGTTGGAAATTTGAAGTTACAGCTTGACCACTGACTGTTATAAAGCGCTGACACTGGAGACTCCTTCCATAAATTTTAAATAAACGTCACGTTACAGAAAACCATATCAATAACAATTTTACGTTTGTCTTTTTTGAATAACAATATGTATTTAAAAAAAAACATAAGCTGGTCATTGTTAGAGTGAGTATATGCAGCGTCTACCATACAGTGGTGCTTGAAAGTTTGTGAACCTTTTAGAATTTTCTATATTTCTGCATAAATAGGACCTAAAACATCATCAGATTTTCACACAAGTCCTAAAAGTAGATAAAGAGAACCCAGTTAAACAAATGAGACAAAAATATTATACTTGGTCATTTACTTCTTGAGGAAAATGATCCAGTATTACATATCTGTGAGTGGCAAAAGTATGTGAACCTTTGCTTTCAGTATCTGGTGTGACCCCCTTGTGCAGCAATAATTGCAACTAAACATTTGCGGTAACTGTTGATCAGTCCTGCACACCGGCTTGGAGGAATTTTAGCCCATTCCTCCGTACAGAACAGCTTCAACTCTGGGATGTTGGTGGGTTTCTTCACATGAACTGCTTGCTTCAGGTCCTTCCACAACATTTCGATTGGATTAAGGTCAGGACGTTGACTTGGCCATTCCAAAACATTAACTTTATTCTTCTTTAACCCTTCTTTGGTAGAACAACTTGTGTGCTTAGGGTCGTTGTCTTGCTGCATGACCCACAGATGTCCTGACATTTTCCTTTAGAATTCGCTGGTATAATTCAGAATTCATTGTTCCATCAATGATGGAAAGCCGTCCTGGTCCAGATGCAGCAAAACAGGCCCAAACCATGATACTACCACCACCATGTTTCACAGATGGGATAAGGTTCTTATGCTGGAATGCAGTGTTTTCTTTTCTCCAAACATAATGCTTCTCATTTAAACGAAAAAGTTCTATTTTGGTCTCATCTGTCCACAAAACATTTTTCCAATAGCCTTCTGGCTTGTCCACGTGATCTTTAGTAAACTGCAGAAGAGCAGCAATGCTCTTTTTGGAGAGCAGTGGTTTTCTTCTTGCAACCCTGCCATGCACACCATTGTTGTTCAGTGTTCTCCTGATGGTGGACTCATGAACATTAACATTAGCCAATGTGAGAGAAGCCTTCAGTTGCTTAGAAGTTACCCTGGGGGTCCTTTGTGACATCACTGACTATTATACGCCTTGCTCTTGGAGTGATCTTTGTTGGTCGACCACTCCTGGGGAGGGTAACAATGGTCTTGAATTTCCTCCATTCGTACCCAGTCTGTCTGACTGTGGATTGGTGGAGTCCAAACTCTTTAGAGATGCTTTTGTAACCTTTTCCAGCCTGATGAGCATCAACAATGCTTTTTCTGAGGTCCTCAGAAATCTCCTTTGTTCGTGCCATGATACACTTCCACAAACATGTGTTGTGAAGATCAGACTTTGATAGATCCCTGTTCTTTAAATAAAACAGGGTGCCCACTCACACCTGATTGTCATCCCACTGATTGAAAACACCTGACTCTAATTTCACCTTCAAATTAACTGCTAATCCTAGAGGTTCACATACTTTTGCCACTCACAGATATGTAATATTGGATCATTTTCCTCAATAAATAAATGACCAAGTATAATATTCTTGTCTCATTTGTTTAACTGGGTTCTCTTTATCTACTTTTAGGACTTGTGTGAAAATCTGATGATGTTTTAGGTCATATTTATGCAGAAATATAGAAAATTCTAAAGGGTTCACAAACTTTCAAGCACCATTGTACAACTCCTTGTGGACGAGTTGTTCCTATAGCAGTGATAATGTACCAGAATGAGTGCGTTAATATGAACCTGCTGCACTACTATCAAAGTTGCTGTTAAAGAAATGTTATCAACACCTTCTGACCAATCAGGATGGAGAATTCAACAATGCTGAACCAAGAAGTGAACTTACAGCTGTACGCAGAGGCAGCTGTTCATGTTTAAGATATGAAAAAAAAACACCCATAGTGAAGGAATGTAGCACCTCAGAAGAGCTGGAAAGCCGTCAGTGAGCTGATACGCATCCTAAAGCATTACCAGTAACAAGGCCACTTTAATTGCTCTCGTCCAGCTCATGTGTTGTTTTTCAGTAGGAGCTGAAAGGGGGTGTCTTGATTTATGAAGGTATGCATGACATTTATTTATATACAGAGAGCGGCTTGTGAGTAGTTCAGCTTAGTGTGTGCAGAAGGGTGATGTCATCCTAATGCTTAAGCTTGTGTTACCTAGTGCAAGGCGAGAAGGGTTAAAGTGACACATGCAAAAAAAAAAAAAAACTACATGTATACATTCAGAATTATGTCATATGGAGTTCTTTTAGAAAGGCATTCAGATGATTCTCTACAGAGATTTAGCTTGTCGTTTTGGGATTTCCCATATTTCATGGTAGTGGCTGGGGTATTTTTACAGGGAGAGTTACAGTGGTTTAACCTTAAAGTTTGTTTCTCACACATGAAACCTCAGCCTCATTTCAGTAGGAAAAACAGAGATTAAATTGGTATCATAATCATGAGAAGAAATGGTTCAAAAATGGTCGATTTACAGAATAAGAACACAAAAGTAAGTGGTGTTAATACAAAGGTAAATATAACCCTGCTGAAAAATTCAACCTGGTTGAGCTGCTCGAACTGGTAGACCACCTGTCCAGCTGGTAGAAATGAACCAGTTGAATGTGTTGCTAGAAACGCAGTAGTTAGGCAACTAGAAAATCCCAGACGTTTACTTTTTTGGGGGGATTTCCCATCATTTTCTGCCTAAATTCATCTTGGCCAACTACTACACACCAGTCAGCTCTCCACGATCATATCGCAGCTACCTACCAAGCAGAGTGAAAGCTAACATGTGCTTCTCTGAGACCATGGACGTCGTTAGGTCCATTTTAGAGGGGCTTAAGCCACCCTAAAATGTTCCCAAGCCGCCTTATAATTTTCAGTGGTTTTTTTTGTGTACCCCGCCTTTCGCCCGTAGTCAGCTGGGATAGGCTCCAGCTTGCCTGCGACCCTGTAGAACAGGATAAAGCGGCTAGAGATAATTTTATATATATATATATATATATATATATATATATATATATATATATATATATATATATATATATATATATATATACACAGTGGGGCAAAAGGGGCAAAAAAGTATTTAGTCAGTCACCAATTGTGCAAGTTCTCCCACTTAAAAAGATGAGAGAGGCCTGTAATTTCCATCATAGGTACACTTCAACTATGAGAGACAGAATGAGAAAAAAAAATCCAGAAAATCACATTGTCTGATTTTTAAAGAATTTATTTGCAAATTATGGTGGAAAATAAGTATTTGGTCAATAACTAAAGTTCATCTCAATACTTTGTTATATACCCTTTGTTGGGAATGACAGAGGTCAAACGTTTTCTGTAAGTCTTCACAAGGTTTTCACACACTGTTGTTGGTATTTTGGCCCATTCCTCCATGCAGATCTCCTCTAGAGCAGTGATGTTTTGGGGCTGTCGCTGGGCAACACGGACTTTCAACTCCCTCCAAAGATTTTCTATGGGGTTGAGATCTGGAGACTGGCTAGGCCATTCCAGGACCTTGAAATGCTTCTTATGAAGCCACTCCTTCGTTGCCCGGGCGGTGTGTTTGGGATCATTGTCATGCTGAAAGACCCAGCCACGTTTCATCTTCAATGCCCTTGCTGATGGAAGGAGGTTTTCACTCAAAATCTCACGATACATGGCCCCATTCATTCTTTCCTTTACACGGACCAGTCGTCCTGGTCCCTTTGCAGAAAAACAGCCCCAAAGCATGATGTTTCCACCCCCATGCTTCACAGTAGGTACGGTGTTCTTTGGATGCAAATCAGCATTCTTTCTCCTCCAAACACGACAAGTTGAGTGTTTACCAAAAAGTTCTATTTTGGTTTCATCTGACCATATGACATTCTCCCAATCCTCTTCTGGATCATCCAAATGCTCTCTAGCAAACTTCAGACGGGCCTGGACATGTACCGGCTTAAGCAGGGGGACACGTCTGGCACTGCAGGATTTGAGTCCCTGACGGCGTAGTGTGTTACTGATGGTAGCCTTTGTTACTTTGGTCCCAGCTCTCTGCAGGTCATTCGCTAGGTCCCCCCGTGTGGTTCTGGGATTTTTGCTCACCGTTCTTGTGATCATTTTGACCCCACGGGGTGAGATCTTGCGTGGAGCCCCAGATCGAGGGAGATTATCAGTGGTCTTGTATGTCTTCCATTTTCTAATAATTGCTCCCACAGTTGATTTCTTCACACCAAGCTGCTTACCTATTGCAGATTCAGTCTTCCCAGCCTGGTGCAGGTCTACAGTTTTGTTTCTGGTGTCCTTTGACAGCTCTTTGGTCTTGGCCATAGTGGAGTTTGGAGTGTGACTGTTTGAGGTTGTGGACAGGTGTCTTTTATACTGATAACGAGTTCAAACGGGTGCCATTAATACAGGTAACGAGTGGAGGACAGAGGAGCCTCTTAAAGAAGAAGTTACAGGTCTGTGAGAGCCAGAAATCTTGCTTGTTTGTAGATGACCAAATACTTATTTTACCGAGGAATTTACCAATTAATTCATTAAAAATCCTCCAATGTGATTTCCTGGATTCTTTCCCCCCATTCTGTCTCTCATAGTTGAAGTGTACCTATGATGAAAATTACAGGCCTCTCTCATCTTTTTAAGTGGGAGAACTTGCACAATTGGTGGCTGACTAAATACTTTTTTGCCCCACTGTGTGTGTATATATATATATATATATATATATATATATATATATATATATATATAAAATAGTGCGGACTTGCACATAACAGAAACCAGCAAGAAAACGAGTCGAACAATAATATGTCTCCAAGTTCTAGCTACGACACGAATAAAATTATCGTTATGTTTCCCAGCATAGCCAGGTAGGCGGGCATGCGCGGTTCAGGCGGGAGCTGTATGTTATTAGGCCTACTTGCTGTAACGTTACGTTCCTGAGGCCGGCAGAGTTGTTAAGGCAGCTGGGCCATAGAAGGTTCACGCTGCACGCTGCATGCTGCACGCTACACGTTCACGTGAAGAACCGGACCCTGGGCCATTAAACTTCATGCTTGGATGTTCACGTGTTGCGTCTGTTCTACTTTGACCGAGTAACCAACAATATGGACTCTTCGGATGACGACGATTGCCTCATTCTGCTTTTACTGAGACAGAGGAAGAGAAAAAGGAACAGAATTTGGAGCCGAGAACACTTCCTTCTGAGAGAAACCCGTGGTGAATTTCACCGAACATTCTATAATCTGCTTGACAATCCCGATGAAGAACTATTTTTCAATTATACCATTCAATTATATTTTTTCTGAAGTTTTCCACTGAAAGCATAGAGTTATCTCCCTAGACCCGTTCTGATTGGCTGGCGCGGCGGTGACCGCATGCATTGACTGGAATTTCCATCTTCACGCCTAGAAAAAAGTGTGCATGTTCATTTCACGCTTCACGCGTGAAGTGTGCAGCGTGCAACGTGAACGCCGTTCTATGGCCCAGAGCAAGTCATGCTACGTTTGTCCACTTTTCTTTACACGCGTGTAGCGTGTAGTGTGCAGCATGCAGCGTGCAGCGTGAACCTTCTATGGCCCAGCTGCCTAAGAGAAGAAGATGACTTAATTCGCAGTGAATGATACAGTGAACAAGAGATTGTAACTTGATGTTATTGTTAATTGCTTAACGTTACCTACGTTTATCTAAGGGGAAGAAAATGTAATGTTGTAGGCTACTTGTCCCTTTTAGCATTATGGCAGCTAAATTGAACTTTATGGAAAATGTTAGCCAATATTAGCATGAACAGTTAAACTTGACAGCTTTCTATATTCTGTCCCATCTGTGTTTTGGTATGTTCTTCAACTATTGGGAGTGAAAACTAAATGCCATTGGTAGCAATAGTTATGGCGAGAGAAGATGTGTCCTTTCAATTCATTGGCTAGATGGATAGACGACGATTTTTAAGAGAGTGAGTGAGGAACAGGAGCGTGACAAGGGAGCTGATGCTGAAGAGGTCTGCGTGGTCGAGGTCAGTAAATGTCAACAGAGAAAACAGGGCTGAGTTCAACCAATGCACCGTTTTGAGACGGTTTAGCTCCGGTTTGATCTAGGCCACTAATTGAACGAGGTAGCCTATTTGGCCGCAACGTAGTAGCCCACAACGCTTTCCTCGAGTTAAAGATGACAACGCGTTGCATAAGAATGGAAACTGTAGGAAAACATTTCAAAACATTGTGACCGCTTTGGCCTTTGCAATAGGCTTCCGAGTTTGTTTTCTTTCGTTTGGTGGGTGTGTCAGAAGTCACCACATCAGCACTGATGTGCAGTAGGGTGCATCAGTTGCCCCCTAAAAATGAAAAGTTCCTCCGATCATGATGCATTTTTGTTTTTATGTTCCTTTTGGTAAGAAAACACACTGGGTGAAATATTTTGACAAAATTCAAAAGTTTAATGGTGGCACCAGGAGCTCAAAGTTATGGAAAAAGCTGCTATTTTATGACTTTTATGACAGTTTCGATCACTTCATGAAACATTATGGCACCTTATAGAGTATACCAAATATCTTAGATACACATTTTTAGTCCATATTCTAAATATATTATCAAGCACAGTTTGAGTTTTAGCTGTTCATTGAATCATTGTTCAACTACTTTTAAACAACACAAATGTATTATGAATCACATTAATGCTTCTCAATCCCTTGCAAAGGTTCTTAACATGATCTCTGGCTCACAAGAAATCAATAAATGGAGTCCAACATTGTGATTCAAAGCTTACGCGAAAACATAAAATAAAATAAGCGTTTTTTGGCAAAAAATTAAGCTCATGGTGCCACCATTAGACTTTTGAATATGGTCAAAAAATTTTACAGGATATCTTTATTGGTAAAAAGGAACACCCAAACAAAAATGCATCAGATTTTATGAAAGTGAGGGCAACTGATGCACCCTAATGTGCAGGCTATCAAAAACCCACCGAATTAAAAAGAAAAAAAGACAACATGCACAGTAGGCTATCCACCTCCAGTTGAATGATATAAGAGTGAAAATAAAGTAATCCCCATATTTATATGCCTTAATCAAGCTTGGATAAAAGCAAATGGCAAGCGATGGCCCACTCAGCTGCTCCTGTCTGATCAACGCCTTTAGTGCACCTCTGTTTCTGTTGAATTAACCATCTTGCATGGCATAAACTACTGTAGCCCCTTATTTCATATTCAGTTCACAACAGTGATAAGAATGGATAGTTGACTTTCTGTATTATAAGTTCTTCTACTTAGTTATATGCTGTAATTTTGCCTTTAATTGTTGATTTAAAGACATTTCCTCCTCTGTTCTCTAACATATCACTGTTACTTACATTAAAACTCTGTTATGTAAGACTCAATCAGACATACACATTGAGTTTATAAGAATGCACTGCAAAAAATGGCCTTTCAAAAATAAGAAATAAAAGATTAAAACAAAGCATATTTGCTTGGATCAGGTGAAAAAAATCTGCCAATGGAACTAGTCAAATTTGACTTGGTAAGATTTCTTAAAGTAAGATGAAAAATCTAACCTGTTTTTAGATGAAATAATTCCAAAATAAGATTGGGGAACTTATTGTGCGAGATCTGATTAACTCAAAATAATCAAAATAGTTCTTATAACAAGATCGTACTTCTTACATTTAGCCATTCAAGTCATTTTTGTTTATTTCATTTTAAGGGTATTTCACTTAAATTCATGACAAAGTCTTAGCAGTAAAAACTGAATTTAAGATAAATATACTAATATTAGGATTGTTAAATTCTACAACTAAGCATTGCTAACTTAAAAGATTCTCCTTTTGTGACCTGTAATTAGTAAAATACTCTAGATATGAGACCAGAGACTATCTTGAATCAAGTTGACGACACGTGTAGCATTGCAACAAGTTTATTTTTTTTCCCATTTCAACATTCAGACATTAAAACATCTCTTAAGATTCCACTTCCCCAGGACCTCAGGCACCAAAAAAAAAAAAAAAAAAACTTAAAAAAAGTCTACGCATTTTGACTTACAGTGCTTACCAGTGGCGGCTGGTAGTCTTTCAAACAGGGGAGGCTGGTCAGTTACGATATTTCCAGATTTCAAAAGAAAAAACACATCAATTTTGCCCATACTCTTGCCTCTGATCTGGCTGATTGTTGGCAGGGTCACAAACTGTGAAATAACAGGTTCTTTTGGCCCATTAGCCTACTGTCCAATATGCATGATGATGGTGTTGGGGGGGGTATATTTTAACATTTTATATTTTAAAATTGTGGCATGTTGTTTAAAAATTGACCTCGGCTGTGTTTTTGTTTAAAAATGTTTTCCAAATTGTAGCTGTGTTTAATTCATCTCCAGAAAAACATACATTCCAATATAATATACTCAGCATAAACATTTTAAATAGATTCTATATTTTTGGTCCATCCATGACATATTACTAAAGTAGCCTATTTACTGTTGTTGACGTGGGTCACTTGCTGTTAGCCAATTCACTTTCTCGTACCAGGAGAGCTGAAAGGAACGAGTATTATTCCCTACCTTTTTCACCAAGTCAATTTGAGGTGTTGGTCTACCCCGCTCTTTAATTTTAATTTTTTTCTCGAAAGGAAGACTGGCAAATGGCTTCGCCAAAATTAAATCAGCAATGTTTGGCATCCGTGCGCAGCTTTCTTGCTAGCTGACTAACCCCCTCAAGTTCAAGTTCAGTCACTCAAATAAACGAAATTTCTGGAACTAAGATAGCAAACTTGACAACACTATATTTACACTTTATTTACAATGAAAATATATACAAACTAAAAAAGCTGGTAGAAACCGTATGTAATGAATGAAATCGAAATGTAAGCCGATCTCTTACAATACACCACAGCACTTACGAATCCGCATGGGACTGAACTGATGTTGGCAGATACTGCTGACGTTATCCAGCCCAAAATATGTTCAAAACCCGCCAAAATGCACTTAAAACTGCCCAATTGGGCGGGAAATCACCGAATCTGGCAACACTGTCCGCTGCCTGTCTATAGTTGAAACGAGCTGTCAATCAAAGAAAATATCTGGCCGCTTTCACCAATCACCAGTCTCCTCACGGAAACTGCCATGTCCCTCCCATGTGAGGCTCGGAGTCTGTGGGCGGGCATTTTCGCAGTATTTGTCCAATAACCATCTTGCATTTTGAGATTGAAAAGCGCATAGCTCCCAAATGCCGTTGAAGTCCATTGAGGCTGGGAGTCCGTGAGACTCCGTGGGCGGGTGTTTTCGCAGTATTTGTCCAATAATCGTCTTGCATTTTGAGATTGACAAGCACATAGCTCCCAATCCACTGAGGCTGGGCTGCATCACGCTGTCACGAGGGGGAAAAACTCACGCACACATTAGGCGAACTGGGGAAAGTTATAACGGAATGATTTCGCACTGTAGTGGGTTGAGCACATATATTTCTATGATTCTGGATGTGAAATAGCAATGTTATAAGGTCGGCTATAACATAAGCCTAGCGCAATTCATCCTACACGATGTTCATCATTTTTAGAGGAGGCTGAGCCTCCCTCGTTGTCTTAGAGCAGTCACCTGTGGTGCTTACCCAACGCCAAAGCAACAGTGCATTTTGGGGGCACTGACTATTCATGTGTACGAGGGGTTTACAAGATCAGGCACAAAACAAACAAACAAACAAACAAACAAACACTGAACTTAACTCACAGCATTCCAAAAAGACCTCACTAAAACGCCCTCCACTCACTCATAGCCTTTTTGAAGGCGCTTGTCTGGTCTAGAGTCTGTACAGCATCTAGAAGGAGCTCACTCTGAATGACTGAGAAAACAGCCGCAGTAAACTTAGGATCTGTAAGGTGGAGTTGAATTGTAATGAAAGATTCAAAGATTTCAGTAAAGTTCATTTATTCCCAAAACAAGCATACTTTGTTTTTTTTTCTTGAAACAAGATGAACCGCATTTGACAAATGTCCAAAATGTACTTACTTGTTTTAAAAAAAAAAACTTGTTTTATTTTCAAAGGTGCTCCAAATAAGACTTTTTCAAGACATTTTGTCTATACAAGATTTTCAAGATGGACTGTCTAAAAACTAGCCTTTCTAGCTAAATGAGGTTTTGCTTGTTGGGCAATTATGTCTTATAATAAGGGTGGCTAGATGTTTTGACTTGAAAATAGACAAATAAACTTCGTAAGATTTTTATTTTTTGCAGTGTGTAGCTGCGTACTGTGAAATAGTCTCCAGGATGTTCGTCTTTAATGTGATGTTGTTGTACAACTTGACAACTTAGGACAACTTATATTTTGGGCTAAACTAAGTAAGACCTTAGTTTTTTTCTTTGTGTTTTAGCCCATCTCGTAAAGTAGCTCTAGCTAGCACTTAAATAATGAAAGCTGTTTTTGAGATAGGACAGAAATGGTGAGCAAATTTTCTTTCTAAACTTCACTATCAGTTTAAGCTTATTTATTTGTTTGATATCTGATCTGAAAACTAAGTGTCCCCCAAAGGGTTAAGGTATACTAGATTCTCATTTGGCAGAATAAATGTTTGAGAAACATTCATATTTGTCTGTATTGTCAGATTTTACTAGGATTTTGAACTAAGCTAGTTGTAACTAAACTAATTAAATAAAGCACCACACCATTATGTTGTCTCCTGTTCAGTGCGTCAGACTGAAATAAATAGCTTTATGTGGAATATAACCTAATTAATTTTTACCGAATGCATTGATGGAGATATTTGCAAACATCTTTCTTCATAAACACAGCCCCAGCCTCTAATGAACTGATTTAGACTTCTCATCTCTCATCTCATTATCTCTAGCCGCTTTATCCTGTCCTACAGGGTCGCAGGCAAGCTGGATCCTATCCCAGCTGACTATGGGCGAAAGGCGGGGTACACCCTGGACAAGTCGCCAGGTCATCACAGGACTGACACATAGACACAGACAACCATTCACACTCACATTCACACCTACGGTCAATTTAGAGTCACCAGTTAACCTAACCTGCATGTCTTTGGACTGTGGGGGAAACCGGAGCACCCGGAGGAAACCCACGCGGACACGGGGAGAACATGCAAACTCCGCACAGAAAGGCCCTCGCCGGCCACGGGGCTCGAACCCGGACCTTCTTGCTGTGAGGTGACAGCGCTAACCAGTACACCACCGCGCCGCCAATCCAGATAACAGATTCTGATAAATGTTCTTCAAATAATGAATAATTGACGAAGCCTATACGAGCAATAAAAAAAATTTCGGCGTGTGCGCGCATTACTGAATACACTCCTGGGGCTAAGCCCCCCCATCTCTCAATCCTAGTGACGTCCATGTCTGAGACACATCAAGCCAGCCAAACACATCTTTTAAAAGTTGAATATGCTGAATATCTCATCGTAACGCGTTCAGAGGAAATCTGCTCTGCTATCTGCCCTCTTCCACATACATGAGCTCACATGCAGATGCTGACGATTGGCTAAAATCGCAAACATTTATTTAGACAAGTATAAAGAAAGCTGGAAAAGACGGTCCACCAGTTTGTTCTGTCCGCTAGCTTTTTCAATAAAATATTCAACTTCGCTGCGTTTATTTTTGGTCATTGTTACAGGGTGCATAATATATTAGTGATGCATTTAGTGTCCGAAGATTGTCAGCAAATCAAAATATAATGTTTTGAAATTTTTAAATAATTCAATTCCAAGCCTCAGTTGAAATAAAGCCTAATGAAAGTTGACACTCTTTAGTAGCAATGTCTGAGAGTAAAGACAGAGGAGTATCCCTGGTCCAAAGCTTCAAAGGAAACAACGTGAGGAAAAAATCCAATCTGCAGGAACATGTACAGATAAGCCATGAGCTAGCTGAGTGGGCTCGCCAGATCTTTTTAATATTTTTCAGTATGAAAGGTCGGGATTAAACTTAAGATGTCACGTTGATACTCAGCAGTGATTGCTTGTCATGTTAAATACAGTATAACTAAGTGCTGCTAGAACCTATAGGTAACATTCAGGATAAAGTGTCTTTGCTAGAGAGCTAACTATGTAGCTTGAAACGTGTATGAATTAACATGAGCTAGCTAGTTACATAATGAACAGACTGAAAACCGAACAGCATTTGGTTAAGTTAGCTAGCTAGCCTTTTTAAATATATACAGTTAGGTTCATAAATATTTGGACAGATGCAACATTTTTCTAATTTTGGTTCTGTACATTACCACAATGAATTTTGAACAAAACAATTCAGATGCAGTTGAAGTTCAGACTTTCAGCTTTAATTCAGTGGGTTGAACAAAATGATTGCTTAAAAATGTGAGGAACTAAAGCATTTTTTAAACACAATCCCTTCATTTCAGGGGCTCAAAAGTAATTGGACAAATTAAATAATTGTAAATAAAATGTTCATTTCTAATACTTGGTTGAAAACCCTTTGTTGGCAATGACTGCCTGAAGTCTTGAACTCATGGGCATCACCAGACGCTGTGTTTCCTCCTTTTTAATGCTCTGCCAGGCCTTTACTGCAGCGGTTTTCAGTTGCTGTTTGTTTGTGGGCCTTTCTGTCTGAAGTTTAGTCTTTAACAAGTGAAATGCTGCTCAATTGGGTTGAGATCAGGTGACTGACTTGGCCACTCAAGAATATTCCACTTCTTTGCTTTAATAAACTCCTGGGTTGCTTTGGCTTTATGTCCTGGGTCATTGTCCATCTGTATTATGAAACGCCGACCAATCAGTTTGGCTGCATTTGGCTGGATTTGAGCACACAGTACGTCTCTGAATACCTCAGAATTCATCCTGCTGCTTCTGTCCTGTGTCACATCATCAATAAACACTAGTGACCCAGTGCCACTGGCAGCCATGCATGCCCAAGCCATCACACTGCCTCCGGTGTGTTTTACAGATGATGTGGTATGCTTTGGATCATGAGCTGTACCACGCCTTCACCATACTTTTTTCTTTCCATCATTCTGGTAGAGGTTGAGCTTGGTTTCATCTGTCCAAAGAATGTTCTTCCAGAACTGTGCTGGCTTTTTTAGATTTTTTTTAGCAAAGTCCAATCTAGACTTTTTATTCTTGAGGCTTATGAGTGGCTTGCACCGTGCAGTGAACCCTCTGTATTTACTTTCATGTAGTCTTCTCTTTATGGTAGATTTGGATATTGATACGCCTACCTCCTGGAGAGTGTTGCTCACTTGGTTGGTTGTTGTGAAGGGGTTTCTCTTCACCATGGAAATTATTCTGCGATCATCCACCACTGTTGTCGTCTGTGGGCGTCCAGGTCTTTTTGCATTGATGAGTTCACCAGTGCTTTCTTTCTTTCTCAGGATGTACCAAACTGTAGATTTTGCCACTCCTAATATTGTAGCAATTTCTCGGATGGGTTTTTTTCTGTTTTCGCAGCTTAAGGATGGCTTGTTTCACCTGCATGGAGAGCTCCTTTGACTACATGTTTTCTTCACAGCAAAATCTTCCAAATGCAAGCACCACACCTCAAATCAACTCCAGGCCTTTTATCTGCTTAACTGAGAATGACATAACGAAGGAATTGCCCACACCTGCCCATGAAATAGCCTTTGAGTCAATTGTCCAATTACTTTTGGTCCCTTTAAAAACAGGGTGGCACATGTTAAGGAGCTGAAACTCCTAAACCCTTCATCCAATTTTAATGTGGATACCCTCAAATGAAAGCTGAAAGTCTAGACTTTATGTCCATGTCCATTATATAACTATAACCTGAATATGTTTCAGTAAACAGGTAAAAAAAAAACAAAATTTGTGTCAGTGTCCAAATATATATGGACCTAACTGTATTTAACAGTTATTCCACAAAATTAAGACATATAAGCCGTGCACGATGAGATTGAGTGGAATAACTGTTTTATTCTATCCACATTCACTGGATTTTGAGAAACAGAGCATTTTTATTTGTATTTTTTGCAAACTCGATAAATAAAAACTTTATACAAAACACCCGACAAAATCATTTCCACTTAGAATGTAAACAAACCGGCGAAATGACAGGAGCAATTTGTGAAAAATGCAATAATAATAATAATAATTCTTGAAAGAAAAAAAACGTTCTTACCATCAAATACTTTCATTCCATATTTTGTTGCTTTTTTTTTTTGGTAATTTTTGGGGTTTTGTTTTTGAGTCACATGGAGGAGTCCCATGTCCCTTCTGTCACCAGTGTTCTGAGCGTGCCAGCCTGGGTGACAGTAAAACATGGGAGTACCTAGCACCTGGGCGGAGGAGATTCAGCACACAAAGGCTACAACACCTATGCCTAAGCCAACAGCCAGCTAGGAAAAGGTAATGGGCAGGCTACCATACATAGGACAGATGAGGGTCCCTCAACTCCTCGGAGAGACACCCCAACAACCTCCTGCCTAGGTCAGTCCCTGCTTGGGTCAGCCCACTGACCTTACATTTGACTGCCCCTCCGGCATGGGGTGTGGATCATTTGCATCCCTTAGGAGTCCACGCTGCACCATTTACCATTGGGGGACGTAAGTACGGAAGAGGGCAGCCTACTTACCCACAGCCCAAGGCCAGCAACCTTTGGTTGTGGAACTTCATACCCGCTACAGACTCAAGACAACGCACGACAAGCTGACCGTGATACATGGCGCTCCAAGACATGGCAAGGTTCTGATCGAAGCTTACCTGGCACAGCGAGCTGAGATGCGACGCCAGTGACATCACAACCGGGCCCCCACTCATCAGACGTGATGTAGACCGCAGTGAGTGAGTGAGTTTTTATTTCGTCCTCGGTTGCTTCAGCAACACGTGCTGCCATTTTGTTTTGCTCTACTCACGGTATATGAGCTGATATCCTAGTAGTAGAGTAGCCAATCAGAGCATGCGATTGCTCATATCCAGTGAATGCTGATAGAATAAATGTACATATACTGTTGACAGTGGAGGTGGAGTTCATTTCAGCATAGCTTACTTGGCTAGGTAATGTAATTGTTCTAAAATGCGTTCCTCAGATAAAGAACATGTACAGATTGTAGACGTAAAAATGTGTAATTTGTAAAGTACTGTAATTACTCAAGCAGGTTTTTTTTTAACTCTTAAATGAGTCATTTGCCTAATTGTGAATTATTACTTGACAGTATTCAGTATTTTTACACAAGTCAACGTGTTTTGTCATAATTCCTCCACCCAGAGAACAAAGACATTGAAAAAAAGAAAAAGAAAAAAACCCTTCTTCTGGGCAGGTTGCATGAAAACATCAGAGAACACCAAACAGGAACTACAAAACATCTGCTTTCCACTAGATGGCGCATTACAAACAGCATCCAGTGTTTGTCTGTCAAATGTTTCTCGGTCTACAATTTTTTTTTCTACTCCAAACACACACCAAAACTGTGAAGGAGATATTTGGAGATTAAGGACAAAGTGTTGTGCAACAAGTGTGTGATATTGTGTCTAAAGAATTTTGGCAAAACTCAAAGAAAATGCTCATTTATTAAAACATCTTAAAGCTAGGAGTCTCCAAACGTTTAACAAGCAACACTTTTGAGGGTTCTTTGGATCGTTAAATGTTTCTTAGCTTACTAAAGCAGCCTCAGATAGAACCACTCTGTTGTACGGTTCTAGATTAACCCTCCTAGGTACAGTAATAGTTAGATCCACTATATGGCCAAAGATCTGTGGACGCATGCTGTTGTGTGGTTACTGAACATCCCATTCACACACGGGCGCAGATAGAGGGGGGGATGGGGGGGATTCGTCCCACCCAGATTTAAATTCACCTCGTTCGGTCCCCCCCACTTATAGGGAGGAAAAAACATCTATGCTGTCTTTCTTTGCATAAGGCAAACCTCATGGAAAAATCAAAAGACTAATTACCATTCAGTTTATTGAGGTGCACAGCAGTATATATAGTTGCAACTGCGCAGACTGCACAGGTTGCGAGCTCGAGCTTGGTTGCTATGGTTACCCACAACAAGTTTGACAGGCATATCGGGGACAGCTCCTCCTAGTTCAGGACCCCAACACGGCGTGATGAAGGGTGCCAAAAGGCAGAAAACGATTGAATCGTTTTTTCAAAAAAAAAACGACTGTAAGTAAACTGTGCCTTACTTTATCATATCACCTTGCAATTTTTTGTTAGTCTGTTCAAAGTAATGTCATAGTGAAAGTAAAATCGTACGGAGTAGAGATGCCTTTCTGGTAGCCTCCTTCTTTCGGTGGTAGCCTGTAGATACAGTGCTCAGAAGGCAGTTTTAATGTTTAATCTGGCGTTCCCTGCCATAATTTCAGCGAGCATATTGTTTCATAAGGAAACTTTGCGAAGAGTTGTTGACTGATTGCCGCTCACGCAACACACAGGCATAGTTAGAAAGTCAGGATGCACTGGTTTACACTTTACACACACACGTAGCCCAGCCTCTCGCTATGTTTAACAGTTGGAACTTAGCGGTTTTAAAACTAGTTTTGCAGTTTTGCAGTTTCTGTGCGTGATGATAATGTGTAAACTTTGGATTTCCATAGGCTATGTTAAAATGTTATCATTGTCCTGGCCTGCAGGTAGTTCCTGGTGATGGCAGTGAGGGAGGTGAAATAACATGTATACACACTACCGTTCAAAAGTTTGGGGTCACCCAGACAATTTTGTGTTTTCCATGAAAAGTCACACTTTTATTTACCACCATAAGTTGTAAAATGAATAGAAAATATAGTCAAGACATTTTTCTGGGGCGGCACGGTGGTGTAGTGGTTAGCGCTGTCGCCTCACAGCAAGAAGGTCCGGGTTCGAGCCCCGGGGCCTGCGAGGGCCTTTCTGTGTGGAGTTTGCATGTTCTCCCCGTGTCCGCGTGGGTTTCCTCCGGGTGCTCCGGTTTCCCCCACAGTCCAAAGACATGCAGGTTAGGTTAACTGGTGACCCTAAATTGACCGTAGGTGTGAATGTGAGTGTGAATGGTTGTCTGTGTCTATGTGTCAGCCCTGTGATGACCTGGCGACTTGTCCAGGGTGTACCCCGCCTTTCGCCCGTAGTCAGCTGGGATAGGCTCCAGCTTGCCTGCGACCCTGTAGAAGGATAAAGCGGCTAGAGATAATGAGATGAGATGAGACATTTTTCTGGCCATTTTGAGCATTTAATCGACCCCACAAATGTGATGCTCCAGAAACTCAATCTGCTCAAAGGAAGGTCAGTTTTATAGCTTCTCTAAAGAGCTCAACTGTTTTCAGCTGTGCTAACATGATTGTACAAGGGTTTTCTAATCATCCATTAGCCTTCTGAGGCAATGAGCAAACACATTGTACCATTAGAACACTGGAGTGATAGTTGCTGGAAATGGGCCTCTATACACCTATGGAGATATTGCACCAAAAACCAGACATTTGCAGCTAGAATAGTCATTTACCACATTAGCAATGTATAGAGTGGATTTCTGATTAGTTTAAAGTGATCTTCATTGAAAAGAACAGTGCTTTTCTTTCAAAAATAAGGACATTTCAAAGTGACCCCAAACTTTTGAACGGTAGTGTGTATATATATATATATATACACAAAATGGAATCATTTGCTGACAGCTCAGTCCCCCCCAGTTCAAAAATCCTATCTGCGCCCCTGCATTCACAATACAGTCCCCCTCTTCTGTTGTAATAACCTCCACTACTCTTCTTCCGTATGGGGTGCCAAGTGTCACCGGGCCCATTTCGTGGACGAAATGCATTTCGTCCCACGAAATGCATTTCGTCCCAAGAAATGCATTTCGTCCCACGAAATGCATTTCGTCCATCACAGAATGCATTTCGTCCATCACAGAATGCATTTCGTCATCACAAAATGCATTTCATCGGACGAAATGCATTTCGTGATGGACGAAATGCATTTCGTGATGACGAAATGCATTCTGTGATGGATGAAATGCATTTCGTGTGACGAAATGCATTCCGTGTGACGAAATGCATTTCTTGGGATGAAATGCATTTTGTGATGACAATGCATTTCGTGGGACGAAATGCATTCTGTGATGGACGAAATGCTTTTCGTCCATCACGAAATCCATTTCATGGGACGAAATGCATTTCGTCCGACGAAATGCATTTTGTGATGGACGAAATGGGCCCGGTGACACTTGGCACCCCATACTTCCGAGAAGGCTTTGGGGCATGGCTGTGAGTACTTGTGTTTAATCAGTGACAAGAGCGTGAGTGAGATCAGACGGTGATGTGAGGAGGTCTGGGGTGCAGTCGGTGTTCCAGTTCATCTCAGAAGGTGTTCAGTGGGGTTGAGTTCAATCAGGGCTCTGTACAGGACACTTGAGTTCTACTCCAACCTCAACACACCACGTCTTCATGTAGCTCTGTGCTTTGTGCACAGGAGCATTGTCATGCTGGAACAGGTTTGGGTTTCTTAGTTCCAGTGAAGGGAAATTGTAATGCTACAGTATACAAAGACATTCGACATAACTGTGTGATGACCGGGTGTCCACATACTTTTGGTCTTCATGTATATTCCGGTAACCATTGCTGCATAGTGGTAGAAGTTATACACTATTTTTATATTTCAGTGTTCAAGTGTTCAGCATGCTCTCAGGCAGAAATAAATACAGTGTCTTGCAAAAGTATTCATCCCCCTTGGTGTTTGTCCTGTTTTGTCGCATTACAGGCTGGAATTAAAATGGACTTTTGGGGGGTTAGCACCATTTGATTTACACAACATGCCGACCACTTTAAAGGTGCAAATTGTTTTTTTTTTTTAGTTGTGACACAAAAAATAATTAAGATGAAAAAACAGAAATCAGTGTGCACAGGTATTCACTCCTAAAGTCAATACTTTGTAGAGCCACCTTTTGCTGCAATTACAGCTGCAATTCCCTTGGGGTATGGCTCCATTAGCTTAGCACATCTAACCAGTGAGATTTTTGCCCATTCCTCAAGGCAAAACTGCTCCAACTCCTTCAAGTTAGATGGGTTGTGTTGGTGTACAGCAACCTTCAAGTTATGCCACAGAGTCTCAATTGGATTGCGGTCTGGGCTTTGACTAGGTCATTCCAAGACATTTAAATGTTTCCCTTTAAACCACTCCAGTGTAGCTTTAGCAGTATGTTTAGGGTCATTGTCCTGCTGGAACGTGAACCTTCGTCCCAGTCTCAAACCTTTGGCTGACCCAAACAGGTTTTCCTCCAGAATTGCCCTGTATTTAGTGCCATCCATCTTTCCTTCAGTCCTGACCAGCTTTCCTGTCCCTGCAGATGAAAAATATCCCCACAGCATGATGCTGCCATCACTATGCTTCACTGTAGGAATGGTGTTGTCAAGGTGTTGGATTTGCGCCACACATGGCATTTCCCATGATGGCCAAAAAGATCGATTTTAGTCTCATCTGACCAGAGAATCTTCTTCCATGTGTTTGGGGAGTCTGCCACATGCTGTTGGGCAAACTCCAAATGTGATTTTTTTTTTAAAAGCAATGGCTTTTTTCTGGCCACTCTTCCATAAAGCCCTGCCCACTCTGTGGAGTGTATGGTTTAAAGTGGTCCTATGGACAGGTTCTCCCATGTCTGCTGTGGATCTTTGCAGCTCCTTCAGCGTTATCTTTGGTGTCTTTGTTGCATCTCTGATTAATGCCCTCCTTGCCCGGTCTGTGAGTTTTGATGGGCGGGGCCTTCTCTTGTCAGGTTTGTAGTGGTGCCATATTCTTTCCATTTTGCTATAATGGATTTAATGGAGCTCCATGGGATATTCAAAGTTTGGGATATTTTTTATGACCCAATCCTGATCTATACTTCTCCTTTGTCTCTGACCTGTTTGGAGGCTCCTTGGTTCTCATGTTGCTTGCTTAGTTGTGTTGTAGAGTCAGGGTCCTTCCAGAACAGGGTGATTTATACAGACATCATGTGACAATGATTGCACACAGGTGGATCTTAAATCAACTAATTGGTTGGAGCAGCTCTTATTTAGGGGTTTCATACGAAAGAGGGTGAATACCTATGCACACTCCAGATTTCTGTTTTTTCCATCTTAGTGTTTGTGTCCAATTAAAAAAAAAAAAAAATCCAAAAATCCATTTTAATTGCAGCTTGTAATGCGACAAAACAGGACAAACACCAAGGGGATGAATACTTTTGCAAGGTACTGTATATAAAAATAAAAACCAAAACAAAAGGCATATACGATAATATTTTATTAGAAGGGTAATGAAACATCCTTAGAAAAAAAAATCTATTCTTCCTGTGCAGATGAAAATGACTCATCACTGGGCAAATAAATGCAACTTCATTTTAAATAGAACCAGTCCTGTACCCCATACCCATAACAAAGCTCTGAGTATCAGCTGATTGCCTGAGTTATCCCAAATATCAGAGGCGTCCTTTACGTTCCTGTGCAGGATCTGAGTCCCGTCACTTAGCGTTGCACTCGTTCATGTCATACTCAACATTGGACTGGTTTAAAAAGAGAGAAAGAAAGAAAACACAACGACACACAGTACAACAAAGGATTTCTTTTTAAATCCGCTGTGAGATGTAAATTGCAGCTTTACAGCCGGCCTGGATTAGAGTCTTCAAAACCAAATATCCAGGTACCTGGAGGAAAAACACACACACCAAAGCCAACAAGAACAAACAAGCTGATTATACATAGTCAAGTATAAGGGCATTATATCAGACATCCTACTCCAGTTAACATCTCATCATCCCCAGTACTTCTCAATACCAGTCTGGAGGACGAATGTGCGTGGTCATTTGAATATCCGACCCGTTGAACAAACATGAAGACGCAAACTGCACATAATTGTACAGTGTCACACTGTGTGTTATACTTTATTTTACAGAACCAATTTTGTATTTGAGCTGTTTATAAATCACCCTATAGCCATCTTTCAAAACACCTCTAGACCAGTTTGAAAAGGTTTATTTTTAAAGTATTCAGGATTCATTAAGACTTCAGTGATTTTACTGGATCACAGAAAGGAAAGCGATTCGATATATGAGCACGAGTATTTTACTGAGAAATGCGCCACTCGCCACTTCATCTGAGCTCCATCCGGGACGTGGAGAACCAAAACCGCGACATAAATCTCTATCACTCGTGAAGAATTCAATGAATTGTTTTGATAAATTTGGGGACTTTTCGTTTGAGAGTGTGTCGGTATAATAAAAAGAAAAATCACATGTTGGCTTGAAGAACGTGATGAAGTTTATCTTCTTGTGTTGAAAAACTCGCATTTTTCATACAAAATACATCACAGATCTGATTGCCATTTAAATAATATTGGTTGGCTTTTTTTCATGGTGTATCAGAAATATTCCATTCAGCTAGCATGATACTGAACAAGTCGAAGACAAGTCGCTAAATGGAATATATATGATATACCATGAAAAAAAAACCCAGCCATCATTATTAATACACATTCCTTTCAGGTGTGCAATGCGTCTGTAGTAATCCCTGATGTAGGTGGAGCACAGAAGCACGGCAGGCGAGAGTTGGCGTTCACACAGACACTATTTTACTTATCATCAGCTTTTCAGCTTCTCTCACTCACACCGTCACACACGCAACACACACGTGTTCTGGTCGGGGTCGCTCTTCTCTGCTCTCCCCCTCCTTGTATACTCCATCCCTAGACCAAACACACACACACACACACACACTAATTGACACCAGGTGTAATGACTTAGCCACTTACCTTCCCCGACCTCCATTCACAGACTGCTGCTTGGCCACGCCCCCGCTGCCACATACCCCCACCACCCGACTCAGGCCGGGGAGCCGTCCGGCCTGAAGCTGACTCCCCCCCCGACGGGACAGGAAGTCCGCCACCACCATCTGTGCCCCCGGCCTGCGGATCACCTCGAACTTAAATGGCTGGAGAGCGAGATACCAATGGGTGATCCGCACATTGGCATCCTTCATGCGGTGGAGCCACTGGAGGGGCGTGTGGTCCGAACAGAGAGTGAAAGGGTGCCCCAGGAGGTAGTATCGGAGGGTGAGGACCGCCTACTTGATGGCAAGACACTCCTTTTCAATTGTGCTGTACTTGCTTTCATGCATCGATAGCTTTCGGCTGATATACAGCACCGGGCGAGGGGCCCCCAGCGCCCTGTCCGATGCATCAGTCTGCACAATAAAGGGGAGAGAGAAGTCAGGGGAATGTAAAAGTGGCCCCCCCACACAGTACAGCTTTTACCTCAGAGAAGGCCTGTTGGTACTGCTCCGTCCACTGGACCGGATCTAGAGCCCCCTTTTTAGTGAGGTCGGTTAGCGGGCTGGTGACGTCCGCATAGTTAGGTAGGAACCTACGATAATAGCCAGCCAGCCCCAAGAACCGCCTCACCTCCTTTTTGGTCTTGGGCCTCGGGCAGGCCACAATCGCTACAGTCTTGTTAATTTGGGGACGCACCTGCCCATGACCCAAGTGGAACCCCAGATACCGTACTTCCACCCGCCCAATCGGACACTTTTTCAGGTTAGCCATGAGGCCCGCCCGCCTCAGCGACTTTAGAACGACCCTCAGGTGGTCCAAGTGCCGCGGCCAATCATGACTGTAGATTATTATGTCATCTAGATAGGCGGCCGCGTAGGCAGCATGAGGGCGGAGGACCCTGTCCATAAGCTGCTGGAACATAGCCGGCGCCCCAAACAACCCAAAAGGGAGCATGACAAATTAGTGTAAACCAAACGGTGTGGAAAAGGCTGTTTTCTCTCAGGATAGAGGAGTCAAGGGGAACTTGTCGGAAAATTCCTTCTGCACCTTGGCTACCTCCGTGAGTTGGGTTGGCGAGAGGTGGTCTCCACAAGGGACCGGAGTGGTCCAAGATGTTATCTTTTTTACCTCCGGCTCCAGCTCTGCCTTCTCTGGGACTACCGACGCCAACGCCATGGGGACCCCCTCATTCCAGCATTTTAAAAGGTTGAGGTGGTAGACTTGCAGTGCCCCACCCCTATCCGTTCGCTTCACCTCATAGTCGACATCCCCGACTCGCCGTATGACCTTGAAGGGCCCTTGCCACTTGGCGACTAATTTAGAACTCAATGTGGGCAATAATATGAGTACTTTGTCTCCCGGCGTGAACTCTCTAAGGCGCGTGCCCCTGTCATACAGCCGGCTTTGACGTTCTTGTGCCTGCCGCAAATTCTCCTGGGTTAGGTGCGTGAGGGTTTTGCGCGCAGGTCAAGAACGTACTGGATTTCATTTTTACTCGGTGAAGGTCCCTCCTCCCAATTTTCCCGCAGCACATCCAGAATGCCATGCGGCTTACGCCCATATAATAATTCAAAAGGAGAAAACCCTGTGGAGGCTTGCGGGACCTCTCGTACTGCGAACAACAGGGGTTCGAGCCACTTATCCCAATTACGCGCATCTTCACTAATGAATTTCCAGATTATGTTTTTGAGTGTCTGGTTGAATCGTTCTACTAATCCATCCGTTTGTGGGTGATAGACACTGGTGCGGATAGACTTAATCCCCAGTAACCCATACAGCTCGCGCAGTGTGCGTGACATAAACGAGGTGCCTTGGCCTGTCAGGATTTCTTTTGGAATCCCGACCCGGGAGATAAAGCAGAAGAGCATTTCCGCAATACTGCGTGCTGAGATATTGCGGAGAGGCACTGCTTCCGGATATCGCGTTGCATAGTCCACTAGAACTAAAATAAAGCGATATCCCCGTGCTGACCGATCTAATGGCCCGGATGAGATCCATCCCAATTCACTCAAACAGGGTCTCGATTAGAGGAAGAGGGTGCAACGGCACTTTTGGAATGGCTGCAGGATTTACTAATTGGCATTCACGGCACGCCGCACACCACCGACGGACATCCCTGCAAATCTCTGGCCAATAGAACCGGGCCATTATTCGGGCTAGTGTTTTGTCTTGCCCCAAGTGTCCAGCCATGGGATTAAAGTGAGCCGCATGGAACACGAGTTCCCTACGGCTCTTTGGGATTAACAACTGGGTTATTCATTCCTTAGTTTGAGTGTCTTGCATCACTCGGTACAATCTGTCTTTAATAATGGCAAAATAGGGGAAGGTTGGTGCTGTGCTTGGCTGAAGAGTTTGACCATCGATTACTCTCACTTGGTCAAACGCATGCCGCAGAGTCTCGTCTCGTGACTGCTCTAACGGGAAATCCCCAAGGGAATCCCCGAGAGAGGGAGGAGGAGCGGGATGCTCCTCACTCTGACGCGGTGTTGACGTAGACGGCTCTGTGACAGCTTCTCCAGCCAATGCCACACCGGGATCTTCCCGTGACCTACTAGGGCAGGACCCACTACGTGTTAAATACTCCATTAGTTCTTTAAATCCCGGCCAATCAGTACCCAAAATCAACGAGTGAGTAAGACGAGGACTAACCGCCACCTTTATTCTATGTGTTTGGCCCCAGAATAGAATATGGACAGACACCAGCGGGTAATGGTGAACATCCCTGTGCACACAACACCTTCACCACTTGTGCTCCCTCCAATGCCTCACCTTGCACCAGGCGTTGGTGAATTGAGGTCTGATTACAACCGGAATCCACCAAAGCGTGACATGTATCCCCTTGAATACTCACCAGTATGCGATACGTTACAGCCTGATCGGGGCGGTTTCTGGCGCGTTGGGGATCCGGATGACAGCACCCACCTCCCTTGCGGAGCTCTGATTCTGGAGATGCTCCGATTCCCCACCGTGCCAGCACATCGGCCCAGGCTTTCCCTCTGCACTGGTGTTATGGGTGTCACTCACCTGAGGGGGGAGACAACACAGACACAGAAGAGGGAGATGGGAGGACACCACGGGTGCGACGGGCCGGCTGGGGAGGAGCCAGCCGCCGCCTTCGTGGCAGGGGAACGGGGAGGAGAGGGGGACAAGAGACAGGAGAGAGAGAGAGGGAAAAGAGAAGCGAGGGGAGACGTCTTTTCTGCCTGCCGTTGGTGCCGCCTCCAGATGGTTCATCGCCAGCTCGATGGCTCGTTCCAGTGACACCGGGCGGTGACACTGGACCCATTCCGCCATTCCTTCCGGAAGTTGAGAGATAAACTGCTCCAGTGCCACCAGATCGATGATCTTGTCTGCGTCGCGGTCTTCCGCCCTCAGCCACCGCCAGCAGGCGTCCCAGAGTTGCTGGCTGAATGCAAACGGCCGGCCGACCTCCTCCAGTGCCAGCGTCCGGAAGCGCTGACGATGTTGCTCCGGGGAGCGGCCGAGCCGCTGCAGAATGGCTTTCTTTAGGTCAGCAAAGACCAGCCGGCTGTCAGCAGGGAGCTGCTGTGCTGCGAGCTGTGCCTCGCCAGTCAGGAGCGGGAGGAGGCGCGCCACACGCTGCTCCTGTGGCCACCCCCACGCCTCGGCTGCTTGCTCAAAGAGAGCGAGGAACGCTTCCGGATCGTCCTGCAGTCCCATCTTTGTGAGGGTGGCGGCAGCAGTGGCCGACGGCCCTGCTGACATGAGCAGGTGCCAGAACGCCTGGCAATCTTCCTGCTGGGCCAGCATCAAGGCTTCAAAGTGCTGCTGCTGCTCCTTCCAGAGGGTGATCAGCGCTTGATGCTGGTTCTGCGGGGCGGTAGCGAGGGCAAGGATGAGCTCTTCGAACGGGGAGGACTCCATGGGGTGGTTCCCTTCTGCGCTCCCGGGTTTCGGCACCACTGTAGTAATCCCTGATGTGGGTGAAGCACAGAAGCACGGCAGGCAAGAGCTGGCGTTCACACAGGCACTTTATTTTACTTTTTATCATCAGCTTTTCAGCTTCTCTCACACCATCACACACACAACACACACGTGTTCTGGTTGGGGTCGTTCTTCTCTGCTCTCCCCCTCCTTTTATATTCCATCCCTGCACCAAACGAACGAACACACACACACACACACACACACACACACACTAATTGACACCAGGTGTAATGACTTAGCCACTTACCTTCCCCGACCCCACCCTCCATTCACAGACTGCTGCTTGGCCACGCCCCCGCTGCCACAGCGTCTTTCTCTTTCAAAATTTTCTCAAAATCTTCCGTTTTTTTTTTTTTTTAAACGAAGCAAACCTGGTGGCCATGTTTGTTTACAAACTGTCCCAGTTGCTCGCTAGCGCGGAAGTTTTATGTCTCTGACATGTGATGTCATGTTGTCTTGACAACCATGCAATATCGTAAACCATATTCAACGCTCATTCTCCATTGGGTAGAGTGACGTAATACACGTAGGATAAGCGATATGCTAACAATATTGCATGCTATCAAACCAAGTGAATGAAACCCGCTAGAAGGGAATAGAACACGTGTTTTTATTCCATCGAAAAAGTGTCCTGCATGTATAATAATTCCCGATATTTCACGCTGATGACGTCACTCCGGGTGTTTTCCCACACGTCAAAATGACACAGTTAAAAATTAAAATTCTTTTCATTAACTTGCGTTTTTGTTTTTTTGTGGATGTGTCCATAGAATATAAAGAACATTACATGGTGATGCAAAGATATGAAATTTATCTTCTTGTGTAGAAAATATTTTCACTCATTTATGAATATATACATTAACAACTCGAAGATAAACTTTATATCTTTGCACAACTCTGCAACATCCTCTATATATTAAAGCTAGACGGCCTTTCGATTTCATGAAAATTGGTGAAATTTAGTGTCCTCTGAAATGTGGTCATTGTGATGCATGTTTAATTTTGTGAGCTATTCCAGAAAATCAGGCCATTCTGTAGCTAGGAAGTTATTTAATTTGAGGGGATTAAAGCAAATAATGTGCGTGAAATCGCTCGCTTTGCGCAGTCAAGCAGACAGAGGAAGTCTGTGTGTGCGTGCGCAGGTTTCCCTTTGAGCGTGCACTGACAGTTCCATCATTCTGTCGCTAAACGAACAGCTGATCACACCGAGGTGCTCGCTGAGCGCCGATATTTATTAGTTTGGTCCTGCGTTTCCTTTCCTTCGTATAGAACATAACATCTTTTCTTCTCGCTTTCTTTCCGTTACTGTAGTCGGTCTTTCACATTTCATTCGCACACTCACGCCCTCCATTTTTCTCTCCTGTTTCAAATTTGTATCACACAATGCCTTGCGCGAACGGGAAAGCCCACCACGTGATGTGATGCATGATCGGGTCATGGTGAAGCAGGAAAAAAAATAGCGGAGAATTTAGGGCCATGTGGAGATAAATTCATTAATTGTTCTATTAAATTAAAAAAAAACTAATAAAATTGAAAGTCTGTGATTCAAATTCAGTAGCTTTCGGTCCACTAGACAAAATTAATTGGGTGTCGGGAAATTTTTTTAATGACCTTTAATTTGTTCCATGGTTTTTAAGCCATTCTTAAAATAAGCAGACGCCGAGGGACTTTTGTTCATAATAAATGCAAATAAATTGTATTATCGAGTCGTTTTAAAGTGAAACGGGGATTGAGAAGCGACACTGGAGGTATGCTTCATGTACCGTGACTCACCAATTCGGCGTCGTGTTCCAGCCCGGTGTCGTGGTGCTCCAGCTCATCGTCACGAAACTCTTTAATAAGCTAACGGAGGTAAAAACAGATCAGAGATAATGTTCATTAAAATGTGTGCGATACCTAATGCCTGTTTTACACTCTGCAATTTCTGCTTTAGTCTTTTAATATCATTATTCGTCACGCTCTCCGAGATCCTAATAAAACTCTACACCAGACTGTGTGACAACACAACATAACATAGCGTGTTCTCCGTGTCAGATGATACGATCGCGCTCCTCTCGTCTAATAATAGACCTCTGATTAAAGAAAACAAACAAGGTCACGACTGTTTACGTCATCAATCAGCGTGATGAGGAAACAGGCTCGTTATAAATACAAACAGTCCTGATGGAAGACGGATATTTCTCTGTTTATTAACATGTCCGTAGAATGTAAAGTCAGCTTTAGAGGTGTGTCTCCTACCTGTAATAACTCCTCATATCGCTCAGGATCTACCTCCATTAGTGTTCGGATTTGGTTGTTGTAGTGTTCAGAGATGCTCTCTTCCACTGCGACGGTGCAGGCCATCGCACCCTCTTTTCCCAGAAGTGCTGTCGAGGCTCCTTCAACCAACACACACACACACCTCACTTTAATCTGAACAGTGCACACACCGCACAAGATACTGTTATAATTTTGTATATTCCATTAGTAATATTTCTCTCTCTATTATGTAGCATTTAATTTGCTGATTTTGCTCATCATCAGGAGGCAAATCTACAGCTACACACTCTAAAGAATAAAACATTCGGGGTCATGCTGTTCTCGGTAAATAATTAACGACTGGATGGTGTGATAAATCAAGAGTTACTGTTTTATTCCTCTTGCCAGCAAATACATTTTTTTTTGTTAATGATATTACAAACACATCAGACTTTTTTTTTTTTTTTTTTAACATTTATAGCTATTGTGCAATAGACCCCTTTCACTGACGTCACCCGAAACCGGAAGTAAACAGACCCTGCGCCATTTTGGAAGACCAACAAACTCGTGATAAGGGGATAATAACGGCAGCGGTATGTGAACCCACGAGAATAAAGTGGAGTGGCAAACGACTTAAACAAACAAATCTGAGCTGTTTTATTTATGATTTATTGGCCCAACAGTAGACTTGAAAGAAACCTGTGTGAGGCTTGGCAAAAAACTGTGGATATACAGTAATGGATAAGTCTGTGCATGATCTACGGACACTTTGAGGTAAGCAGACGCAAGAAATTCAGATTTAAAACATGCTAAATTGGCCCCAAGTTGATAACTGTATGAGGAGCAAGCCTCTCAGACTTCTACAATTTAATAATAATAATAATTTAGGATGGTTTGGGGCTTGCTCGCTGCTGCCAGGTTGGTTGTTGAGTACCCGGACTGGTTTTTTTTTTTTTTCCTTGCGTGTGGTATCATTGTTGACGCAAGGTTGTTTTTTGAACATGCCAATGTGGACACGATTTCCCCTGATGAGTTATGACTTCAGACGCGATGCGTGTGTGGAGGTGTGGAGTCCGCGTGATATGTGCACAAGATAGGCTTCTCATGTGTTTGGAGATCCGCGCTCCGAGACAAGCGCAAGCACACACACACACACACACACACACACACACACAAGGGAAAAAAAGGGACCCCCCGAAAATATCGGCATAGTTCGAACACTGAGTGTAGGCACTGGGTGTAAACAACAAATAGTTTACAATGTCTGGGTAGCAAACAGATGGCAGAATTGGTGTCAGGTCCTCGTTATGTTTCCATTCTCCCTTGCCCCGAGTCTTATCATATGGGTCAAACCCATCGATCACAGCCAGTTTCTCCACATACCGTGCCCTTTCTGCAGCTGGTAATGTACTCACATAACCAGAATTATCATCCATCGTGTCACTTTACTCTCGCTCGTACTTTGTTTTATATTGTGAGTGCATGTACTTGATCTTCCAATATGGCGCCTAACAAAATCTCGCGGCGCGGTGACGTCATGTGAAAGGGGTCTATATCATTAAAAAGTACTTCCTGTTCTCACTTACGTTACAGCAGCTGTAACTAGTCATTAAACAATGGTCATGATGAACGGACGGTTGGATAACGTTTCGAAAGCAGCACGTGGTTATACTGGAAATAAAGACTACAGAAATAAAATCTAAAAATACACAAAAAGAGTCAATTTATACCTGGATTTCTAAAACTGAATCGAATCATGTTGAGGCATGAAGTCTGTCATATTAAGCTGGGTACATTAATATCCTCTGATAAGTCATGATTACTTTATTTAGTCAAAACACCACAAACACACACACACACACACACACACAAGTTCACTGTCCAATTTTTTACAGACTGCACTTTAAGTTAATCAAACTGCATAATCGTTAAAGAGTTAGAATCAAACCTACCGAGTAAAAATCCTGCAACGTTCCATAAAGGCAGCATGAGCGTCGGACGCACCCGGTTCTCCCCCAAGATCTCATTAAGCTTCTGCAAATGCGTCTTTTCTTGGTCCCACATGTGCTACAAATGACAATTCAGTATTTAAACATCTCATCTCATCATCTCTAGCCGCTTTATCCTGTTCTACAGGGTCGCAGGCAAGCTGGATCCTATCCCAGCTGACTACGGGCGAAAGGCGGGGTACACCCTGGACAAGTCGCCAGGTCATCACAGGGCTGACACATAGACACAGACAACCATTCACACTCACATTCACACCTACGGTCAATTTAGAGTCACCAGTTAACCTAACCTGCATGTCTTTGGACTGTGGGGGAAACCGGAGCACCCGGAGGAAACCCACACGGACACGGGAAGAACATGCAAACTCCGCACAGAAAGGCCCTCGCCGGCCACGGGGCTCGAACCCAGACCTTCTTGCTGTGAGGCGACAGCGCTAACCACTACACCACCGTGCCGCCCAACATTAAACACAAATGCTGGTTTGGAGTTTTCGCCTTCAACGCATGGTGGAGGTTATATGTTTGAATCAACTATTAATAGTACCATTAATAACAGGACAGGACAACGATAGGGGCTTTGGGATTTGAACATCTCCATGCCCTTACTTTGCACCATGTCGGTTCCTACGCTTCGACATGCTGGATCACGCTGAACAGAGTTACATCTTGTGCCTTAGAAGTTCAAGAAAAGGTCACATCATTGCTCTTGAGTAAACCCGTCCTGTTATCAACAATGTCTCAGGAAAAGAGAGAAACTGGCTTCCTATCCTTTCTCGCCCTTCACAGCCACAAAAAGTACTCCGCGTTCTCCGGCGCAAGAACCAGGGCTTTCCACAAGCGCCGGCTGCCGGCCATACAACCTACTACACAATTAAGTCCAGCCGGCTACTTTAATGACTATTATTTTTGTAGCCTACAGGCTCTAAATATTAATTTTCGATTTTAATCAAATTAAATGTTTATCTAACGGACTGACAATAATGTCAAACTGAACCGCACTCATTTAAGTTGTGATTCGCGCTGTTTGTACCGATAATAACCACAAATTCCCCGCAGACTTCGTTGATCAAGGGAGAGTAACTCATCCACGGCCCCGACATGCGGTGTGTGTGCGTGAGCACTCGGCGGAGGCAGTAGTGTGTCGGAGGGAACAGAAGCAGAGATAACGCTTATTTTGTCTCCGGTAAACCAGTCTTCTCTCGTTCAATTACGTGCTGGCATCAAAAGACACCGTTGGTTGTAAATGAACCCAAACTGAGTGGTTGGAGTGTATTTTCACACACAAATGGAGAAATGTTTGCTGAGTGTGTAATTGTGTAGCCCCACTGCAGACCGTTGTCGTTGTTAATTCGTAGCATGCTCAGCTGCGTGAATGTGTCATGCACCGAAAATAAGAGATTTACAAGCCAGGAACGCCTCATGATGCAATACGCAAGAAAAGAAAGATGATTTACTGCCATTTTACTTTGTATTTGAGTAAAGTGAATAAATAAATGGTCTGTGGAAAATACATTTAATCCTGGGAACTGCGTGCACAGGAGTTTATTTTGTGTTTACTCCCCCCCGGCTGGCTACTTATTTGTCATGGCTGGCTAGTATGAGCCTTAGTGGAAAGCCCTGAAGAACCTTTAGTACCTGGATAAGTGGGCCTGTCTGAGTTCTTCCCAAAACAGCCATCTGTCCAGCGTAGATACGATTGGCCCCGTATTCTCCAGCATGGTCCACCCGGAGCATGCTGTCCAGCAGGGCTTTCTCCTCCTTGTCCCGAGGAGGAGGAAGAGTACTGTACTTTCTGCACAATAGGGAGCTATTCACTGGAACAAAACACACCATGAGCCAAGAGAACACACTACAACATTACACACAGCAGTTATGCTGGATCATATAATGCACTCAGAAAGTAACCTGGACACTGGTGCCATGTTTCTGCAGAGGTCAAGTCAATCATATGGCAAACATATAAACAACAGAGAGTATACTGCAATCTGTGAGGACGTTAAATATATTCAGAGTCTGAGCTGAGGAAGAAAAATGCTCTTTAACTAGACAATTAACCTGATGCTGTTTGTTTTATTTATTTAGCACATTAGTTAGTACTAATTAATCTACACAGTTACCTCGGTTAATGACAGCAGGAATATTTCCTACATTTAACGGATTAAAAACACGCCCTAAAACGCAGTTTGTAGATCTATGCATAACTACTAAGGGAAAACAAAAACTAAAATAAACTATGCTCCGTTAAGCAATGGTTGTACATGTAGTATTTTGTCGCTTTTGAGATGACGCAATCACTGCGCGTCATCCTGAAAACGGGCGCTTTTTTATTCTTCCACCGCTGCTCAGGTTAGGTTTTTTTTTTTTTTTAATTACACTTTATCTAACTTTACTACAACTTAGGAAACGTTCCAACCACTAAGATTACCTTCGTATAATATGAAATGTTTTTGTATTTTACAGTTTTTCTGAATTGCTCAAACACTAATTCCTGTTGTGTGAATCAATTGCTCAGTGGTCTAAACTCATTCACTGTATTGAGCATCATTTTGACAAAACCATAGCCTAAACTAAATTCATCTCATCTCATTATCTCTAGCTGCTTTATCCTGTTCTACAGGGTCGCAGGCGAGCTGGAGCCTATCCCAGCTGACTATGGGCGAAAGGCGGGGTACACCCTGGACAAGTCGCCAGGTCATCACAGGGCTGACACATAGACACAGACAACCATTCACACTCACATTCACACCTACGCTCAATTTAGAGTCACCAGTTAACCTAACCTGCATGTCTTTGGACTGTGGGGGAAACCGGAGCACCCGGAGGAAACCCACGCGGACAACATGCAAACTCCACACAGAAAGGCCCTCGCCGCCGCCGGCCAAGGGGCTCGAACCCGGACCTTCTTGCTGTGAGGCGACAGCACTAATCACTACACCACCATGCCGCCCCAAGTGGCAAAATAGGAACACAAATGAAACACGTGTCATCCATTGGACACAACGATTCAAAATTGATCACACTTGTTTCTCATCATGTCATGACAACATGACAACCAATATAAGCCAGTTCACAGGGCAAGCAGGTTGGTCCTGCAAGCTCATGACAACAATAGATCAGAGATACAGAGGACGAGTGTGAGGAGGAAGAGATTATTCTGGCTACCGTCATAGACCATGTACTGGTGCATGGCATGACCATGAGGGAGGCAGGCCAAAGAGTCCAGCCAAACATGAGTTGATTCTCTGTGTCCACCATAATCTGGAGATTCAGACATGAGAACAGGTACAGTCTACTTTACTGTACTGTTTTATCATTGAAAGTTTACAGTAGTGGTTAGCGCTGTCACCTCACAGCAAGAAGGTCCGGGTTCGAGCCCCGTGGCCGGTGAGGGCCTTTCTATGCAGGGTTTGCATGTTCTCCCCGTGTCTGCGTGGGTTTCCTCCGGGTGCTCCGGATTCCCCCACAGTCCAAAGACATGCAGGTTAGGTTAACTGGCGACTCTAAATTGACCGTAGGTGTGAATGGTTGTCTGTGTCTATGTGTCAGCCCTGTGATGACCTGGCAACTTGTCCAGGGTGTACCCCGCCTTTCGCCCGTAGTCAGCTGGGATAGGCTCCAGCTTGCCTGTGACCCTGTAGAACAGGATAAAGCGGCTAGAGATAATGAGATGAGATGAGATGAGATATTTTGCACATTCTCTTTTTGCAGAATTGCAAGATACGAGGGTGGGAGGACACCCATGTTCACATCCCAGCAGGAAGCCATTGTAGTCGACATTGTCCGTCAAAACAATGCCATTACACTACAGGAAATACAGCAACAAATTACTGAAAACCACACAGACTTTGAGGGAATCAATAGTGTGAGCCTTTCCACCATAGACCGTATCCTCCATCGCAACAGGATACGAATGAAACAAGTGTACAGAGTGCCCTTTGAACGTAACTCTGAAAGGGTGAAGGAGCTGCGATTTCAGTATGTACAGGTAAGTGTACAGTTAGTTATGGTATACATAATTATTGTCAAGTTCAATAGCATCACATTACATATACAATGTATGTTAGTGAAGAATGCATACATTGTACTCCACAGCATAGGCCTGTCTCTTTGAAGCACTTACAAAACTATATCTATCTAATTGCAGAGAATGTTTGAACTGGATGCCATGGAGAGACCCCATGAATTCATTTTTCTTGATGAAGCTGGCTTCAATCTCACCAAGAGAAGGAGAGGCAGGAACATAATTGGCCAGCGAGCCATTGTTGAAGTCCCTGGCCAGCGTGGTGGTAATATAACACTGTGTGCTGCTACTGTATAAGCAACCGGGGTGTTCTTCACCATCATGCCACTCTGGGGCCATATAACACCCAGCACCTTCTCACCTGTCTTGGTGGTCTTAGAGATGTGTTGTCTGCAAATGAACAGCAGGAACATGAGATGATTGAGTGGCCTATTTGTTCTAATTTGGGACAATGTTAGTTTTCACCACGCTGTCCAAATCAGAGAATGGTTCAATATGAATCAGAATTTCATTAACCTATACTTGTACTCTCCCTTCCTCAATGCAATAGAGGAGTTTTTCTTCACTTAGAGATGGAAGGTCTACGAGCGACAGCCCTACATCAGGCTTGATCTTCTTGAGGCCATGGAACTAGCCTGTGATGACATTGGCGAGGAGATGTGTCAGGGCTGAGTATGGCACACTAGGGTTTTTTTCCCCTGTTGCCTGGCAAGGGCAAATATAGCGTGTGATGTGGATGAAGTGCTGTGGCCTGACCCAGACCAAAGACAGGATGAAGCTCAATGATCAACTGTGTAAAGTCGTGGGTTTTTTTTTAACCTTTTACAGTACATTGTAGGCTGTACACTTTCATTTGTATTTGTCAATTTCAGGATGATTTTTTTTCACAGTACCTATTACTATAGTTTGTTTGAATGCAGAGTAAATGCTAAATCCACTGTAAAACTATTTTGAGGCGATGGTCTGGTTTTGCAAAAAGAATCAGAGGTTTTGTGAATGTAGTTTGAGAAGTTTTGTGTTTAGAATTCTGAGAAAAGGACAGGAGGGTTCAAAAAATGTGTTTTAACAATTGTGAAAAACTGTAATATGCTGTCTTTTTATTTTGTTTATATATTTTGTGTGTTTTTCCCCAGTAACAGTAGCTTTAGTGCCGCTAGGTGGCAGCAGTGTAAAGGTTAGAGCTCCTATAACAAAATCTCGCGGTTACTGGGCCACAGGTTTTGTCTCATCTCATCTCATTATCTGTAGCCGCTTTATCCTGTTCTACAGGGTCGCAGGCAAGCTGGAGCCTATCCCAGCTGACTACGGGCGAAAGGCGGGGTACACCCTGGACAAGTCGCCAGGTCATCACAGGGCTGACACATAGACACAGACAACCATTCACACTCACATTCACACCTACGCTCAATTTAGAGTCACCAGTTAACCTAACCTGCATGTCTTTGGACTGTGGGGGAAACCGGAGCACCCGGAGGAAACCCACGTGGACAACATGCAAACTCCACACAGAAAGGCCCTCGCCGGCCACGGGGCTTGAACCCGGACCTTCTTGCTGTGAGGCGACAGCACTAACCACTACACCACCGTGCCGCCCCAAGTGGCAAAATATGAACACAAATGAAACACGTGTCATCCATTGGACACAACGATTCAAAATTGATCACACTTGTTTCTCATCATGTCATGACAACATGACAACCAATATAAGCCAGTTCACAGGGCAAGCAGGTTGGTCCTGCAAGCTCATGACAACAATAGATCAGAGACACAGAGGACGAGTGTGAGGAGGAAGAGATTATTCTGGCTACCGTCATAGACCATGTACTGGTGCATGGCATGACCATGAGGGAGGCAGGCCAAAGAGTCCAGCCAAACATGAGTTGATTCTCTGTGTCCACCATAATCTGGAGATTCAGACATGAGAACAGGTACAGTCTACTTTACTGTACTGTTTTATCATTGAAAGTTTACAGTAGTGGTTAGCGCTGTTGCCTCACAGCAAGAAGGTCCGGGTTCGAGCCCCGTGGCCGGTGAGGGCCTTTCTATGCAGGGTTTGCATGTTCTCCCCGTGTCCGCGTGGGTTTCCTCCGGGTGCTCCGGTTTCCCCCACAGTCCAAAGACATGCAGGTTAGGTTAACTGGCGACTCTAAATTGACCGTAGGTGTGAATGGTTGTCTGTGTCTATGTGTCAGCCCTGTGATGACCTGGCAACTTGTCCAGGGTGTACCCCGTCTTTCGCCTGTAGTCAGCTGGGATAGGCTCCAGCTTGCCTGCAACCCTGTAGAACAGGATAAAGCAGCTAGAGATAATGAGATGAGATGAGATATTTTGCACATTCTCTTTTGGCAGAATTGCAAGACTGCCATATGGGGGTGGGAGGACACCCATGTTCACATCCCAGCAGGAAGCCATTGTAGTCGACATTGTCCGTCAAAACAATGCCATTACACTACAGGAAATACAGCAACAAATTACTGAAAACCACACAGACTTTGAGGGAATCAATAGTGTGAGCCTTTCCACCATAGACCGTATCCTCCATCGCAACAGGATACGAATGAAACAAGTGTACAGAGTGCCCTTTGAACGTAACTCTGAAAGGGTGAAGGAGCTGCGATTTCAGTATGTACAGGTAAGTGTACAGTTAGTTATGGTATACATAATTATTGTCAAGTTCAATAGCATCACATTACATATACAATGTATGTTAGTGAAGAATGCATACATTGTACTCCACAGCATAGGCCTGTCTCTTTGAAGCACTTACAAAACTATATCTATCTAATTGCAGAGAATGTTTGAACTGGATGCCATGGAGAGACCCCATGAATTCATTTTTGTTGATGAAGCTGGCTTCAGTCTCACCAAGAGAAGGAGAGGCAGGAACATAATTGGCCAGCGAGCCATTGTTGAAGTCCCTGGCCAGCGTGGTGGTAATATAACACTGCGTGCTGCTACTGTATAAGCAACCGGGGTGTTTTTCACCATCATGCCACTCTGGGGCCATATAACACCCAGCACCTTCTCACCTGTCTTGGTGGTCTTAGAGATGTGTTGTCTGCAAATGAACAGCAGGAACATGAGATGATTGAGTGGCCTATTTGTTCTAATTTGGGACAATGTTAGTTTTCACCACGCTGTCCAAATCAGAGAATGGTTCAATATGAATCAGAATTTCATTAACCTATACTTGCCACCGTACTCTCCCTTCCTCAATGCAATAGAGGAGTTTTTCTTCACTTGGAGATGGAAGGTCTACGAGCGACAGCCCTACATCAGGCTTGATCTTCTTGAGGCCATGGAACTAGCCTGTGATGACATTGGCGAGGAGATGTGTCAGGGCTAAGTATGGCACACTAGGGTTATTTTCCCCTGTTGCCTGGCAAGGGCAAATATAGCGTGTGATGTGGATGAAGTGCTGTGGCCTGACCCAGACCAATGACAGGATGAAGCTCAATGATCAACTGTGTAAAGTCGTGGGTTTTTTTTTTTTAACCTTTTACAGTACATTGTAGGCTGTACACTTTCATTTGTATTTGTCAATTTCAGGATGATTTTTTTTCACAGTACCTATTACTATAGTTTGTTTGAATGCAGAGTAAATGCTAAATCCACTGTAAAACTATTTTGAGGTGATGGTCTGGTTTTGCAAAAAGAATCAGAGGTTTTGTGAATGTAGTTTGAGAAGTTTTGTGTTTAGAATTCTGAGAAAAGGACAGGAGGGTTAAAAAATGTGTTTTAACAATTGTGAAAAACTGTAATATGCTGTCTTTTTATTTTGTTTATATATTTTGTGTGTTTTTCCCCAGTAACAGTAGCTTTAGGGCCGCTAGGTGGCAGCAGTGTACAGGTTAGAGCTCCTATAACAAAATCTCGCGGTTACTGGGCCACAGGTTTTGTCTCATCTCATCTCATTATCTGTAGCCGCTTTATCCTGTTCTACAGGGTCGCAGGCAAGCTGGAGCCTATCCCAGCTGACTACGGGCGAAAGGCGGGGTACACCCTGGACAAGTCGCCAGGTCATCACAGGGCTGACACATAGACAACCATTCACACCTACGGTCAATTTAGAGTCACCAGTTAACCTAACCTGCATATCTTTGGACTGTGGGGGAAACCAGAGTACCCGGAGGAAACCCACACGGACAACATGCAAACTCTGCACAGAAAGGCCCTCGCTGGCCATGGGGCTCGAACCCGGACCTTCTTGCTGTGAGGCAACAGCACTAACCACTACACCACCGTGCCGCCCCCACAGCTTTTGTTTTATATTTAATTTGAGAAACCTACAGTATTACCCATCCATCCATTATCTGTAGCCGCTTTATCCTGTTCTACAGGGTCACAGGCAAGCTGGAGCCTATCCCAGCTGACTACGGGTGAAAGGCGGGGTACACCCTGGACAAGTCGCCAGGTCATCACAGGGCTGACACATAGACACAGACAACCATTCACACTCACATTCACACCTACGCTCAATTTAGAGTCACCAGTTAACCTAACCTGCATGTCTTTGGACTGTGGGGGAAACCGGAGCACCCGGAGGAAACCCACGCGGACACGGGGAGAACATGCAAACTCCACACAGAAAGGCCCTCGCCGGCCCCGGGGCTTGAACCCAGGACCTTCTTGCTGTGAGGCGACAGTGCTAACCACTACACCACCATGCCGCCCCCTACAGTATTAGTTATTTGAAAATTGCTACAGTAGGGAAGCAAAGAAGCAGTAGTTAAAAACAGTAGGAGACCAGAATATGTATAGATAGAAGTGTCATTCATTTTGACAATATTCAATATATTCATCTGAGCATGATCTACCAGCTGTGTTTAGTATGATCCCAGAAAATCTGGAGGAAACCCACACAAACATTACATTACAGGCATTTAGCAGACACACTTATCGACGCACAATATACTCTGAGTAGCCTGGAGAGAGCAGTTGGGGGTTAGGTGCCTTACTCAAGGGCACTTCAGCCATTCCTTCTGGTCCAGGGAATCAAATTAGCAACCTTTTGGTCCCAAAACTGCTTCTCTAACCATTAGACCATGTCTTCCCCATGGCTTTAGACATGAAATATTCCACACAGACAGAAACCCGAGCTTGGACTTGAACCAAGGAGAAGTGGCAAAGCTAGCCACTGCTAACTTTTTTGAATAAGGTAAATTTTGTGTAATCTTTTGTGGATTTTTTTTTTCCCCTCAAAATATTATGACCTTAGGGTGTCACGGTGGTGCAGTGGTTAGAGCTGTTGCCTTACAGCAAGCAAGTTCTGGGTTCGAAGCTGCTAGTTGACTGGGGTCACACATGCACTACAATCAATAACATGTCAATCCACTCACATTTTGTGCAATATTTATCCATCCATCCATTATCTGTAGCCGCTTATCCTGTACAGGGTCATGGGCAAGCTGGAGCCTATCCCAGCTGATTATGGGTGAGAGGCGGGGTACACCCTGGACAAGTCGCCAGGTCATCGCAGGGCTGACACATAGACACAAACAACTATCCATACTTGCATTCGAGCCACCAATTAACCTAACCTGCATGTCTTTGGACTGCGGGGGAAATTGGAGCATCTGGAGCAAACCCACACAGACAGAACATGCAAACTCCACACAGAAAGGCCCTCGTCAGCCACTGGGCTCGAACCCAGGATCTTCTTGCTGTGAGGCGACAGTGCTAACCATTACACCATCGTGCTGCCTGCAATATTTATATTTCGGTTATTTATCTATTACCAAATGTAATATCCTTCACAAGTGCTCAGTTTCACTTCCTTAAGCATATGTTATATGAATATCTGTACATTTGTAAATCTTTCATGTACAGTTTGGTCAGAAGTTTACATACAGTGACATGAATGTCATCTTGGATATGAATTTAACGGCAATATTTGGGCTTTCAGTAATTTCTTTGAACTGTTCTTTTTCCGTGGCAGAATGATTGTACAGCATACAGCTTTAATTTAAAAAAGAAAACACTCGAATTTGATGCACAAGTTTTAAAATGTCTCTTATCTTGCCAAGGCAGAGGTCTCTTAACTTCCTGTTAGTGATCATGATTGACTACAGCTGGTAGCTTCTCTGTGCAGTCATAAAAAGGGTTTGTTTACAGCACTCATTGGATTGACCAACACACAGTAAAATGGGAAAGTCCAAGGAGCTCAGTGCAGATCTGAGAAAGAGGATCGCAGATGTACACAACTCTGGAATGTCTCTTGGAGCCATTTCCAAACAACTGCAAATTCCAAGATCAGTTCAAACAATTGTATCACTGTAGAAATGGTGTTCTCAGGTAGAGCCCTGCACTCCTGCGGGAGTCCCACGGGACTCGCGGGACCCGCCGCAAAGCAGTGCAGTCATAAAAAGGGTTTGTTTACAGCACTCATTGGATTGACCAACACACAGTAAAATGGGAAAGTCCAAGGAGCTCAGTGCAGATCTGAGAAAGAGGATCGCAGATGTACACAACTCTGGAATGTCTCTTGGAGCCATTTCCAAACAACTGCAAATTCCAAGATCAGTTCAAACAATTGTATCACTGTAGAAATGGTGTTCTCAGGTAGAGCCCTGCACTCCTGCGGGAGTCCCACGGGACTCGCGGGACCCGCCGCAAAGCAGTGCGGCGCGGGACAAATTTTGAAAGCTCATTGCGGGCGCGGCCGGAAGTGCACATATGCGGGCACAGGTGCGGGCGGTGATAAGCTGCAGTCCCGCTAACTAAAAACGTGTTTGAAATAAAATTTATAAATTATTAATTTATGTCTATCATATAAAATTTGTGCTGGATATTTTATTTAGCATTAATAAAAACATTTTAAGATGCCTAAATTTGCAGAGAGAGTCAGATTGCCAGATTGAGTGAGGGCACCCTAACGGGAAATCCTTTGGTCACTCTAACGACTCGCCCTTCACACCCAGCTAGTAAGAGAACCATGAGTGAAGTGATTTGCTGCTTGAGTTAGTCTACAACTCTAATCAGAGAGACAGGTTACACAGTGATGGTAGGCTTGACTCAATGCTATCCCAGAAATCCTTCCTGTAATATGCAAATTTGGATGTCCAATCAGAGGCGGCCAAATTTGCATATTACAGGAAGGATTTCTGGGATAGCATTGAGTCAAACCTACCGTCACTGTGTAACCTGTCTCTCTGATTAGAGTTGTTCACTCATGGATCTCTTGCTAGCTCTGCTTTGCAATAAAAAAAAAACAAAAAACATTGGTACAAAGCAAGCCCATTCACTTTTTTATGCTGATCAGAGAATTACAATGGTTTCTCATATGACAAAAATGTGCGATTTGCGATCAAATATTTTAATCGCTTGACAGCACTAATTATTATTAGAGACACTACATGCTGAATTCAGAAACAAGGTAAATAATAACAAACGTGAACGTGAGCTGTAGATATTTATGCTCAAATCCACTCAAAGTAGGGGGCGGGGCACAATCACGCTGTGTCAAGACAAGAACTTTCCTGAGAAATAACGCGAACGTCTGCATCATGCAGGATTTGCGGGCGGGAGCGGGACAAAATATGGCAGGCGCGGGCGGGAGCGGGACTGAAAATCATAATTCTTTGCGGGCGCGGGCGGGAGTGGGACTGCACAACGCGGGCGCGGGCGGGAGCGGGACTGAAAAATCCGACCCGCGCAGACCTCTATTCTCAGGGTGTTGGGTTTGCACCACACATGGTGTTTCCCTTGATGGTCAAAAAGATCATCTGATCAGAGAATCTTCTTCCATGTGTTTGGGGAATCTGTCATATGCTGTTGGGCAAACTCCAAACGTGCTTTCTTAAGCAATGAATTTTTTTTTCTGCCCACTCTGTGGAGTGTGCGGCTTAAAGTGGTCCTATGGACAGATTCTCCCATCTCCGCTGTGGATCTTTGCAGCTCCTTCAGTGTTTATCTTTGGTGTCTTTGTTGCATCTCTGATTAATGCTCTCCTTGCCCGGTCTGTGAGTTTTGGTGGGCGGCCTTCTCTTGTCAGGTTTGTAGTGGCGCCATATTCTTTCCATTTTGCTATAATGGATTTAATGGTGCTCCCTGGGATATTCAAAGTTTGGGATATTTTTATAACCCAACCCTGATCTATACTTCTCCACAACTTTGTCTCGGACCTGTTTGGAGGCTCCTTGGATCTCATGTAGCTTGCTTGGTAGTGTTGCAGAGTCAGGGTCCTTCCAGAACAGGTTGATTTATACAGACATCATGTGACAGATAATGTGACACTTTGATTGCACACAGGTGGATCTTAATTAACTAATTATGTGACTTAAGAAGTGAATTGGTTGGACCAGCTCTTATTTAGGGATTTCATACGAAAGGGGCTGAATACTTTTACACACTCCAGATTTCTATTTTTTCATCTTAATTATTGTTTGTGTCACAATAAAACAACAATGTGCACCTTTAAAGTGGTCGGCATGTTGTGTAAATCAAATGGTGCTAATCCTCAAAATCCATTTTAATTCCAGCTTGTAATGCGACAAAACAGGACCAACACCAAGGGGGATGAATACTTTTGCAAGACACTGTACATCTCATATGTCCTCCTTGACCAATTCTGAGGAAAAGTTGAAATATTTCTGCCAACATTTAGGTCAGAAATTGAGGCTAAAACAGAGATAATAGTCCCTTCAGTCCCTAAATGCTGTCACGTGAGTCAGCGCAGAGACAATTAGAGCGCACACAGAGTTGCCATTTTATTAGGTACACCTGAAGGACAGGGCAAAGAAAAAGAGAAGACTGAGAAAAGTAAAATCAAATAAAAGACTTTTTATTTGAAGTTGAACATTTTAGATTAAACCTGACTTTTGATCTTCAGGGCCACCATGGCCTCTCTCTCTCTCTCTCTCTCTCTCTCTCTTTTATCTTTAAATATTAACATGTATATGAGTCAGCCATCTCTATCATATTGACAAAAATGGACCATAAGACCAACTTATCTGATTTGGTCGGTGGATCATTTTCAGTACAGCAGTGACACTGACGTAGTAGTGTAACATCACTACGAGTGTAGATCAGGTCCAGCACTGTTGGGAATTTTTGTGTAAATGTACACCGTGGACATTTACACACTCCTACATTGTTAGTTCACAGTGTACAGTAGGTGTGCAGGTTTTTTTCCATGGACAGCATTCATTATTTGTGCTCTAGTTGTGTAACTGTCGTTCTTTGAAGACCACTCGTCTTTGGTTGGTGAAAATATTTAAAAAAGCAACCAAAAAGGATTGTTTTATTTTATTGTGTGTTTATCATTGAAAAGGGTATGAAGGTATCAGTGGCGGCTGGTAGTCTTTCAAACAGGGGAGGCTGGTCGGTTACGATATTTCCAGATTTTAAAAGAAAAAAGAAAAAACACATCAATTTTGCCCATACTCTTGCCTCTGATCTGGCTGATTGTTGGCAGGGTCACAAACTGTGAAATAACAGGTTCTTTTGGCCCATTAGCCTACTGTCCAATATACATGATGGTGGTGTTGGGGGGGGGGGTATATTTTAACATTTTATATTTTAAAATTGTGGCATGTTGTTTAAAAATTGATCATTATTGAAAGCAGCTCTTTGTCAGGAACCTCAGCAGTAACAGCAGAGTGTTCTGGAATAGGCACAAGCACTGACCTTGGGGAGCCAAACATAGAGCTGGGTGCCACACATTTCATTCAATGACACTTTCCCTATATTTTACTTATTTTGACTGAGAAATGTTTTATTGACAATTTTGATAACCCTTCACTTTTAATCCAGGTCTGTAGTGTGAAATGTTCTCGGCTGTGTTTTTATTTAAAAATGTTTTCCAAATTGTAGCTGTGTTTAAATCATATCCAGAGAAATATATATTCCAATATAATATACTCAGCATAAACATTTTAAATAGATTCTATATTTTTGGTCCATCCATGCCATATTACTAAAGTAGCCTATTTACTGTTGTTGATGTGGGTCACTTGCTGTTAGCCAATTCACTTTCTCGTACCAGGAGAGCTGAAAGGAACGAGTATTATTCCCTACCTTTTTCACCAAGTCAATTTGAGGCGTTGGTCTACCCTGCTCTTTAATTTTAATTTTTTCCTCGAAAGGAAGACTGGCAAATGGCTTCGCCAAAATTAAATCAACAATGCTTGGCATCCGTGCGCAGCTTTCTTGCTAGCTGACTAGCCCCCTCAAGTTCAAGTTCAGTCACTCAAATAAACAAAATTTCTGGAACTAAGATAGCAAACTTGACAACACTATATTTACAATGAAAATATATACAAACTAAAAAAGCTGGTAGAAACCGTATGTAATGAATGAAATCGAAATGTAAGCTGATCTCTTACAATACACCACAGCACTTGCGAATCCGCATGGGACTGAACTGAAATTCACCGCTGCCTGTCTATATTTGAAACGAGCTGTCAATCAAAGAAAATATCCGGCCGCTTTCACCAATCACCAGTCTCCTCACGGAAAGCTTTGCCATGTCCCTCCCACTGTGAGGCTGGGAGTCCGTAGGCGGGCATTTTCGCAGTATTTGTCCAATAATCGTCTTGCATTTTGATATTGAAAAGCGCATAGCTCCCAAATGCCATTGAAGTCCACTGAGGCTGGGCTGCATTGCGCTGTCACGAGGGGGAAAAACTCACGCACACATTAGGCGAACTGGGGAAAGTTATAAGGGAATGATTTCGCACTGTAGTTGGGTTGAGCACATATATTTCTATGATTCTGGATCTGAAATAGCAATGTTATAAGGTCGGCTATAACATAAGCCTAGCGCAATTCATCCTACACGATGTTCGTCATTTTTAGAGGAGGCTGAGCCTCCCTCGTTGTCTTAGAGCAATCGCCCATGGAAGGTATGAAGAAGGTGTGTGTGTGTGTGTGTGTGTGTGTATACGTGTGCGACCTTAACCTTCGTTTCCCAGCTCTGTTGTGAGACAGAGTGTAGAGTTGGCAGTCGGAAGTGAAGTGGAACCGTTCACTGTGTTAGCGGCCATGTTTAATTGTCATGATGTTTTCCATAAAACGTCTATGAGAATTCTGCGACGTCGTGTGCATTTCCCGGCAGCCTCTCCAGCCGAGTGGTAAACTTGTGGCTGAAACAAGAATGTGTAATCACTCAACAGAGAATACTGTCATTGTCATAATGTGGAGGTAGACAGTCAGAGGGTCTGACTAACACTATTTGAAAACAATACAGACAGGAATCTGAGGCTACAGAGGGCACAGATTCACACAAACTGAACAGCTGAAGATTAAAAATCGTCGCCTGGTCTTATTCCGTTCTTCACTTGTTTTAGTTTTGGTGATCCTTGGCCCACTGTAGCCTCAGATTGCTGTTCTTACCTGACAGGTATGGAACCTGATGTGGATTGTGATGGAGATGTTTATGCACAAAATGTGCCATTAAATTATCATCTCTAAAAGATCCCAATCCAGCCATTTATCCCCAGGTTTCAGGCTCTACCGTGGAAGCTGTGATGCAACTGTTTAAATCTCACGAGTGAAACCTCTCATGATATGCAGAAGCTGACAGAATTAAAATAGGAAATATCTTACTGTAATTAATGCTAATTTTTTTCCCCTACACTTCAGTGTCATTCTCTACAGAATAAGAAAAAGTCCAAACATAATTCCTGATAGAGACAAAAAGCCAGATGTTAGGCAAAGAACCTGAGATAGCGCTAAGAGTTTAATAAATTATAAAACGTGCCACTTTAATAGGAACTTGTTCTTAATTCTAAGAGCCCTGTTCTTGGTTGCAGGAGTGGAACCCAATGTGTTCTTCTGTTTTCTGTTGCATGCTGAGATGCTTTTCTGTTCACCACGGTTGTAAAGAGTAATGAGTTACTATATCCTTCCTGGCAAAAAAGCTCGAACCAATCTGGCCATTTTCTGATCTCTGACCTCTCTTATCAAACAAGGCGTTTGTTTCCACCCACAGAACCGCCGCTCACTCACTCGATGTTTTTATGTTTTTCATGTGGCTCAAACCAGCACCCATGCCACAGCGAAAGAAAGTCACACTTCACAGTGAGATCACAATTTTTCCCATTCTGATGTTTGAACATTAACTGAAACCCTTGATTTGTATCTGCATGATTTGATGCATTGTGCTGCTGTCCAGGGATTGGCTGATTAGAGAACTGCATAAAACAGCAGGTATTCCTAATAAAGTGGCTGGTGAGTGTATATTATACCACTGGTCTGTTGAATTCAGAAGGCCCAGGAGTAACTCTAACACATCTGAAAATATCTACATCTCAGATGAGAAAAGCTGCTCACAGGACACCTGTGGAGGTTTCTCGCCACAAAGCCCAACTTTATGTAAGAGTGACAGGAACAGGAAAAATAACCACAGTAATTTGTAAAAAGACATTGAAGAATTAAAAAATGTGTCTTTTTTTTTTTTTTGTCTGATTAGACAAACTTTTTTTTTGGCCTTGCCAAAAAAGCTCTTACTTAACACTTTAATAACACTGAAAACATTGTCAACATGGTGGTGGTAGCATAATGTTGTGGGAATGCTTTTCATCAGCAGGGACTGGGAAATTGGTTTGAGGTCAAGATGGATGGAGCCAAATACAGGAAGAAGAAAACCTGTAATCTGTAAGAGACTACAGTGGTGCTTGAAAGTTTGTGAACCCTTTAGAATTTTCTTTATTGCTGCATAAATATGACCTAAAACAACATCAGATTTTCACACAAGTCCTAAAAGTAGATAAAGAGAACTCAGTTAAACAAATGAGACAAAAATATTATACTTGGCCATTTATTTATTGAGGAAAATGATCCAATATTACATATCTGTGAGTGGCAAAAGTATGTGAACCTCTAGGATTAGTAGTTAATTTGAAGGTGAAATTAGTGTCAGGTGTTTTCAATCAATGGGATGACAATCAGGTGTGAGTGGGCACCCTGTTTTATTTCAAGAACAGGGATCTATCAAAGTCTGATCTTCACAACACATGTTTATGGACGTGTATCATGGCACGAACAAAGGAGATTTCTGAGGACCTCAGAAAAAGCATTGCTGATGCTCATCAAAACCATCTCTAAAGAGTTTGGACTCCACCAATCCACAGTCAGACAGATTATATACAAATAGAGGAAATTCAAGACCATTGTTACCCTCCCCAGGAGTGGTCGACCAACAAAGATCACTCCAAGAGCAAGGTGTGTAATAGTTGGCGAGGTCACAAAGGACCCCAGGGTAACTTCTAAGCAACTGAAGGCCTCTCTCACATTGGCTAATGTTAATGTTCATGAGTCCACCATCAGGAGAACACTGAACAACAATGGTGTGCATGTCAGGATTGCAAGGAGAAAGCCACTGCTCTCCAAAAAGAACATTGCTGCTCATCTGCAGTTTGCTAAAAATCACGTGGACAAGCCAGAAGGCTTTTGGGAAAATGTTTTGTGGACAGATGAGACCAAAATCGAACTTTTTGGTTTAAATGAGAAGCGTTATGTTTGGAGAAAGGAAAACACTGCATTCCAGCATAAGAACCTTATCCCATCTGTGAAACATGGTGGTGGTAGTATCATGGTTTGGGCCTGTTTTGCTGCATCTGGGCCAGGACAGCTTGCCATCATTGATGGAACAATGAATTCTGAATTATACCAGTGAATTCTAAAGGAAAATGTCAGGACATCTGTCCATGAACTGAAGCTCAAGAGAAGGTGGGTCATGCAGCAAGACAACGACCCTAAGCACACAAGTCATTCTACCAAAGAATGGTTAAAGAAGAATAAAGTTAATGTTTTGGAATGGCCAAGTCAAAGTCCTGACCTTAATCCAATGGAAATGTTGTGGAAGGACCTGAAGCGAGCAGTTCATGTGAGGAAACCCACCAACATCCCAGAGTTGAAGCTGTTCTGTACGGAGGAACGGGCTAAAATTCCTCCAAGCCGGTGTGCAGGACTGATCAACAGTTACCGGAAATGTTTAGTTGCTGCACAAGGGGGTCACACCAGATACTGAAAGCAAAGGTTCACATACTTTTGCCACTCACAGATATGTAATATTGGATCATTTTCCTCAATAAATAAATGACCAAGTATAATATTTTTGCCTCATTTGTTTAACTGGGTTCTCTTTATCTACGTTTAGGACTTGTGTGAAAATCTGATGTTTTAGGTCATATTTATGCAGAAATATAGAAAATTCTAAAGGGTTCACAAACTTTCAAGCACCACTTTGAGACTGGGGCAGAAATTCAGCTTCCAACAGGACAAGGACCTTTAAGCAGTACTAGAGTACTTCAAAACCAAAAACCTGAATGTGTTAGATCAGTACAGTCAAAGTCCTGGACTCAATCTGATTAAGAATCCATGGCAAGACCTGAACAATGCTGTTGGCCAGCAATGGTCTTCATCTAATCTGTCAAAGCTTGAGCAAACAATACATTTTTGATTTTTTTAAATTTAACCTTTGTATCACAATTTTAAAAAAAAGTTTGTGACATATTGGCCAGATAGATGTCTATCAATAATGGGAACATAGCCATCTGTGAATCAAATTAGTCAGCAAGTTTACATTTTATGTAAATACACTATATGGTCAAAAGTTTTTGGACAGCTGACCATCACACCCATGTGTGATTCTTCTTCAAACTGTTGCGACAAAGTTGGAAGCACACAATAGTATAGAATGTATTTGTATGCTGCAACATTACCAATTCCCTTCCCTAGAACTAAGAGGCCCAAACCTGTTCCAGCATGACGATGCCCATGTGTACAAAACGAGCTCCATGAAGACATGATTTGTCAAGGTTGGAGTGGAAGAACTTGTGTCGCCCTGACTGAAATCAACCCCACTAAACACCATTGGGAAGAACTGGAACACCGACTAAACTCCAGGTTTCCTCACCCACCATCAATGCCTGACATCAGTAATGATAATCTTGTGGTTGAATTGGCAAATCCCCACTGCCATGTTGGGAATGGAATGTTCAAAATGCACCTATGGGTGTGATGGTCAGGTGTCCACCAACTTTTCGCCATATAGTGTATATTCATGTGGCAGAAGCTTTTTTTTTTTCCAAAGTGACTTACTAAATGTGCTTAGAAGGAGACAATGTGTTCTTCACTGATGTTTCATGGTCAGGGTCAGACAGCAAATATCTGTGGTGGAACTTCAACCGCGAACTCCAGGCTAATGTGAGTCAATGTGTCTGCCCACTGCCTCGAGACGCAACATGTCTTGCCTTGACGTACACAGATGTTGGCGTATTCAATTCCATATGTACAGTATTAGGCATGTTATTTTTAACTAGTAGCCAAGTTTATGTGGGCAATCATCAGAGGCGTAGAGTCACATGATTCCAACTTGAGTCATGAAAAAAAAATAAAACATGGCTTGCACCTCAACTTTGACTTGAGATTCAAACCTCAGACTTGGACTTTGGGTTTATAAACCTGAAAAGACTTAAAAATCCTTGAGCAGGCACACTGCAAACATGCATCCAAGGATATCCTGAAGATATCGGCTTTAATTACAAACGCAGCATGCAAAAAAAAAACAAAAAACGTCATTAGCCGTGAAGATTTTTAGCCACTTAAAATCTTAGATACTTTGCATGTCGCATTATACAGATTTACATTTCTGACTCTTGTTAATTTGTTTGTATTGAGTCTAAATTTTCCTTGGGGGCATCAATCATCTTTACTACATGTTTCTGAGACAAAAGTATATTCACTCGTTTTCAGAAACCCGTTTATCCTGGTCGGTTGGAGTCACAGAGCCTTTTCCAGAAATGAATGGAAACTCTGCGATGGAGGGAAACTAGAGAAAGTGCTGTTAATATTAATATGATACAAGATATTTTGAAGCTGCATTTCATGCAGTGTAAATGGCTTGGGTCGTATGGGTGGAAAGTCACTCTCTCACTCACATTCAGTAAGTGCTTAATCCTGGTTAAGGTCATGGTGGAACCGAAGCTCATCCCAGGAGCGCTGGCGTGAGATGGGAACACACCCTGGATGGCAGACCATCCATTGCAGGGCAAGAGAAAATACAATTACACACTAAAAAGTTGAAGACAAAGAGTTTACAATCATCCATCATTTATAGCCATTAGCATCTCTAGCGTAGTCAGGGTCACTGTGAATCTGGAGCCTATTCTGGGAACAAATGGAAATTCTGGAATGATGCAAAATCTTTCAAATCTACATTTGAAATACACGTGGGTTCTATTGGTGGAAAGTCACGCTTTCACTCACTTTCAGTACGTGCTTTAGCCTGATTGGGGTCATGGTGGATCCAGGAGGCCTATTACAGGAACTCTTGGTGTGAGGGGTAATTTAGCATAGTCTATCCACATTGTGTGTTTGTGTGTGTATGTGTGTGTTTTTGGATGGTGATAGGAAACCAGAGAACCCAGAGGAAACCCACATGGACATTGATGTTCTGTGGAACCTCTATGATAATGTTTGCCCTCAAAGCGTGCTGTATGGTGTTCACGACATACAACAATTTACAACCCCGATTCCAAAAAAGTTGGGACAAAGTACAAATTGTAAATAAAAATGGAATGCAATGATGTGGAAGTTTCAAAATTCCATATTTTATTCAGAATAGAACATAGATGACATATCAAATGTTTAAACTGAGAAAATGTATCATTTAAAGAGAAAAATTAGGTGATTTTAAATTTCATGACAACAACACATCTCAAAAAAGTTGGGACAAGGCCATGTTTACCACTGTGGGACATCCCCTTTTCTCTTTACAACAGTCTGTAAACGTCTGGGGACTGAGGAGACAAGTTGCTCAAGTTTAGGGACAGGAATGTTAACCCATTCTTGTCTAATGTAGGATTCTAGTTGTTCAACTGTCTTAGGTCTTTTTGTCGTATCTTCCGTTTTATGATGCGGCAAATGTTTTCTATGGATGAAAGATCTGGACTGCAGGCTGGCCAGTTCAGTACCCGGACCCTTCTTCTACGCAGCCATGATGCTGTAATTGATGCAGTATGTGGTTTGGCATTGTCATGTTGGAAAATGCAAGGTCTTCCCTGAAAGAGACGTCGTCTGGATGGGAGCATATGTTGCTCTAGAACCTGGATATACCTTTCAGCATTGATGGTGTCTTTCCAGATGTGTAAGCTGCCCATGCCACACGCACTAATGCAACCCCATACCATCAGAGATGCAGGCTTCTGAACTGAGCACCGATAACAACTCGGGTCGTCCTTCTCCTCTTTAGTCCGAATGACACGGCGTCCCTGATTTCCATAAAGAACTTCAAATTTTGATTCGTCTGACCACAGAACAGTTTTCCACTTTGCCACAGTCCATTTGAAATGAGCCTTGGCCCAGAGAAGACGTCTGCGCTTCTGGATCATGTTTAGATACGGCTTCTTCTTTGAACTATAGAATTTTAGCTGGCAACGGCGGATGGTACGGTGAATTGTGTTCGCAGATAATGTTCTCTGGAAATATTCCTGAGCCCATTTTGTGATTTCCAATACAGAAGCATGCCTGTATGTGATGCAGTGCCGTCTAAGATCACGGGCACCCAGTATGGTTTTCCGGCCTTGACCCTTACGCACAGAGATTCTTCCAGATTCTCTGAATCTTTTTGTCATGGTCCTACCTGTGGGCTTCTCTCTTCAGGTAACATCTCCACTCAGCATTACCGGCCATGCCCGCTCTCACTTCCTCTTATTAACTTTCAGTGACTGTCATTGGCTGTTGCCAATCACCTGCTTCCCCCCTGTGTGTATTTAAGCTGCAGTTCTCCCAAGCCTCAGTGTCAGATCGTCTGCAACTTCCAGCGTGATAACCTGCTCTGTGTTCCTACTACTCTGACTCCTTACGATATTCTGTTCCGTCTGACTCTGTCTGCTCTCCAGCCCCGGTAACCTGATCTGCCTTCTGTCCTGTCGACTCTGCCTCTTGCCTGCCTCTCCTGTACCTTCGCCTGATCTCCAGCTTGCTGGGAGACTGCCTGAAACCCAAGTGCTGTCAGCCTACAGCCACACCTCTCTGACAATGCCTGATCCCATCTGATCTCAGAAGCTAAGCAGGGTTGGGCCTGGCCAGTACTTGGATGGGAGACCTCAGATGTTACCACCACGCTCCCACCAGCCGTCCCTGCCTCTCAGTCCTCCTGCCACTGAACTTCACACACACATTCTCCCTTTTCCCCTGTTATTATTAAACTGTGGTTTGAGTGCATTTGATCTCCTGGTGTAGTGGTTAGCGCTGTCGCCTCACAGCAAGAAGGTCCGGGTTCAAGCCCCGTGGTCAGCGAGGGCCTTTCTGTGCGGAGTTTGCATGTTGTCCGCGTGGGTTTCCTCCGGGTGCTCTGGTTTCCCCCACAGTCCAAAGACATGCAGGTTAGGTTAACTGGTGACTCTAAATTGACCATAGGTGTGAGTGTGAATGGTTGTCTGTGTCTATGTGTCAGCCCTGTGATGACCTGGCGACTTGTCCAGGGTGTACCCCGCCTTTTGCCCGTAGTCAGCTGGGATAGGCTCCAGCTTGCCTGCGACCCTGTAGAAGGATAAAGCGGCTAGAGATAATGATGAGATGAATGATCTCCTCTCCTGTCTGGTCCTTGACACTTTTGATGATATTATGCACTGTAGATGATGATATGTTCAAACTCTTTGCAATTTTACACTGTCGAACTCCTTTCTGATATTGCTCCACTATTTGTCAGCGCAGGATTAGGGGGATTGGTGATCCTCTTCCCATCTTTACTTCTGAGAGCCGCTGCCACTCCAAGATGCTCTTTTTATACCCAGTCATGTTAATGACCTATTGCCAGTTGACCTAATGAGTTGCAATTTGGTCCTCCAGCTGTTCCTTTTTTGTACCTTTAACTTTTCCAGCCTCTTATTGCCCCTGTCCCAACTTTTTTGAGATGTGTTGCTGTCATGAAATTTCAAATGAGCCAATATTTGGCAAGAAATTTCAAAATGTCTCACTTTCGACATTTGATATGTTGTCTATGTTCTATTGTGAATGCAATATCAGTTTTTGAGATTTGTAAATTATTGCATTCTGTTTTTATTGACAATTTGGACTTTGTCCCAACTTTTTTGGAATCGGGGTTGTATGAACTGTGACTGTGCAGATGTGCAGTTACATTTTTTTTTTAATTTTTTTTAAATACTCATATAGAATCCTTTGCAAAATACATTGAGAAAAACCTCTGGAATCCATGAAAGAGGATTTGTGTGCAACAGGGTTAACCAGACTGTGTTACTGTGAGTGGCAGCAGATGTTTCTCCACTGCTAGTATTATATCAGTGTGTGTCGGAAAGGAACGTTCGGAACGCTGGATATACATTGGGTTTGCTTAAGTGTACGTGTGCGTGTGTGTTAAGGTCTGGTGGTCATCTGGGTGCTTAAGAACACACTCTGAGAAACAGAGCTGCCAGTGTGTAGAAGTGGATGTGTATTTTGCAACAGAAAACCATGCAGGAAGGAGACGCTGTGCTGGAACGATGTGAGGAGGGTCTTCTCGGTTATGCAACAGTCCAGTACACTGGGACCATCAGTCCAATTGTGGTCCAGAACTTTCCATTTAATTGTCTCCTTATGGTGCTTCCCCTCGACTTGTAAAAATAACACCACCACCACCACCAAACATCAAATTCTGATTTAAATTCGCAACCACCCAGCTCTTTTTATAGCTTACTATATAAGACATAAGCCTAGGGTGAGAAAGACAGCAAGACAGACAGAGATACACTTTACTGGCCATGCTGAAGTGTTTACGCTGAAAAAAGCATGTCTCTTCATCTACAGTCCTTGTTAAGTGGTTCAAAACAGGCAGCCCTCAGAGACAGAGGGAATTCAGCATGCGTCTGGTGGAAGCTCACAACCACTCGTCTGTCTCGGCTGATTTAACTCCGACACTTTCTCCGTCTTGTTTCCACCTGTTCCTGGCTGCGGGACCCATGCAACATTTTCACGTCCAGACACATTTCATTTCCCAGTGAGCCAAAAAAACAAACACATGATATTCTGCGTAATACAGACAGAAAACCAAACCACTTCTCTCTCACAGGGTTTAGATTTTTATTTATTTATTTGATACTTAACCTGTTATTTCGTTATGGATTCAGCACAATTACAGGGAGAGTGAGAAATTAGATCAGCATAATTAAACTACATACACAAATATTTCATCTGTGCAGACATTTTACACAATCAAAATCTCTGCTGAACGTCTCATTTCCCAGGAAAATCAGGAAGAATTTGGACTACAAGCATCCATATACAGTACTCAGGGGCATAGCTGGAGGGGGGGGTGTCCTGGGGTGCCTGTGACCCCCCCCCCTTGTCAGACCATACATTTTTTCAATAGCCACATAAGAATCTTAGAAAAGCGCCCACTGCAATTTTTCTAACCTTTTTTTTTTTAAACTACAACCCCGATTCCAAAAAAGTTGGGACAAAGTACAAATTGTAAATAAAATCGTAATGCAATAATTTACAAATCTCAAAAACTGATATTGCATTCACAATAGAACATAAACAACATATCAAATGTCGAAAGTGAGACATTTTGAAATTTCTTGCCAAATATTGGCTCATTTGAAATTTCATGACAGCAACACATCTCAAAAAAGTTGGGACAGGGGCAATAAGAGGCTGGAAAAGTTAAAGGAACAAAAAAGGAACAGCTGGAGGACCAAATTGCAACTCATTAGGTCAATTGGCAATAGGTCATTAACATGACTGGGTATAAAAAGAGCATCTTGGAGTGGCAGCGGCTCTCAGAAGTAAAGATGGGAAGAGGATCACCAATCCCCCTAATTCTGCGCTGACAAATAGTGGAGCAATATCAGAAAGGAGTTCGACAGTGTAAAATTGCAAAGAGTTTGAACATATCATCATCTACAGTGCATAATATCATCAAAATATTCAGAGAATCTGGAAGAATCTCTGTGCGTAAGGGTCAAGGCCAGAAAACCATACTGGGTGCCCGTGATCTTCGGGCCCTTAGACGGCACTGTATCACATACAGGCATGCTTCTGTATTGGAAATCACAAAATGGGCTCAGGAATATTCAGAGAATATTAGAGAATATTCAGAGAATAATCAGAGAACATTATCTGCGAACACAATTCACCGTGCCATCCACCGTTGCCAGCTAAAACTCTATAGTTCAAAGAAGAAGCCGTATCTAAACATGATCCAGAAGCACAGACGTCTTCTCTGGGCCAAGGCTCATTTAAAATGGACTGTGGCAAAGTGGAAAACTGTTCTGTGGTCAGACGAATCAAAATGTGAAGTTCTTTATGGAAATCAGGGACGCCGTGTCATTCGGACTAAAGAGGAGAAGGACGGCCCAAGTTGTTATCAGCGCTCAGTTCAGAAGCCTGCATCTCTGATGGTATGGGGTTGCATTAGTGCATGAGGCATGGGCAGCTTACACATCTGGAAAGACACCATCAATGCTGAAAGGTATATCCAGGTTCTAGAGCAACATATGTTCCCATCCAGACGACGTCTCTTTCAGGGAAGACCTTGCATTTTCCAACATGACAATGCCAAACCACATACTGCATCAATTACAGCATCATGGCTGCGTAGAAGAAGGGTCCGGGTACTGAACTGGCCAGCCTGCAGTCCAGATCTTTCACCCATAGAAAACATTAGGCGCATCATAAAGCGGAAGATACGACAAAAAAGACCTAAGACAGCTGAGTAACTAGAATCCTACATTAGACAAGAATGGGTTAACATTCCTCTCCCTAAACTTGAGCAACTTGTCTCCTCAGTCCCCAGACGTTTACAGACTGTTGTAAAGAGAAAAGGGGATGTCTCACAGTGGGAAACATGGCCTTGTCCCAACTTTTTTGAGGTGTGGTGTTGTCATGAAATTTAAAATCACCTAATTTTTCTCTTTAAATGATACATTTTCTCAGTTTAAACATTTGATATGTCATCTATGTTCTATTCTGAATAAAATATGGAATTTTGAAACTTCCACATCATTGCATTCCGTTTTTATTTACAATTTGTACTTTGCCCCAACTTTTTTGGAATCGGGGTTGTAGATTGTCACCTCGGGGCGGCACAGTGGTGTAGTGGTTAGCGCTGTCGCCTCACAGCAAGAAGGTCCTGGGTTTGAGCCCAGCGGCCGACAAGGGCCTTTCTGTGTGGAGTTTGCATGTTCTCCGCGTGGGTTTCCTCCGGATGCTCCGGTTTCCCCCACAGTCCAAAGACATGCAGGTTAGGCTAATTGGTGGCTCTAAATTGACCGTAGGTGTGAATGTGAGTGTGAATGGTTGTCTGTGTCTATGTGCAGCCCTGTGATGACCTGGCGACTTGTCCAGGGTGTACCCCGCCTCTTGCCCATAGTCAGCTGGGATAGGATCCAGCTTGCCTGCGACCCTGTAGAACAGGATAAAGCGGCTAGAGATAATGGATGGATGGATTGTCACCTCAGCCTCATTAGGGTTTCTATAACCTTGTATGGACTTCCTGTGCGAAAACCCAGTTCTGTGCAAGCGTAACACGATCGCACTAGAAAGCATGGTCAAGCTGCCAGTGTAGCTGCAGTCTTTTTAGTTGCGAATTACGAGTATTTCCTCATGATAATAATTTGCCATGTCAAAACAAGCAAAACTTTCCTCCTTCTTTTGACGTGAAGAGAGGTAAGCAATTTATTATATATTTTTTCCATCAAAGTTGCATTTTGTGGCTTCAAAGCTAAGTTTTAGTGCCGTTTCTACAACACAACATCAAGAAAACGTGGAAGAAACAGCGATAATGGAAGAGCCGGTTTCTAAGCTACCTAAAACTCATCTCATCTCATCTCATCTCATTATCTCTAGCCGCTTTATCCTTCTACAGGGTCGCAGGCAAGCTGGAGCCTATCCCAGCTGACTACGGGCGAAAGGCGGGGTACACCCTGGACAAGTCGCCAGGTCATCACAGGGCTGACACATAGACACAGACAACCATTCACACTCACATTCACACCTACGCTCAATTTAGAGTCACCAGTTAACCTAACCTGCATGTCTTTGGACTGTGGGGGAAACCGGAGCACCCGGAGGAAACCCACGCGGACACGGCGAGAACATGCAAACTCCGCACAGAAAGGCCCTCGCCGGCCCCGGGGCTCGAACCCGGACCTTCTTGCTGTGAGGCGACAGATCTGTAATAATGCAGGAAAAATAAATAAATAAAAATGCCTTCCTGGTGTATCTGTTCGTGGTTTAGCGCACTAATAGGACATTACTTGAAAAGAAAAAAAAGGAATTTAGCTTTCAGTTAAAAAAAATAAAAATTACAGTACAGCCAACATTTATGCTAATCAGGCTAACAACAAAAGGAAGCTAGTAGCTAACTAGGTTAACAATGAAGAGAAGCTTGTTAGCATGATGTTAACTGGTGTAACATTTGTACTAAAACTAGCCTTAGAGTCCTTCAAAAACAGAAAAGCAGCACCTTCTGACTCCTCAGAATCAAGAATTGTTCAACACTGGGGTATAAAAAAAAAGAATGACCGGGCAACAAGCCACATTGCTAAGGGTTAAATCCTCCTGCTGAGCATTTCGGACACAGAAAAAGCGACTGACATGAATCACTGTGTCTGCTAATTAAAACTTTCTTTGTTTCTAAACCTCACTATGTGCAAAATGCTATAAATGGTGCAAAGCTGCTACCACTAACCATTGATTGCTCAAGAAAATGCAATTTAGCTTTGATTTGGTTTGTGAAATTGTCCTAGAGACATTTTTTAAACATTGGCCCAAACACTTATGCTAACCAGGCTAACAACATGTTAATAACAAGCTAGTGGCTTTTTTTTTTTTTTTTTTTGGACATGTGCACTATTAAAATAAGCCTCAGAGTCCTTAAAACAGAACAGCAGACCAAAGGTTGAAGAAACATCTTCTAGTATGGATCATTATGGATAGGGTGGGATTGTTTTTTGAACAACAAAAATGCATTTCTACTGCGGTTTGCTAAAATCTTAGCTTTACCTGAATGTTCATCTCATCTCATTATCTCTAGCCGCTTTATCCTGTTCTACAGGGTCGCAGGCAAGCTGGAGCCTATCCCAGCTGACTACGGGCGAAAGGCGGGGTACACCCTGGACAAGTCGCCAGGTCTACCTGAATGTTGTTTAGGAAATTTTAGACCACTGGCCATTTTAACAGCTACTCGTACTCATTTGGGCAAATCCCATAATTCTCAATCCGCTGTGTTTTAATGGATGAACCTACTGCGAGATCAACACCACATTCATCAAAGGTGACATATCATATCCTTTTTCCACAAGTCGACACAATTCCCTGAGGTCTTAATGAAATGTCTGTGACATGATTTGGTCAAAATACAAGGATAAAACACCATAGCTCCCTTCTCACCCTGTCTAAACAGCCCTGTTCAAAAACGGCTGAGTTGAGGAACGGCCTGTTCCTTTAAATGATAATGAGCCACTGCTCATCCCACCCACCTCTTCTGATGGCCAATCAGGTACCACTTTCCTCAAGAGTATTCATTCACAAAAGCAGTTCTCAATCTGTGAGTGGAGATACTCAGATAAGGGGCGGGATTTTTTTAATGAGCTCTGCTTGTGACATAGAAAGAAGAGACAAATCTGAATGGCTTGTTGAAGCACATGTTTTCTGAAATAGGCAGAACAAAATAAACTGACCGGGTTGTCTCTTATTTCAAAGTTTGTGGGCTCAGCTGGGAGGTCCGTATCGTGAAATACTGTGACCGAGGTCTTGAAAGTACTGAGCGAGGCCCTCTGAGCCAAGATCAGTATTCAAGGCTGAGGTCACGGTATTTCACCATACGGACCGACCTTAAGCTGGTAAATAATATATTTATTTTTTCTTTACCAAATTCTAACAGAAAACGAGAGCGCCCGAAAGGGAAAACCGAGCCGAGCCGCCATTTTGAATCCTCGTTCACGGCTGTAATGCAAATTGCTTCCTCCTCGGTATACAAGTGCACTTCCATGGCAGGAAAAAAACTACATTTTGCCGCCTATGTAGTCCCCTATTTATACAAAATTGAGTCAGTCAGGATTCAGCCATGTTTTTGCTCGGCGTTAGCAACAGTTACAGGTTTTTAGCTTTCTCCTGAAATGTTTTCTTTTATTTCTTCTTCCTCAGGGTAATAAAACTCGCTTTCGCTGTGAACACTGTCGTTATCGCTATCCATGCTGTAAAATTAATGCTATTCTCCTGAGAAATGCTGGCAAAAATTTATAAGATTGTTGTTAATCTTATAAATAAATCTTATAAAAAAAAGATAAATGTTGACAAAAAATGCTACTATGTTTGTTGTTGTGAACGAGTGAGTCGCCAGAGGTCCGTAACCGGAGTCCGTAACCGGGGTCCATATTGTAGGATACGGACCTGCTCACCAGCCAATCGGAGCGCAGGATTTGATGGAAACCGGACCGCGAAAAAAATAATTCCCTTTAATTATTGAATTAATAATTATAATTGTTGATAGAAGAGGAATAAAACACTTCGAGACGTGCTGTGATAGAAAAACCATAAACTTCATTAACTCTGCTTACACCACCTCATCACACCACTTTGTCATTATTTCCTATAAAAGCATTCCATTACGTGTTTTATTCCTTTCTGAATATATTCTTATTTGTGGATCTTACAGCAAAGTGTTACCTGAAACATTTATATCTAATATTATGCATATAAGGTCCGATAAATTCAAGATACATTCCCAAATAATAATAGACTGACAGCGTTCCACTGAAAAACCAACTCAAACAATTCCCATAAACTTCATGGTGTTGTTTAAATCTCATTCTTGTTCACCTCGAGCGGCCTCGAGGCACATCTGGATGACAGCTGTGTCGTCTTCCATAAATAGACACAAGATTCGACCAAGAACCAGCAAGTTGGATTTGATTTGAACAGACACACCTCTAATGGAGGTCTTTAAGGTGATATAAAGCTTAATTTGGAGCAGTGATATTATCAGAATTGTTATTTTTAGTATACATAAAGAAAAACTAGTCCGATTAGTCATGGCAAGTGAGAAAACATTTACTTCGAGAACACATTTTGGTTTTTTTTTTTTGGTCTATAATAATGTTCCTTTAATCGTTGTTTGTCCTCCGTTGAGGAACTCTTATAAACATCTCCGCACTCCTACGTACGCTTCAGTCCTGTATTTTTAGTCCAAAATATGGCAATAAAAATTAAGCCATGTTTGTGCGGCTCGTGTCTGTACCACGATTTATGTCACAGATGAATGGAAATACGTCATGGAGGAACTCTGAGTAGGAGGCTTTCTCCATTAGATTAGAAGAATGGCTCCAGTGAGCTGTCTGTGGCCCCGGCTTACGGATTTCCTTATACTTCTATTTTGGAGCCAAAGGGCCTGTTTTTAGTAATTAAAAAACCACAGCATCGTAGAAAGCATTGTGAAAGTAATTGGGAAATGCTCGCTAGGTGCCCCGCCTCATTTCAGCCTTTTTTTTTAACATATTTGATTTGATTTGATTAGCAAATACTATCTAAACTATGACTATTAGGCATGAAACATATGGATTTGAATACTTTTAATACTTTTAGTAACGTAGCCAGATCTGTTGATATGCAGAATGTTTCGGAGTCTTATATACTGATTTTGTGAAATTTGTGAAAAAGTACTCCAGTGACGATGATGATGATGATGATGATGATACCGGGATGTTGTGTCACAATGTGAATTAATTTAACCGATTAATCAAGTATCCATTTAAAATTATACTTGACTGAAATGCAGTTTATAAATGAATTTAAAAAATGCACAGAAATGAACCTAATTGAATTGCCACACGGACAAAATAAAAAGGCAAAATCTTTCCAATTTGTAACATATAACTGCTTCGGAATATGACTAAGAGGAATTCATTTTCTCTTACACGCAGGTAAAGTACAAATCCTATAATACTGGGGTTCAAACTTTTGTAAGCAGGGACCCTTTTAATTACATTAAAAAATCATGGACACTCACAATTCAGATTTATTTCATAACTGTTCAAATATTAGTGCACAATATTTAAATAATATTGGCTGGCTTTTTTTTTCATGGTATATCAGATATATTCCATTCAGCTAGCATGATACTAAACGAGTCAAAGACGAGTAGCTGAATGGAATATTTCTGATATACCACAAAAAAGCCAGACAATATTATTATTATTATTATTAATACACATTACTTTCGGGTGTTCAACGTGTCTTTCTCTTTCAAAATTCTCTCAAAATCTTCCATATTTAACAAAGCAAACCTGGCAGCCATGTTTGTTTACAAATTGTCCCAGTCGCTCACTCGCTAGTGCGGAAGTTTTATGTCTCCGTGTCGCTTTTCCAGTTTTTCGATGTCCGTTGGTATGTTTTTCTCTTGTAAATATGCATGAAGAATATCTAATGAACTTTTGGTTGCCTTTTGGGTGTTCAACGCGTCTTTCTCTTTCCCGGCGAACAAAGAAATGCTTCTGTGCATGCGCAGCAGGAAACTTTCTCATTGGATATTGGCATCAGCTCTGATGTGTGACATCATGTTGTCTCGACAACCATGCAATATCGTAAACTGTATTCAACACTCATTCTCCATTGCGTAGAGTGACGTAATACATGTAGGATAAGCGATATGCTAACAATATTGCATGCTATCAAACCAAATGAATGAAACCCGCTAGAAGAGAATAGAACACGTTTTTATTCCATCAAAAAAGTGTCCTGTATGGATAATAATACATAATAATATTTGGGCTGAGCATTGGAGCCAAAAAGGTTTCATTCCTGAACTTTCCACCCACAGAACCCATTTCTATTCAATTCTCATTCAACTGAAATTCATGTTAATTACAGGATTACTTGTAGACTAGTAACTATAAGAAGTCGATAATAAATAACTTGACCCCTTGGTTGTGCTTCTCGGGCCTGGGCTGCTTTTGTGAATCACGGGCATAAAAGTGATGCTCAAGTACAATAACGAATTACAGTTGCTGAAGTACTTTCCAAGTCTGGTCTAGAGATAATAAATTTCTAATGTGTATAATGTAGTTAAATGTGTGTAGAGTGTAGCACTGGCCAGAAGGTTTGCGGTTTGTGCATTGATATTTCAACGAGGTGTTTTTAGTATCACACTTTTAAACAGTTTAGACCGCTGATCACCAACCATCTCTGTTCCTGGATATCTACCACACTACAAAATTCCATTCCAACCCTCAACCAAGGATTGTGTTCCAGATGCATGTACAGTAGTTAGCTGAACCGTCATTGTGGGCGTAGCTAAATAGCAACCCCACCCCACAAGTAAAACTTTCATCTAGGAACAAGCTTGTTTCTCTAGAAAACAAAAGTGTTCCCAGAACTGTTCCCCAGCCACACTGACCACACTATTTAAATAATATTGGCTGGTTGTTTTCGTGGTATATCAGATATATTCCATTCAGCTAGCATGATACTGAATGAGTCAAAGATGAGCCAGTCAATATTATTATTATTATTATTATTATTATTATACATTCCTTTCAGGTGTTCAATGTGTCTTTTTCAAAATTCTCTCAAAATCTTCTGTATTTAATGAAGCAAACCTGGCGGTCATGTTTGTTTACAAACTGTCACAGTCGCTCACTCGCTACCGTGGAAGTTTTACGTCTCCGACGTGTGACGTCATGTTGTCTTGACAACCATGCAATATCGTAAACCATATTCAATGCTCATTCTCCATTGGGTAAAGTGATGTAATACATGTAGGATAAGCGATATGCTAACAATATTGCATGCTCGTCTCGTCTTCTTCCGCTTATCTGGGGCCGGGTCGCGGAGGCAGCAGTCTAAGCATGGAAGCCCAAACTTCCCTTTCCCCGGACACCTCGGCCAGCTCCTCGGGAAGAACACCGAGGCGTTCCCAGGCCAGCCGAGAGACATAGTCCCTCCAGCGTGTCCTGGGTCTTCCCCGGGGCCTCCTCCCGGGGGGACATGCCTGGAACACCTCCCCAGGGAGGCGTTCAGGAGGCATCCGAAAAAGATGCCCGAGCCACCTCAGCTGATTCCTCTCGATGTGGAGGAGCAGCGGCTCTACTCCGAGCTCCTCCCGAGTGACTGTGCTTCTTACCCTATCTCTAAGGGAGCGCCCAGCCACCCTGCGAAGGAAACTCATTTCGGCCGCTTGTATCCGCGATCTTGTTCTTTCGGTCATTACCCAAAGCTCATGACCATAGGTGAGAGTCGGAACGTAGATCGACCGGTAAATTGAGAGCTTCGCCTTTTGGCTCAGCTCCTTCTTCACCACGACAGACCGGTAAAGTGACCGCATCACTGCGGAGGCTGCACCGATCCGCCTGTCGATCTCATGTCGATAGCGATATTGCATGCTATCAAACCAAATGAATGAAACCCGCTAGAGGGGAATAGAACACGTTTTTATTCCATCGAAAAAGTGTCCTGTATGTATAATAATTATTCTGATTGTTATTAGTTACTGCTAGCTATTGATATTGAATTTGTAACACTAACGCATTTCATAAAATACAGCGTAATGTTATGCTAGCAATGACTTTTCTGGAGCCAAACGACAAACAACTGTTGCTTAGCTGTATGTGAATCCATGCACAAATACGGTCAGATACATTACATCGTTTTTTTTTCCACAGATGCGGATCGGTATTTTACCTCGCCCTGTACTGACACCCCAATATAGTAATTAAGTTTAATCTGGCTATGTGATTGTAAAAGGTCTCGCCACACCCCTGGACTCAATTATCCAGGTTATCTTTGCCGGATTAGGACCGTTGAAATCCGATAGTTCTGCAGGAGCAGATGATCTCTGAGGCAGGTACTACAGGAGTAGATGAATCCTCCATCCAGACATAATTACACGGCGGGGCAAGTTTGTTCAGACATGAAATTAAAATCCTGTAATTAGTACAGTAGAGTTGTTTGTGTGGCGAAGGTATCGGGACGTCACCGTTTCCGGTGGGACTTTCATCCAGACGGGAATACCCAGCATCATTCGCCACTGCAATTTGGTCGTCAGCCCATGATCCTCTTGTGGTTGTGGAAGCCTTACCCTGGGATACCATGAAATCCATCTACATCAGCACAAGTCTTTCGGAGCTGATTTTCTGCACAGAACTTCCATGTTGAAAGGATTACAGTGTACACTTTGATAGGAATATAGAAATGTTACAACATCTGAAACATGTCTAATAAGCTGAAATTTGTCTTTGCTTGAGTCAACGTTTTCATGTTGACCATAACGTTGTCCTGTTAATATGTTACGCTTGACACTACTGGAGCAGATGGTAAGACCTGGGGGTAAATAGTTTCGATGCTGATATCCTCACAATGGTCTGTGAGAGCAGCTTTCAGACAGCCGACTGAGCACCGACTGAGCATGTAGTCTTACCATCAAACCCGAGACAGGAGGAAGGAGGGGGCAGAAGTCTCAGGCAGAAGGAGAGAGGATGTGTGTGGTTGTGTGGAAGGTGGGGGATTGGTTCGAGGAGGAGGGGTAGTGGAGTGTGTGGAGGAAAACAAGTCGAGTCATAATTGCACGCGTAGGCTGACACATCTGGAATTACCACTTTTTGGCTCACAGCCATAGTTGACGCTGTTCCTGAAAAAATAATGAAACTTTTGCTTGCTCCTCAAAGCTGTGCCTTAATGGGTTTGGCACTTCTCTTCAGGGATGATGCTAAATTTGTACCCCCTCTCCTCCCGCCTCTTTGTTGGAGTGTGTGGGCTGAAAATGACACCATTATTTTCACCAGACTGTTTTCCTTCAGAGAGAGAGAGAGAGAGAGAGAGAGAGAGAGAGAGAGAGAGAAGGAAGTGGAGGTGAGTCAGTCTGGCAAAAGCAGCGCTCTCTAGACTGGAGTACAGACACTTTCTCACACACATACACAGATGGAGCTCTACACCACCCCCTTACGTGCCAGCACAGGGCTACAGTCCAGCGTTTGCTGGCTTCAGCCCCTCATCCCGTTAGTGTTAAATATCTGACTGCTCCATAGAGCTTTATTGCATTCAGTGGTGTGCTCTTGAAAAAGGTCTTACTCAAATATAACCAAAAATCTGGCTCTTATCTCTGGCGCAAATCATTCAAGCATGAGTGGCTTGCCATATGAATTTTTTTTTTTTTAAGTATCTTGACAACATCTGAGGATACTTCACCCCCAGCATTTTCAGGTTGAATTGCAAAGTGTTCAGCCAATATTTGATTTAGGCCATATTCTAATTTTATACCCCAGACTGGTGACTCACTGTTTGCTCATATTGGAGTACAAATCCCTAAAGAGACTTGAACTCATACAGTCACACACTCATCCTGTGCCGAGAAACAAAACAGATCCAGGATTTAAAAAAAAAAAAAAACCTGAGAGAAAAGCGTGAGAGCTTCAGGGGACAGGAGAGTGAAAGGATACTTTCTGCAGTCTCAGTGACCTTGACCCTCTTTGGGTGAGTGATTAGTAGCAGGGACATGTCTGAATTTGACCTCCAAAAGTTAGGTATTATGCAAGGGTTTAAAACACTTGCCATGCTATTATAGGTTAAAAAAAAATAAATGACAGGGTGGTGTGATGAAGCGGCATTACTGTGACCACAACGAATGTTGGCAGTGCATCTTAACATGTTTTTTATCTACATTCATTGGATATAAGCAATCATGCATTCTGATTGGTGACTCTACTACAAGGATATCAGCTCATATACCGTGAGTAGAGAAAAACAAATGGCGGAACGTGTTGCTGAACCAACCAAGGACAAAATAAAAACTTGACTCGAAAACAAAACCACAAAAAAATCAAGAAAATATGGAATAAAAGTACAACCCCGATTCCAAAAAAGTTGGGACAAAGTACAAATTGTAAATAAAAACGGAATGCAATAATTTACAAATCTCAAAAACTGATATTGTATTCACAATAGAACATATTGGCTCATTTGAAATTTCATGACAGCAACACATCTAAAAAAAGTTGGGATGGGGCAATAAGAGGCTGGAAAAGTTAAAGGTACAAAAAAGGAACAGCTGGAGGACCAAATTGCAACTCGTTAGGTCAATTGGCAATAGGTCATTAACATGACTGGGTATAAAAAGAGCATCTTGGAGTGGCAGCGGCTCTCAGAAGTAAAGATGGGAAGAGGATCACCAATCCCCCTAATTCTGCGCCGACAAATAGTGGAGCAATATCAGAAAGGAGTTCGACAGTGCAAAATTGCAAAGAGTTTGAACATATCATCATCTACAGTGCATAATATCATCAAAAGATTCAGAGAATCTGGAAGAATCTCTGTGCGTAAGGGTCAAGGCCGGAAAACCATACTGGGTGCCCGTGATCTTCGGGCCCTTAGACGGCACTGCATCACATACAGGCATGCTTCTGTATTGGAAATCACAAAATGGGCTCAGGAATATTTCCAGAGAACATTATCTGTGAATACAATTCACCGTGCCATCCGCCGTTGCCAGCTAAAACTCTATAGTTCAAAGAAGAAGCCGTATCTAAACATGATCCAGAAGCGCAGACGTCTTCTCTGGGCCAAGGCTTATTTAAAATGGACTGTGGCAAAGTGGAAAACTGTTCTGTGGTCAGACGAATCAAAATTTGAAGTTCTTTATGGAAATCAGGGACGCCGTGTCATTCGGACTAAAGAGGAGAAGGACGACCCAAGTTGTTATCAGCGCTCAGTTCAGAAGCCTGCATCTCTGATGGTATGGGGTTGCATTAGTGCGTGTGGCATGGGCAGCTTACACATCTGGAAAGACACCATCAATGCTGAAAGGTATATCCAGGTTCTAGAGCAACATATGCTCCTATCCAGACAACGTCTCTTTCAGGGAAGACCTTGCATTTTCCAACATGACAATGCCAAACCACATACTGCATCAATTACAGCATCGTGGCTGCGTAGAAGAAGGGTCCGGGTACTGAACTGGCCAGCCTGCAGTCCAGATCTTTCACCCATAGAAAACATTTGGCGCATCATAAAATGGAAGATACGACAAAAAAGACCTAAGACAGTTGAGCAACTAGAATCCTACATTAGGCAAGAATGGGTTAACATTCCTATCCCTAAACTTGAGCAACTTGTCTCCTCAGTCCCCAGACGTTTACAGACTGTTGTAAAGAGAAAAGGGGATGTCTCACAGTGGGAAACATGGCCTTGTCCCAACTTTTTTGAGATGTGTTGTTGTCATGAAATTTAAAATCACCTAATTTTTCTCTTTAAATGATACATTTTCTCAGTTTAAACATTTGATATGTCATCTATGTTCTATTCTGACTAAAATATGGAATTTTGAAACTTCCACATCATTGCATTCCGTTTTTATTTACAATTTGTACTTTGCCCCAACTTTTTTGGAATCGGGGTCGTATTTGATGGTCAGAACGTATCTTTTTTTTATTTTTCAAGAATTATTATTATTATTATTATTATTATAGCATTTTTCATAAATCGCTCCTGTCATTTCGCCGGTTTGTTTACATTCTAAGTGGAAATTATTTTGTTGGATGTTTTGTATAAAGTTTTTATTAATAAAATTTGCAAGAAATAAAAATGCTCCGTTTGTCAAAATCCAGTGAAGGTGGATAGAATAAAACAGTTATTCCACTCAATCTTGTCATACACGGCTTATAGCCGACTCGGTGCTACACGCCTCTTTGGCTATCAGCTCATGTACGACTCGATTTTGTGGAATAACTGTTAAATATATATTTTGTTATTAAAGGACAACACCTCATAGTTTGTGTGTATTTGTGGTTACATTTAAGTCCCTGTTATCATTTACATTTACATCGCAGCTATATAAAGTCTCTGGAAGTTCTCATCTCATCTCATTATCTCTAGCCGCTTTATCCTGTTCTACAGGGTTGCAGGCAAGCTGGAGCCTATCCCAGCTGACTACGGGCGAAAGGCGGGGTACACCCTGGACAAGTTGCCAGGTCATCACAGGGCTGGTCTCTGGAAGTTATTCAGAGAAAAAAAATTCAAGAAACTGCAAAGTTCTGAACACTTTACAGCTTTACCTCTCACTCTTACAAAGCGCTAACACTGGAGACTCCTTCCGTAAATGTTAAATAAACACCTCCTAACAGAAAACTGCACCATATCAACAATTGCATGTTTTTTTGAACCAGATTACGTGGCGCAGCCATGAAACAAGTCACTGTAATTTGCAGCAGTGTTACTGTTAGAGCTGCTGTTGTAGAAAATTAATCAACACCATAGGCGGATCTACCGGGGTGGCATAGGGTGGCAAATGCCACCCTAAAAGAAAGCCTTGCCACCCCTGCTGCCACCCCAGTTGGCAGCGACGAATTCAAAGAAAAATTACAGCCAATTTGACATTTATGTGCGCAAATTTCCAATGTCCGACTGCGGCGAATGCAACACGAGATAACGCCAGAGATTGGTTGTTTTGGAAAATTGAGAGGCGCGAAGCGAGGGAGCCAGGAGTCGCGAGGAAAGGAGACACGGGAGGAAAGGGGTAAAAGCTGATTAACTATCTATCAAGAAATGAAATTATAATGAATGAACAGTGCTAGCATAGTTGCGATGCTGATTTTGAGAGAATAAAAATCAGGTTGGAGAACGTTATTTAGCTAACTATACATGTAATGTGAAGTGTTTTGCTGAGCAACATGGAAATCGCCGCATTCAGCTGTTGTAGGCATGACAAGTTCATGTTATGCTCACTGGTGAGCCTTTACAAAGCGTGAGAAAAAAAACTATAAAATGTGACACTGGTGTAAATGGTTTAAATCATGTTGAACTTGAAGCAGTGTTGTCATTGTTGTTGTTTTTTAGTGTCTGTTCTTTTGCATATACAGTATAAAACTGTCCAGAAACGGTATAGACCTCATCTGAGAATGTGTGTTCTTCGTGAACAATAAAAGCATGAGATTAAGTTTGTCTGTCTGAGTTTGTAAATGGCAGCCCGTGCCCTTTTGTAGTGTGTACATACTATTTGTCATCAAACTGTGATAACTGTGATTAAATTCAGTATATATACGTCTGTAATACGTTGCCACCCCTCAAACATTCCTGCCCCCCTCTTGCCACCCCATAAATATTTTTCTAGATCCGCCCCTGATCAACACCTTCTGAAAAATCAGAATTGCTGACTCGACAGCACTCGTAGTTGTGATTAAGTTGTGTCCTGTCTATAATATTATCACAAGCTGTATGATTTAGTGACCATATGATGCCACATTATGCGTTGTGTAACTTATACATGCACAAACAAATTCTAGTTTACAAGCAAATTTACAAAAAAAAAAACAAAAACAAAGAGTGAATTCGAAGGAAAGGACTTGCTTGGAGTTTCATGGGTTAAAAATGGCCACATTAATACTACGTCAGGTTTTATTTCAAAATAGAGGAAACAACAATGCGAACACACCCAAGAGCATCTTAGTATCCTGACCACATCTAAGGACCTTTCACTGGCTTCCCACGGAATTCTCAGGTTGAATACAAACAGCAAATCCTATGGTTAATTTAGACTGTTTTCTAATTTTATAACCCAGACTGGTGATTCATTGCTTTTTTCATATTGGAGTAACTATGAGGTCAATACGGGACACTGCTTATGGTATGGTACTTTCACTAAAATCCAATAAAAAATATCCTTCAGCTGTGTAAAGCCTGTAGGATCAGTTTGGCCCACCACATTGCACCATGGTTTAGACCATTATTTAGACTGTTATTTAGGTGTCTGGTCTTGATTAGGACAAAAACAAAACGAGATAAATTGGCCTCTTGGATATGCCCCATGGGGTGGCTGTTTAATGTTTCATAAGCCATAACTACTGTTCGATGTAAATAAACTCCAGATCTACCCCCCCTCCCGTTTTCAAGGGGCCGTGTTATTGTTGTAGTCGCGTGTGGCAGGTTTTTTTTTCTTGCAGCGCTCCAGGCTTGCTTCCTCCCGCTTCTGCTACTTCAGACGTAATAACATGGTCGCTCGGTTGTCTAGAGCCAGTTAGTCAAACCTTTGGTGGCTTCATGGTTAACCACCAAGAATGCCTCCATTCATCTCTCTGTCTAAGCCTCTGGTATTGTTTACACTCCACTATAGATGGGCGTTTTATATATGAGACGACGACACCCTTATGATCTATTACTGACAGTTTGGTAAACAGTTGTGGATGGAGGTGACCACCGATCTTGGGGGCCACTGGGTTCAGGTTCAGTAGGTTCACTCAATCAACAAAATCTCTAGGGCTAATTAAAGACCTTTTTTAAGACGTGGTGCATGATTGAAAACAGGATGATCCACTATTTGGACTTTCACATCCCACACATGTGAAAGTCAACAACTTAGCATAATGTAGTCCAGGTTACCTAATTTCAGTTTGTGTTTATTGGGCACAAACGTAAACTGGTAATTTAACTGGTGAATCAAATCAAAGCAGGGACATCACCAAATTGTACTGGATGCCAACTTTCTAGGATGGGAATTAGAGAACCCTGTTGTAGGCCTATAGTACGGTAGATACCTGGGAATGTCAATTTTTTTTGGTCTTCGTAGATACTCACTTGTGTGGATGGTTTAAGAAGTTCTTCTAAAATTAATGGAGTTTCAAATAATATAGCAATCACCAGGTTTGTGCAGATTGCATCACTTCTTGCTAAATCTATGTGCAGTGAAAATAAATAAACATGGATGACCCAGAAAAGCAAAGGGATCACCCGATTTGTGCGGCACGTGTGTTGTTTTTTCTTTCGTGAACAAGGCTGATGACTCTTACTTAACAATAATTAACCCCAATATAAATATACACTGAAGTTCAGTGCAGGTAAGACATATGCAAAACCAGGATTCAGAGTTGCTTTAGTGGCTGAGTTACAGGTAACTGTTGGAGAACTGAAGTGAAAATAAGCTTGCAGACGCACAAATATTTGGACATCCTGAAAAAAAGCATTGCAGATATTTGCTCTGGTGTAGAACATGTCTTGACATGGACAGTGTGGGTCGGTTCGTCCGCTCATCGGTTTTTCCATGTCTTGGCTCTGGTTCCTTGGCCAAGATCGACCTAAAACTTTCCGACAGCGTGCCTGGCTTTTCCAGCACTTCAGACCATGATGACTAGCATCTGTTCGGCTGATGTTAGCTCATGACAGAACACTGAGAGCTTCAAAAGAGACAGACATAATACAAATCCGTCCTGTCTGTTTCAGTAGTGCTGATCTGGCAAAGGAAAGGTGTGTGTGTGTTCGTTCTGTGAGGACAGGTCAGTAGGCTGTGGCTCTACTTGTCCCTGCACTGCTAAATACTGGCACAGTCCTTTTTCCAAGAAGTGTCGCACTTGGCAGTCTCTTCTAGCAGACGTATATCTTATAGAGTGATTATTGTATGTCCTGATGGTAAAGGATGCAACGATGCATTGCATTTTGCATCTAGAGGTTTGTCGATGACCTTATACACAAATGAGCCCATGTTTTGTTAGAGATCTCGAGCCGGTGTGTTTTCATGTGAGAGAGAATGGGAGGGAAATCGAGGCAGAGTGACAGGGATAGGGAGGGAAGAAATGAAGAAAAGGGAGGGATAGAGAAAATGAGAGCAGGAACATGTGAACAGGAGGAGGGCTAAATGAGAGAGACAGAGAATATAACCACCCACCTAAGTGGCCAACAGTCATAAAACAGCCCGTCTTCCAAACAGTCTCAGAAACAAGGAGCTCTCAGTCACAAGGTGTATGGGAGAGAGAGAGAGAGAGAGAGAGAGAGAGAGAGAGTTGGACTTACAGTCACACGCTCTTGCATCCTGTACCGAATAACAGAACAGTGCCACAAAATACACCTGTGAAACGTCTGGTAGCTTCAGGAACAGGAGAGTGAATGGACACTTTCTGCAGCCTCAGTGGCCTTGACCCTCTTTGGGTGAGTGATCAGAACGAAGAACCTCATCAGGCATCGTCCTTGCTTATTTATTTAATTTTTTAAAAATGTTAGAATTCTGTATGCTAATTTTAGGATGTCAGTAATCTGTTTATGATAAATGTTTGGTGATATGATCACATGCTGTATGATTTCGTGACCTTATGTGATGCCTCATCACCGGTTCCCATTAGCAACAGATTGTAGTTCACATGGGTATGTTAAAAAAAAAAAACATTTTAAAAAATATGCGTATTTATAAAACCAAAAGTGCAAATTTAAACTGAGTACAAATGCACTGTAATGGAAGGAAGTGTTGCCAGAAAGCCTACACTGATACAAAAGTATGTTATGTTGCTTACATACTGTAATCGATGCAGAAACTAGGTGTTCTTTTCATGCATAACTTCTTCTTAACTTCTCAAACTTTCAGCTTATTATTACACTTGACTAATTGTTCTTCCAGTAGCTACTATGAATTATTCCGTAACTACAGTGTCACTATTAGGAAATGTATCCAATTGCAAGAATGAGAACCTCTGGGTTTTATTACGCAAAAAATCAAAACAGAGCAAACAACAGTACAATAAGTTTCTGTTCATCTGGTACAAAAGAAGACGAATGGTTAAGTCAGATCATACTATGGACAGTAGGAGTTCCAGTACTCTTTGAGATCAACAGCAGATGGATTGGTGAAATTAGCCAAACCACCATAACACATGGTGTGCAGATTCATCTATGGGGCTTAACCGCCAGTGCTTCCTGGACACCATTGTACTAATACTCTAAACAACAACAAAATGATCAGTTTGGGACAAAGTCTTCAGTGAATTCAGCATAATTCCAGTCATTTTAGGACATTTCCATGCCTACATGTGAACTGACTCAAGGTTTCTTTAGGAGGAGTGATGGTTTCATTTAGCTTATAATTAAAACAAACAAACAAGAAACCAAAAACTAAATAGGTTCAATATGCAAATAGGGCACAGCTTGTTCTGGAAAATGAAACAGAGCAGAACAGGATTGATTTTGCTTTCAAATCAGAAATAATTTTTAAAGCTCAAATGGATTTTATTGATTAGCCTGAAAAACAACCGCAACTAATGGATACCATTATGTTTCTCATCATGGCATATCAGGACATGATTTCACATGATCTTCTCCTAAACTTCCAGGACTGGAACCAGACATGGTACACACACACCCCTGAACTGAGCGACTGTTTCCAGAACACAGTGCTGGTATGGGCGCCCTGTATCTACCTGTGGCTCTGCTCACCCTTCTATTGTCTTCATCTGTACTGCCATGGTCGAGGACGCCTGCCCTTCTCCCTGCTCTGCAGTGCCAAGCTGGTGAGTGAGTTCTCGGGTAGGCTCTGTTTCATGGTTAACGTGGATGGTGTCAGGCTCAAGGACAGGTTTAGACATTATAGGGATAGCCATATTTAACCCTTAAAGCTCAAATGAATGGTGTTTAGTGAAAGTGTCAAGCTTAGAGACAGTTTAAGGCATTATACACAGACACACACTGGCTCTCAAAGCTAAAATGGAGGGTGTTGGATGAAAGCAAACATGGCAGGATGGTGTACGGCATGAGGAACAGTTTCTGGAGAAAGAGATGGTGAATTGGGATGACAGCCCAGCACCGCAAAAGCCTGTGGGTGAGAGTAACACACTGGTGCCTGTTTGGGTTTGCTTGGTGATACACTGATTTTCACATAGCTATCATGTATGCCCAGTTTATGAGCAACTGTTTATTCATTGCTGAAGAAAAAGATAATTAGGTTTAATATTTCTAATGGACCAAACTGTAGATACCGTAGGTGTTTGTCATGTCTTAGATCAACCCTTAAGGCAGGAGTGTCCGATCTTATCTGCAAAAGGCCAATGTTGTTGCAGGTTTTCATTCTAGCCTGTCAGGAGCATGTCTGATTCCACCTGTGTAATCAGTTGGCCTTCAGTTGACTATCAGGTGTGGTTCCTGATTACTTGGAAAGATAACTTGCAGCCTGACCCCCTTGTGAAACGCCTTTCTGAATGAGAATGGACATCCCTGCCATAAGGGTTCTTTGGTTTGCCGTTATGGGAGAACCTTTAAAAATTAAATGTAGCAAATTTCCAACAGCGGGTTTTCCTTTCACAGTGGGTTCAACCTTGGAAGGCGTGGAAGCCAAACCCAAAACACCCTTGAGAAACTCTTTTTTAAAGCTTTTGGTTGACAGGAATTTGCAGTTCCAGCAGGGAAAGTTTCACAGTGTAAATCTGAAAGGGTTAAACGGCACCACTGCCGCCTACAAAAACCATCCTTCCAGACATAATATGTACTGAGAGACTAAGGTCATTCCCGGAAGAATGACTCAGATGAGTTTCTCACCCAGGTCTGATTCCCGTTCATATTTGTCTCCTATAGTTGCTGGGCTTCTTCTTGGCTTCCTTTGGCTTTGTTGAATTCTTCTACATCCTGTTGGAACGAAACCAAGAGATCCACCGCCACTTCATCTTTCTCCTGGCCTCGGTCATACGCAGCCTCACTGTGGTAACATATATTCCATTACACTGGAGTGTTAACATTGCCATAAATGATATGTTAGACTACCAATCTTAACCACTGCCAGGAATGATGGCATGGAAATGATGAACTGTAAATCAAACACAGGAAAAAACACCCAAGGCTTTTTTTAAAAAGTTGGATTTCAAAGGTGGTAGTGGTGGCGGTGGCGTTTTTGAAAAACTGACATGAATAATCCTTTTCTAAAACAGCCCTAGCTCCTTTTCCATCCTCTTTGGACATGCAATATCAATTAAAATATTTATTAACAACAACATTTATAAACGGCTAAGCAAATACTACAGCAAAATCTATTGACTGTCCTTAAGCTAATAAATACATCAGTAATGTATCAAGCTAGCAAGCTAACTAGCTGCTTTGCGTACATTTTGCACATTTGTACAATCATACATATGTGAGGTAAGATTTTTGAGACAGGCAGTAGAAGATTCCTTTTTAGCTGTGAACTAACCCAGATAGCAAGCTGACATTGAATAGATATTGATTTTCCATCTGAATCATCAGAATGGTCAACATTGAAATCTTGATGCAAAATAGATGTTGAATCACCATTGTTAAACCGATGTAACCCGACCTAAAATAGTTGACAGCAGTGATATTGAAACAACATTGAAAGCGCACTGATTTTTAGTTATGTCGAAATTTCAATGTTGTTTCAATATCGATGCGAATTGAAATACAATTGAAGTTACGTGTGTCCATAGTTAATAAATCAACATTGTTTCAATGTTAGCGGAGGGTGCAAACTGATGTTGATTCAATGGTTTAACGTTGACAATGCAATGTTGATTCTACATCGTTTCAATGTCAGCTTCTAGACTCCTTTATTGAGATTTACATGAGAGAAAAAGCCTTGCTAGCTAAGCTAATTCAGCTTATTTTCAGAGGTAAAACAAAAAACAAATCTGGTCCTCTCCTTTTAGCTATCTGGCTAACAAATTAAAAACGCCATTCAAAAGTTTGGGGATGATTTGTTTTGTGCCAAATCATCTTTTTAGTCGTTTAAATCAAGAGTGCTTGCAAATGTGATTCTGATTGGTCGGAAGATGTTGATTAGTTTTCTGTAACAGCAGCTGTCCAGCTGTAAAATCACAGGTTTATGTTAATACGCTCTTTCTAATATGTTATCGTTTCTGTCGGAACAACTTGCACAGGGCCTTAGACAATGGACACTCCTTTTAAAAAGTACTGATAAACTTGTATAATCGTTGATATGATGAGTTTTTCTGTAAGGGTATTATTTATTTAGCGTTTATGGAAGGAGTCTCCAGTGTCAGCGCTTTGTAAAAGTCAGAGGTTTCTCGATAGCATGACGAGAGACAGAGAGAGACAGAGAGAGAGAGAGAGAGGACATAAGAAAGAAAAAAGACAGAGGACAGAGAGAAAGAAAGGAAGAACATAAGAAAGAAGAGAGAGAGAGGGGGAGAGAGAGATTAAGAAAAGAGAGAGAGAGAGTAAGAAAGAGGAGGGGGGCAAGAAAGAAAAAAGAGAGTAAGAAAGAAAAGAGAGGAAGAACATAAGAAAGGAGAGAGTAAGAAAGGGGAGAGAGAGGACATAAAGAAAAAAGAGAAAGACAGAGGACAGAGAGTAAGAAAGAAAAGAGAGGAAGAACATAAAGAAAAGAGAGAGAGAGAGGCTGGTGAGGGAGCAACTGTTTATAGTTGCTGTAAAGCAAGTGCTGAAAGGAATGAAGTTGTTTTGGAGACAGTCCAAAAGTTTAAATGCAACTATAAATGGATAAAAAGTATCGCATTGTTTTGTAATAAATAAAATTGTCGTCATTGCCAAATTGCTGTCGGATAAAAGGATGAAAGCATGATGGAACATGTTATTACTTGGGGAAGCCATGGCCTAAAGGTTAGAGAAGCAGCTTTGGGACCATAAGGTTGCCTGTTCAATTCCCTGGATCAGCAGGAATAGCTGAAGTGCCCTTGAGCAAGGCACCGAACCCCAGACTGCTCCCCAGACTGCTCCCCAGACTGCTCCCCAGACTGCTCCCCAGACTGCTCCCCAGACTGCTCCCCAGACTGCTCCCCAGACTGCTCCCCAGACTGCTCTGGGTTTGTTGTACATCGCTGTGGATAAGAGTGTCAGCTAAATGATGCTAATATTACTGGAAAATAATCAAGCTTATCTCTCTTGGTTAGTTTCCTACAACAGCACTCCCCATTGTGTTTTATTCATATTTCTCTGCCTTGAGGTTTTTTTTTTTTGTCTACACTGTCAGAAATAGAGCTGGAGTAGGAGTCCACTTCTGTCCCCATGGTACAATCTACCGTACACTAATGTACCCCATAGGGCTCCTTATTGGACCTCAAGGTAACTGTGTGTACCTTTTTAGGGCCGAAACGGTACATATATGTTCCCAAGCAGTATTTAAAAGGTGCAGATAAGTACCTGAGAGGGTACTGCCCCAGTGACAAGCCGTTGTACCTCTAAATGTACAATAATGTACTTTATTTTCTGAGAGTGTAGGATGAATGCAGGATCCAGTCACGTTTAATCTTTAACTTGTTGTAGATAAATTGCAAAATAAGAAAACAATAGAATTCCCTTTGCACTGTAATAGAAAGCCTAATCTGTAAGCATCTTGGTCTACACTACCGTTCAAAAGTTTGGGACCACCCAGACAATTTTGTGTTTTCCATGAAAAGTCACACTTTTATTTACCACCATAAGTTGTAAAATGAATAGAAAATATAGTCAAGACATTTTTCTGGCCATTTTGAGCATTTAATCGACCCCACAAATGTGATGCTCCAGAAACTCAATCTGCTCAAAGGAAGGTCAGTTTTATAGCTTCTCTAAAGAGCTCAACTGTTTTCAGCTGTGCTCACATGATTGTACAAGGGTTTTCTAATCATCCATTAGCCTTCTGAGGCAATGAGCAAACACATTGTACCATTAGAACACTGGAGTGATAGTTGCTGGAAATGGGCCTCTATACACCTATGGAGATATTGCACCAAAAACCAGACATTTGCAGCTAGAATAGTCATTTACCACATTAGCAATGTATAGAGTGGATTTCTGATTAGTTTAAAGTGATCTTCATTGAAAAGAACAGTGCTTTTCTTTCAAAAATAAGGATATTTCAAAGTGACCCCAAACTTTTGAACGGTAGTGTGTGTATATATATATATATATATATATATATATATATATATATATATATATATATATATACACACAACCCCGATTCCATAAAAGGTGGGACAAAGTACAAATTGTAAATAAAAACGGAATGCAATAATTTACAAATCTCAAAAACTGATACACTGATACTGTATTCACAATAGAACATAGACAACATATCAAATGTCGAAAGTGAGACGTTTTGAAATTTCATGCCAAATATTGGCTCATTTGAAATTTCATGACAGCAACACATCTCAAAAAAGTTGGGACAGGGGCAATAAGAGGCTGGAAAAGTTAAAGGTACAAAAAAGGAACAGCTGGAGGACCAAATTGCAACTCATTAGGTCAATTGGCAATAGGTCATTAACATGACTGGGTATAAAAAGAGCATCTTGGAGTGGCAGCGGCTCTCAGAAGTAAAGATGGGAAGAGGATCACCAATCCCCCTAATTCTGCGCCGACAAATAGTGGAGCAATATCAGAAAGGAGTTCGACAGTGTAAAATTGCAAAGAGTTTGAACATATCATCATCTACAGTGCATAATATCATCAAAAGATCCAGGGAATCTGGAAGAATCTCTGTGCGTAAGGGTCAAGGCCGGAAAACCATACCTTCGGGCCCTTAGACGGCACTGCATCACATACAGGCATGCTTCTGTATTGGAAATCACAAAATGGGCTCAGGAATATTTCCAGAGAACATTATCTGTGAAAACAATTCACCGTGCCATCTGCCGTTGCCAGCTAAAACTCTATAGTTCAAAGAAGAAGCCGTATCTAAACACGATCCAGAAACACAGACGTCTTCTCTGGGCCAAGGCTCATTTAAAATGGACTGTGACAAAGTGGAAAACTGTTCTGTGGTCAGACGAATCAAAATTTGAAGTTCTTTATGGAAATCAGGGACGCCGTGTCATTCGGACTAAAGAGGAGAAGGACGACCCAAGTTGTTATCAGCGCTCAGTTCAGAAGCCTGCATCTCTGATGGTATGGGGTTGCATTAGTGCGTGTGGCATGGGCAGCTTACACATCTGGAAAGACACCATCAATGCTGAAAGGTATATCCAGGTTCTAGAGCAACATATGCTCCCATCCAGACGACGTCTCTTTCAGGGAAGACCTTGCATTTTCCAACATGACAATGCCAAACCACATACTGCATCAATTACAGCATCATGGCTGCGTAGAAGAAGGGTCCGGGTACTGAACGGGCCAGCCTGCAGTCCAGATCTTTCACCCATAGAAAACATTTGGCACATCATAAAACGGAAGATACGACAAAAAAGACCTAAGACAGTTGAGCAACTAGAATCCTACATTAGACAAGAATGGGTTATCATTCCTATCCCTAAACTTGAGCAACTTGTCTCCTCAGTCCCCAGATGTTTACAGACTGTTGTAAAGAGAAAAGGGGATGTCTCACAGTGGTAAACATGGCCTTGTCCCAACTTTTTTGAGATGTGTTGTTGTCATGAAATTTAAAATCACCTAATTTTTCTCTTTAAATGATACATTTTCTCAGTTTAAACATTTGATATGTCATCTATGTTCTATTCTGAATAAAATATGGAATTTTGAAACTTCCACATCATTGCATTCCGTTTTTATTTACAATTTGTACTTTGTCCCAACTTTTTTGGAATCGGGGTTTTATATATATATATATATATATATATATATATATATATATATATATATATATATATATATATATATATATATATGTGTATATGTATATATATATAAAATTTATAAATATCAACAGTCTTGACAGATTAGCGCAGTTTAGCTTAGCTGGATAGCGTAACCAATTAAGATTATACCTATTTATGGACATTAGCAATCTGCTTCTTTTTTTTTTTAGCTAACTGGCTAAGAAAACATAGAGGAAATGTATGGGATATTTTCTCTGAGGTAAAATTTTTGACAAGATTAATTTTTAGCTGTGAAATGGGTTTTAGAGTATTTCTAGGCTCATTTTATGACATTCAGATTAAAAATCTGTCCTAGCTAAGCTAATCAGCTGTGTTCCTGAGGTAAAAATACAGAAAATATCATTATCAAGTAAAAGATCTGATCATCTTTCATAACCATAAACAGCTACGTAAGCTGTAACCTGACCGAGCACAGACACAGACATATTTATCTCACTGTGGGTGACTTTAAACATGAGTTTGAACTGTGTAGGTTAGCAAAGTGGGTGCACAAAACATAAGGCCACAAGATTTCACTGCTGTGGAATTTTTTTTTTGCATCCAGACTAGACTCTCGCCCTATCTGTGGTCACTACAGACACCTAAGTCAACACTGACCTGAGCTCTGTGGAAAATGGTAAAAGAGATAAATAGGAATTTTTTTTTTCCAGTGAATACTCGCTCATCAAATGATTGTAATCTCAACTCTATAAACAGTAGAGCAGATAGCTGAAAATGCAGTCACGCGCAGGGATATAGGTCAAAAGAATTTACTCGTAGTTGGGTGACTTATTAACTACATGCACAAATATTACTGTTAAAACCTTGAAACAGTCCTTTTTTTCTGTTCTTACTTTTTTAACCGTCTACTTTTTAAACTCTGATATCTCCAGGCATTATACAGTTCGACAAACAAATGTCTATCTCTGTAGTCAGACACTAAGAAAACAATCCAGATAGATCGACATATAGTAGTAGTCTGGTCCACTCGGTAACAAGTATGGGGAGTCCTTCCCTTCACCATCCTCTTCAGGTACATCTTCCACCCCTGGTAGCGTCCAAGCGTTGATGGCTCTGAGTATGGCTGTAGAGCCTGAGTTGAGTTCGAAGGAGCCTGGGGCAGTGGGAGCACGAGATGGATGGGGGCTGCTGCTTGCGAATCATTGCAAGATGCTTACGGTGCTCTCTCCACTCTGCCACTTTCCGGCGGAGGGTGACCTCGAAGCGTGCGACTGCTGCCTTGGACGTTCCCGGGCAATTCCATGTAAATGTCAACCTCACCATGCAAAAATAAAGCAACATGTAATACATCAAAACCACTCCCAGAGATATCACCTAGGCCTGTATTTTACAGATGTGAATAAGTTGAACCAATTTGTAACCAACCTAATATGTCACAGTCAGTCAGTCTTTCTTATAATGTAAACCCCAAGCTAAAATCAACTTTGATCATGTACAATTCTATATTATTGCCACAAGCCACAGAAATGTATGCTAAAATCCACAAAACAGCAAAACAATAGCCATCCTAAATATTATTTAAGAGCTTTGATAGTTTTAGCTGATATTTAGAGAGTTTTTCAAAGGGTTATGGTGGTTAAATTGCTGATTTTCTAAACATATGCCATGTCTATTTCAGACGCGTCACATCCATAACGGAATTTCGTCACATCCATAACGCTGACTTTTCCTTCCGAAACTCTGCATGAAATACAAAATATTTTAAACAAAGATTTTTTAATATTCACCTTGGACCCCTCTATCAAATGGATATCTCCATTTCGACATTAGGTTTACAATTTCACAGAGTTTGATAAAAATGTACAGTCACCCAAGAAAAGTGATACTTTTTCTGTCACATCCATAACGCATCTTTTATTGGCATTTTCTGGCATGCCCTAGATGTACTATGGGAATTGTTCTTGTTCTATCACTTCTCCAGTATGGTACAGCCTTAAAATATGCAACACCTGTTTAAATACTGGGAGACAATAAAACATGCACTGGGTCATCTGTTGCCATTTTGAGTTCAAGTGTCACGTCCATAACGCTGGAATTGCTCTCCCCTCCATCGGTTCCTGTCCTTGGCCAACACCTCGAAGTCTGAAGGGGGGACTTCAGCCGCTTGGAGGTTCTCCTTGAGGACGTCCTTGAGGCGCTTGAGAGGTCTACCTCAATGCCTGGCTCCCACCGGCAGTTTGCTGTACATGACCAACTTGGAGAAGTGGGAGTCTTTCATGTGGACGACGTGACCCATCCAGCAAAGCTGGTGCCAGAAGATCATAGAATGAATGGATGGAAGAAGCGCTTGCTCTAGGACGGAGACGTTGGTCCTACGCTTCTCCCACGAGATGTTCAGAATTTGGCGAAGCTTGCTTTGGTGGAACTGCTCGAGGATCTTAGGGTGCCAGTGGTACGTTGTCCAGGTTTCACAGGCATAGGGAAGGAGAAGAGGACTACCACTCGCGTGACGCAAGGGCTCGGCTGTGACTTCCAGGCCGCTACTTGGCCCAGGATCCTGTGGTTCCGTGGAACAGAACTGACAGAACGGCGGGAAGCCAGGGTTGCACCCTCCGTGTGGGTTGACATGACATTTAGTGTAAAGTGTAAAACTGAGCACAAGGGTGAACAATCTTGTTAAATTCCACAAAACGGAATTTAAAATTAAATTTACAGAAAAATCACATGTAGATAATGAAATAATTCATATGTGAAATCGACACATTTTTATTCTCACACATGATTTCTCCCACTAATTTAAAGGTGCTGACTGTAAAGTCATCTGAAATTTTCAAATTTTTTATTGTGCATGTCATTTTCCTCTGTCTCACAAGAACAATATCATGTGGACGAACAGGATGTGATCATTTTGATATCCTAAGGGTCGCTTTCCTCCGTTTTAGGACCATTTTCCTCCCTCTTCAGGTAAACGGTACGGTCCTACGGAAACAGCCGAATGAGAAGGAGGAGCTTTAACTAATTAGCATAACTATGGAACTGCGTCACACCAAGATGGCGACGCCACCAAGAGAACATCGTGACTTTACATCGATATCAACCTCGGAGAGTTTGAGTCGCAGGGATGTAATTTGTAGTTGACATTCGTGAATAGATCCGTGAAACAAAAGGCAAATGCATCTTTTCTCTGTTACTGCTTTTGTGTTCTCATTTCTTTTTGTGTAAGACCAAAACATTAGGTATATAACTCCATCCTCACTACCGTGGAGTCGAGCTCATGCATTCTGATTCTAAGATAGCTAAGCACTAGCTAGAATGATTTAGTTATATGTCCAGAAAAATGACACGTCCTTGAACCTTGCTCTATCTTGCAGTTGCACTCACTAGGCAGGCTTTCCTTTTCTTTTCCGCTGATGGGAGAACCGAGTCCACCGTGTTTGCCCATGCTAGCTTGTTTTGGCTAAAAGTAGATCAAACATGCCCCACGGTAGTCATGTGATATTGTGGTCATGTGACACTTGCTTCAGCAATCTCCGGAATCGTAAAATGTGGGGTACATTTTATCTCTGCAAAACATTTACACAGAGGATACACAGTGTGTGTGTGTGTGTGTGTGTGTGTGCGCGCGTGCATGCAGCAGCGAAACATCTCGAAACTCCAACAGCAGTAGAAATAGAACATTTTGGCCGGTATTCAACTTTGCAGTCAGCACTTCGCATCTTAATTTTCCACATGTAAAGCATGTGATTTCATCTGGATTTTTTTTTTGTCAGTCATGATTTTTCACGGGCGGCACGGTGGTGTAGTGGTTAGCGCTGTCGCCTCACAGCAAGAAGGTCCTGGGTTCGAGCCCCGTGGCTGGCGAGGGCCTTTCTGTGTGGAGTTTGCATGTTCTCCCCGTGTCCGTGTGGGTTTCCTCCGGGTGCTCCGGTTTCCCCCACAGTCCAAAGACATGCAGGTTAGGTTAACTGGTGACTCTAAATTGAGCGTAGGTGTGAATGTGAATGGTTGTCTGTGTCTATGTGTCAGCCCTGTGATGACTTGGCGACTTGTCCAGGGTGTACCCTGCCTTTCGCCCGTAGTCAGCTGGGATAGGCTCCAGCTTGCCTGCGACCCTGTAGAACAGGATAAAGCGGCTACAGATAATGAGATGAGATGATGATTTTTCACATAATTAATGTTTAAACGTGATCGCGTGCACACTCTCAGAAAATAAAGTATATTATTGTACCTTTATGGGTTGTACAACGGCTTGTCACTGGGGCAGTACCTTCTAAGGTACTTATTTGTACACTTTATATACTGCTTGGGAAACTATATGAAACCTTTTGGACCTAAAAGGGTACACACAGTTACCTTGAGGCCCAATAATGAGCCCTAGGAGGTGCATTAGTGTAGATTGTACCTTAGGGGACAGAAATGGACTCCTACTGTACCCCTATTTCAGGGAATAGGGGAAAGTGGGGCATTAGGCCTAACAGTTTTTTGGTTTAAAAAAAATGATATGGTATAAGGAATGTCACTTTGTTAACAGTAACAAGCAAACATGTAATTACAAATTAACTGGCATCAAATCTAACGATTTTTTTTTAACAGTAGAGCCTATTTCCTATAGGTGTGGGCAATAATCTTCCAGCAGAAGAGTCCAACTTTGAATTTCTATTTCATTTTAAGGGTACAATTATCATGCGTTCTGATTGGCTCCGGAGTAATCTGCAGTAATGTCGGACATGCTGGTGATAGTCCATGCATTTTGAATGTACTGGGGTCTAATACCCCACAGGACCTCATGCCCCTCTTTCCCCTATATGGTGAAATGCACCTTCACATGTTTTTCATGTAAAGTTCACATGTGTAAAGTGTTTTTAACCCAATCCCATCTGCTCCTGCAGTTATTATTTTTGCTAATATTTTCAGATATTATCTGTTAGCTTAACATGGTAACCCAAATGCTATTAAACATTACTGACTAGGAAACATTTTACAGTTGCACTAAAAAATGCTTCCTAAAATATCTTGTGAAGCTAGTTTATGTTAACCATCTGATTAGCGTTAACAGTGAAGATAATAATCAAACCTTCTCAGAATTCCTGTCAGGTTTAGTTCATCTTATCTAGCCGGATAATGTTATTAGCGATGATTATGAACGTTTATGGCTTTATATGACTTTTAAAAAAAATGTAAATCTTCTTAACTCATGTTAGCCAGTAGTGTTAGCAGTACAATTTATGCTTAGCTAGCTAATCCAATAACGTTAACTATCTGGTTATGTTTATGATCTTGCTAACAAAATCCAGGAAAATAATGTGCATATAAAGTCAATGATTTCAATATATGAACACAATATTCTCATCAGTGGTATTAAAGCCATTCAGTGCAGGTCCGTTTATGTCCATATGGACCCAAATACATGCCTTCTGCAGCAGACAGAGCTGATCCGCTAAAAATCCCCACACAAACCCAAAGATCAGACTAATCAAGGCAAGTTCTAGTGCACCACACCACCAAGTCTGAGCGGTTAAGTGAGCCTCATCTTTTCCTTCTTCCCATGAGCCAACCTGTGAGGGCATCACCAGCTATATTCAGGAGCCAAGCAATGCAAATCTCAGAACAACCTCACTCAGCACTTCCCCTTTCTGATTACTAGGTAGGCACTGAGTCTGAGGTTTAACTGATGCTTTAGCTTCCTCCCACACTCCAGAGTAGGGGCCATTACTTACCTCATTACAAGGCAGATACGATAAGGGGAAAAAAAAATAAACACCCATTAGCATGTTTTTGATCACACACCTACAGTTTGTAAGATGAAGTGAGAAGTATTTGGAAAGTTCAGGCCACACCAAGTGATTAAGAGATTCCCTGAAACATTTTACTTCATTACCCTGAGGTTGGGAGACTTTGGTTTGGTTTGGAAAAGGCTGTAGTTTAGATTTGGAGGAGGCATCATTAGGAATAGCTTGAAGCCTGATTTTTAGCCGTGCCTTACGTAATCCGGTGTTTTCCACAGCCTTGGAGATGCTCTGACAAAATAAGACCATGAAAAGATATCCACAAGACACCACAGGATGTTTAGGACGAGATGAGGGATGGAGAATGTTGAAGGCCTGTTGGACAAAGAAAATAAAGATAATTAAAGGCAAAACGCAGAAACGACAACGATCTTGTTGGACATGTGGTTTATTAGGGAGGTTTTTCATGGACCAGCTGTCGTGGCAGCGAGAGGAAATCTCATTATAAACCCAATACAACTGGCCAAGCAGAAATACAGACTCCGCTTTATTTATACGAGGCTCTGACCCGAGCCTTGGTCGTTATAAAGGTACAGCCCCAATTCTAAAAAAGTTGGGACAAAGAACAAATTGTAAATAAAAACGGAATGCAATGATGTGGAAGTTTCAAAATTCCATATTTTATTCAGAATAGAACACAGATGACATATCAAATGTTTAAACTGAGAAAATGTATCATTTAAAGAGAAAAATTAGGTGATTTTAAATTTCATGACAACAACACAGCTCAAAAAAGTTGGGACAAGGCCATGTTTCCCACTGTGAGACATCCCCTTTTCTCTTTGCAACAGTCTGTAAACGTCTGGGGACTGAGGAGACAAGTTGCTCAAGTTTAGAGATAGGAATGTTAACCCATTCTTGTCTAATGTAGGATTCTAGTTGCTCAACTGTCTTAGGTCTTTTTTGTCGTATCTTCCGTTTTATGATGCGCCAAATGTTTTCTATGGGTGAAAGATCTGGACTGCAGGCTGGCCAGTTCAGTACCCGGACCCTTCTTCTACGCACCCATGATGCTGTAATTGATGCAGTATGTGGTTTGGCATTGTCATGTTGGAAAATGCAAGGTCTTCCCTGAAAGAGACCTTGTCTGGATGGGAGCATATGTTGCTCTAGAACCTGGATATACCTTTCAGCATTGATGGTGTCTTTCCAGATGTGTAAGCTGCCCATGCCACACGCACTAATGCAACCCCATACCATCAGAGATGCAGGCTTCTGAACTGAGCGCTGATAACAACTCGGGTCATCCTTCTCCTCTTTAGTCCAAATGACACGGCGTCCCTGATTTCCATAAAGAACTTCAAATTTTGATTCATCTGACCACAGAACAGTTTTCCACTTTGCCACAGTCCATTTTAAATGAGCCTTGGCCCAGAGAAGACGTCTGCGCTTCTGGATCGTGTTTAGATACGGCTTCTTCTTTGAGCTATAGAGTTTTAGCTGGCAACGGCGGATGGCACGGTGAATTGTTTTCACAGATAATGTTCTCTGGAAATATTCCTGAGCCCATTTTGTGATTTCCAATACAGAAGCATGCCTGTATGTGATGCAGTGCCGTCTAAGGGCCCGAAGATCACGGGCACCCAGTATGGTTTTCCGGCCTTGACCCTTACACACAGAGATTCTTCCAGATTCTCTGAATCTTTTGATGATATTATGCACTGTAGATGATGATATGTTCAAACTCTTTGCAATTTTACACTGTCGAACTCCTTTCTGATATTGCTCCACTATTTGTCGGCGCAGAATTAGGGGGATTGGTGATCCTCTTCCCATCTTTACTTCTGAGAGTCGCTGCCACTCCAAGATGCTCTTTTTATACCCAGTCATGTTAATGACCTATTGCCAATTGACCTAATGAGTTGCAATTTGGTCCTCCAGCTGTTCCTCTTTTGTACCTTTAACTTTTCCAGCCTCTTATTGCCCCTGTCCCAACTTTTTTGAGATGTGTTGCTGTCATGAAATTTCAAATGAGCCAATATTTGGCATGAAATTTCAAAATGTCTCACTTTCAACATTTGATATGTTGTCTATGTTCTATTGTGAATACAATATCAGTTTTTAAGATTTGTAAATTATTGCATTCCATTTTTATTTACAATTTGTACTTTGTCCCAACTTTTTTGAAATCGCGGTTGTACACATTGCAGTTTTTAAACAGCAGAGACTGAAAAATGGATTCAGTATCAGTTTATTAATCACGTTTTATTTCCTTTATTCCACTGGAACAAGTATATCTAGTAAATTGATTTAACTCTAGTGTCACTCTGTGGAATAAGAGGAATAAAACACTTCATTATGGTAACAGTAACACTGTATCACCTCGTCGTTGATTAATTTCCTGCATCAGCATGTCCTGAGTTTTTATTCCTTACATAGTTAAAGCATCCAATCAAATCCCTACCAGCTCATATGAATATCACAATCAGTCAACGTCAAATGAATGAGTGTGAGAATACTCTGTGTGTGTGTGTAAGATTTTTCTTGATTTAATATGAATGAAATCATGTTAGGGTGGTGCAGTGATTAGCACCATCACCTCACAGCAAGAAGGTTATGAGTTGGAGACCCATGATTGAATGGGGGCTTTTCGTGGAGTTTGCATGTTCTCCCCGTGACTGCGTGGGTTTCCTCCAACAGTCCAAAGATCTGCAGATTGGTTCAGTTATCCAACATAGAACTCTAAATTGCCCATGAGTGTTAATGGCTGTCTGTCTCTCTGTTTTGGTCCTGCGATGGATTGGCGACCCATCCAGGGTGTACCCCGCCTCTTGGCTGATGTCAGCTGGAATTGGCTCCAGCTTCGCTGCAACCCACAATGGATAAGCAGTATAGAAAATGAAATCATGTTAGGGTAAAAGACACAAATCCTAACTCCACCCCTGATGCTAACCTTAACCTTTTCTACATGTTGAGTCATACGATATGTCAAGAAGAAAAGACGTCCTGCCCTGTAATTTCCTTGAACTTATCTAAATACTTGAGCATATTTAGAAGTGTGGATGCTTTTCAACTTTCACTCCTGTATGATTTTCACTCTCCACTTTTTAATTGTGCTGGTCAGTGTTTTGACTTCATAGCCACACTTTCTGTCCTTTTTTCCACCTTTGCTCATGACTCATGTTTTTTTTTTTTACCCGTTCACGTTCAAAGGACATAGTCATTCTGCCATCATTACGTTTACAGTAATTCCACACAGGATTCAGAATATGAGTCTGGTCCGGTCAGTAAAGCTCAGTGTTGTGTTTGGCAGGTTTTGGCGGTGTGTATCATCCAGTGGGAGCGAATGCGAGGCTGCCGTTCCTCTGTGGTGCTCTTCCTGTACTGGCTGCTCAGCGTGGTCTGTTCTCTCGTTCCTCTGAAGGCCAAGATCCAGCTGGCCGTCGAACAGGTGAGAGAAATGACACGCACCCCCAATCTGGGGCATCCATTTCACGGCCCTGTCCTAAAACCCATAAAGACCTGTATGCACACACACATACACACACGCACGTACAAACAGTGAGAAAAACGCACGCATGCATGCACGTGCACAAGGTTTTGCACTAAATTTGACACAATCCAGAGCTACTTTTACCAGAGCATTTTTGTGGCAGCTATTTTTAGGGAGAGTTTTATTTGTTATGATTTGTCATATGAATATATAAACTCAAGTCAAGGACGTAAAATGTGCCAGTGTGAAATTTGGAAGGAACGTGTCAACATACATCTGATTAAAGGACATGGGACATGGATTTTTTTCTGGGTATAATTATGTATAAAGGACATAAGAAATGCCATCTAAATCACTGCAGGGCGTCAAAAATGTGAAAATCATCACATTATTCAACTTTTTTATACATCAGCGTAAAACAATGATTTGTTAATTAGCTAGGTGGTCACGTGACCCGTGACGTCACAAAAACTTTCCAAGGAGCCAGCGCTTGGGAATCTAATGTAAACAGGTTACCGAAATGGACACCATCGACAGTGACATTCCCGATGTTTCACAGAGATGTGAAGTTAGACCCTATCAATTCGAACCGATAGCTGGAAATTCACATGAACATGGATCTTGTCTTTACTCTGACGGGTCAGATGACTCTGATAGTGAGAGTTCATTCAATCCCCATGAAACTGAAAGCGGTCGGCTCCATAACACTTCCTGGTAAGTTAAAAACAATTCTGCTCAAAGGCTAATGATCTGTTGAAAGAAGTATTATTTTTGTATCATACATTGAAAGTTCATCATAGATCTAGCTAAAGTCCGTTGCAAGCTAGTTTTTTTTTGCTGATATTTTTCGAGATTGATTGAGATACAATGCTTCCAGAGTCCGAGATGAAAACATTCAAAATGGCGAAACGAGTCAGGATTATGATAATCAATAATTGATACACCCAAAATTATAATACTAATCCTTACCTCGGCTTTCAGTCGCTTAGCGAATGCACCTCGGCATTTTTCCGCATGAGGCCCATGGTAAAACCACACTTCCAGGAGGGGCTGCTGTCTGCCTCCCAAGCCGGCCGAGAGCGCTCCTCGTCGGGCACGGCCAGGCGGGCAAATGCCCTGGTCCGTCCGCCCTGTCTAAAAAATAATGGTACAACTCCGAGTAAAGGTATCAATGCGCTGTCGAAGCGCGCAGAAGGTGTTAGTACGCCTGTCATTATAGTGCGGACTTTCCATAGCATAGAAAATCGCCACGTTTCAATTTGTGTAACTGAACTTGTTTCATGTCACTGGTCATATAAATCTATGCAAACAGGAAAAACGTGGAAGAGTTTGGTCGCATCTAACTACAGCCCCAAAAAATACCATTGGCCATGCTGAGCCTAGCTACATTGCTAACAGGAGTGACAGCGCGTCTGACTGACTGGTAGGTCGCAATACACCATGATGTTCAATGTATGTTAAACACTCTAAAAACGAAACAATTTTCTTGTCATCCAAGACACAAAAACTATTTTGTCGCATTCGTCATCATCACGATTCGCACTTCTCCATATTCATCTACCCGCTTGTGCTGTACCCGAAAGTTTTTGTGACGTATGATCACGTGACAGCTCTGTGTAAAATATGCATATCGGAGCTCGAGCAGAAATGCCATATAATCATCACAAATATAACGATTTTGCTGAATTTAATAGATAATTTTGTATTTGTTGATGCGATTATTTCATATTTTTAATGGAAAGAAACTGATATAGCGTGCATTTATGTTTCATGTCCCATGTCCTTTAAATGCTCGCTCTCTTTTCATGAAGGGAATGTCAGATTTGTGCGTGGGAATGTGCGGTTAAAGATTCAGCGCTGGCATTTTGCGTAGTGCGATGCGGATATTTACGATATCGCACTACTGGGACCGTAACCGTGTCGAATTACATCTTTCCAAATAATGAGATTTTTTTTTCATAACGTCTCAGAGAAAATATCCCAGTAAAGACTTGATTGCTAAACCTGAGCTTGCAGTTTTGAAAAAAATAAATTAAATAAAAAAATACCCAAGCTATATTGGTAAGACTGATCTGTGTTTTTTCACACTGCCTTGCTAAAAGCTGAATTTATGCTTGCATGAAAGTGAAAAAAAGAGGCAGACGGTTTGACAGAACTATATTTTGCGACCGCTTAAACCAAGGCTGACCCTGTTTTGTTCTGTGGTGGGGGGAAGAATATAGTCGTATCTTGGCATGGTGCGCACTCACTCAGCCCGGGCAAGATGTTTACTCTCGGCTTGCTGTTTCACAAATCCAGTGCAAAGTGCAGCCTCGCACAACATGGCACAGGCTCACCTCTTCCTGAGTATGTGTTCAGATCCGCATATGACTGCCATATGGAGTTAGTAAATAACCCATTTACTTGGGCTGTTCGACCACAAACGGAGGCCGCTGGCTTCCGCGAACGCAATCTATGCATTTCCAGAGTGTAGCGTGACTCGTTGTGATTACTATTCTTTTCATGCGTAATTCATTTATATAAAGCAGACCATTAAAGATTCTGGTTTTCACCATGATTTGCTTTCACTGTTCAAAATAAGCTTTATGGTGTCATTAATGGCAGGAGCACGCCCATCAGCCTGCACTACTAAGCAAGCTTACAGTCTCAGCAGTGTGCATTATGCAAGTAAGCCATGGCCTAATGGTTAGAGAAGCAGCCTTGGGACCAAAAGGTTGCCAGTTTGATTCCCTGGACCAGCAGGAGTGGCTGAAATACCCTTGAGTAAGGCACTTAACCCTCAACTGCTCCCCAGGCTGCTCTGGGTATGTTGTATGTCACTCTGGATAAGAGCGTCTGCTAAAATGCCTGTAATGTAAACTAGGGAGTAAAACACTTTGGGAAAATAATCAATGACATGGTGGGGTGATGTAGCAGTTGCTGGAACGTCATGTCCTGAAGTGTTTCATTCCTCTTACCGTACAGCAATTTTCCCAACTATTACAAATATTTTAGTTAATAAAGAATATTACGTAGGGGCGGCAAGGTGGTGTAGTGGTTAGCGCTGTCGCCTCACAGCAAGAAGGTCCGGGTTCGAGCCCCGTGGCCGGCAAGGGCCTTTCTGTGTGGAGTTTGCATGTTCTCCCCGTGTCCGCGTGGGTTTCCTCCGGGTGCTCCGGTTTCCCCCACAGTCCAAAGACATGCAGGTTAGGTTAACTGGTGACTCTAAATTGACCATAGGTGTGAATGTGAGTGTGAATGGTTGTCTGTGTCTATGTGTCAGCCCTGTGATGACCTGGCAACTTGTCCAGGGTGTACCCCGCCTTTCGCCCGTAGTCAGCTGGGATAGGCTCCAGCTTGCCTGCGACCCTGTAGAACAGAATAAAGCGGCTAGAGATAATGAGATGAGATGAGAATATTACGTTGTACTTTTTATGCATTTGTGGCTACGCTTAATGTTGTGGAACTTCCAAGAAACAAATTAACATTGAAATAACTTTTCATTCCTTCGTTCCCTTCGGAGCCTCTTTTAAGCTGTGAATTCACCAGGCAGGAAAACTTATCTCTGACTGTTACAAAACACTGACACTGGAGACTCCTTCCATTAATTTTACATTTATTAAAACAGAAAACTTTTTTTTAATTAGTTTATGCAAAGCATCTGCAGAGTACACATAGATAGATAGATAGATAGATAGATAGATAGATAGATAGATAGATAGATAGATAGATAGATAGATAGATAGATAGATAGATAGATAGATTGATTTACTTTATTGATCCCAAGCTGGGAAATTATGTTACAGCAGCAAGTTATCAGACATGCAAAAAGAAAAAAGGCACACTGTACCACAAAAGAGAATTTAAAAAAAAAATCCCAAGAACAGATGGCACAGTGGTGTAGTGGTTAGCGCTGTCGCCTCACAGCAGGAAGGTCCGGGTTCGAGCCCCGTGGCCGGCGAGGGCCTTTCTGTGCGGAGTTTGCATGTTCTCCCCGTGTCCGCGTGGGTTTCCTCCGGGTGCTCCGGTTTCCCCCACAGTCCAAAGACATGCAGGTTAGGTTAACTGGTGACTCTAAATTGAGCGTAGGTGTGAATGTGAGTGTGAATGGTTGTCTGTGTCTATGTGCAGCCCTGTGATGACCTGGCGACTTGTCCAGGGTGTACCTCGCCTTTCGCCCGTAGTCAGCTGGGATAGGCTCCAGCTCGCCTGCGACCTTGTAGAACAGGATAAAGCGGCTAGAGATAATGAGATGAGATGAGATCCCAAGAACAAGCCGACAACACAATATAAAGATAAAAATGTCACGATAAAAAAATATATATATATCTGTGTATTTGCTTTGTACAAGTGAATGTGCATTAATAGGGCTAAAAAACAAGAATTGCAATGAATTAATGAAAATAAAAACTGTGCAAAAGTGGCAGTATTGAACGGAAGATAAATAAATAAATAAGTTATTCCACAAAATCGAGTCGTACATGAGCTGACAGCCGACGAGGCGCGTAGCACCGAGTTGTCTATAATCCACGTACAGTGAGATTGAGTGGAATAACTGTTTTATTCTAACCACATTCGCTGGATTTTGAGAAACAGAGCATTTTTATTTTTTGCAAATTCGATAAATAAAAACTTTATACAAAACATCCGACAAAATCATTTCCGCTTAGAATGTAAACAAACCAGCGAAATGAGAGTATCAATTTGTGAAAAATGCTGTAATAATAATAATTCTTGAAATTTAAAAAAAAAAGATACTTTCAAAGATACATCAAATACTTTCATCCCATATTTTGTTGCCTTTTTTTTTTTTTTGCATTTTTTGAGGTTTTGTTTTCAAATAAAGTTTTTATTTCGTCCTCGGTTGGTTCAGCAGCACGCGCCGCCATTTTGTTTTCCTCTACTCACGGTACGGTATATGAGCTGATATTCTTGTAGTAGAGTAGCCAATCAGAGCGCACAATTGCTCATATCCAGTGAATGTGGATGGAATAATACCAAATAGACTCAAAAGTTGCAAAGTTAATCAACACCTTCTGAAGAATCAAGAATCAGACAGTACAGGAATCGGATCAGGACGCTGCACTGCTCAGTTTTCGACAAGCTTCGGTTTATTTCAGCCCTACTTTGGAATGCAGGTTTTGAGCTCGTATTGCGAAGAACTTCATAAATATCTATGAATTCATGGTTTGTATACCATAGAACGGAACAATAATTATATGTAGGAATGAGGTTTGATTGTTTAGATATCTTCGTAGACCATAAAATATGTGTCTTGGGACGTCTGTGGCTCCAGGACGAGAAAGAAATAATGGAAAGCCACTGTTATACTGTAGGGCTCAATTTGTGCTACACGGTTACAGAGTACAATATCTTGGTCTGTCTCCATGTCTCTGTCTCTCCTCTCCTGAATCCCGTTTTTCTTTCAGGGTCTCACTCCTGATATCGTGCACTACTTGGCCTTTTTCTCGCACTTCGCCCTCCAACTGGCGCAGCTCTTCCTGAGCTGTTTCGCAGACCAGGCTCCTCCAGGCAAAGCCGTCCTCCAGGTACGTGTCTCCGAGACAACACGAAACAGAAAGACGCAGGGAGCCAACATGTCATTTAGTCAGATTTATGGAATATAAAACCACACCCCAGCAGCAGAGGACACGTGCACCCCTCGTAAGTGATGCCTTGTCATTAGGGAGAGCTCATGATTGCTTCAAGGAGATGTTTTGAAGTTTGGTTAACTGGTGAGTCATGTTTAGGAATGAGCTCCTTCTGCCTTGATAATAATATCTACCCCTTTTAGCCCGAGTCTTGCGGCTTAGGGAGCCCAATATATTGGTGTTTACTGTGAAAAATGCATGCAAGGCCACACACACAAGACAAAATACATGATAGAAAGTCTGATTGGATCCATAAATGAAAACGTCTGATCAGTTCCGGGTTCACCTTTAGTTTAGGACAATATTGCTCTTCTTTTTTTGTGTGCCATATTAACTTTGATGTTTTCTGCATGACCATGGTATTTGTATGTTTTTTTAACGTCTCTGATAAGAAACATAAAAAAAAAAACTCGACCTCGCTGATATCTGTTTACGTCTGTTTCATGTCTTCAGGCCTCAGGAATCTGAACCATGATTATGATGAGCTAGTGGGCAATAAATGTGCCCTGCTTTAGTGTGTGTGTGTGTGTAATGAAGTTGAAGCCACAGACATGGGTGCCGCACCCCATTCTCCTCTCCTGGCTCAGTCCCTTCCTGTGTTATTCACAGCATGCCACTGAGTGAGACCTCCGGTGAAGAAACGTGTGTGTGTGTGTTCATGCCCGTGTTTGGGTGGATGGGGACAGGAGCAGAGCTGAGGTCAGCTGTGGGTGGAAATGTGTAGTAACTTGGCCCATGCTGGCCTCACACACACTTTCTTTCTCTCACACACACACAGCACCAGTTTTGTCACTGATTCCCACAGACACTCTCACTGATTTTCTGTTTACTCTCAGAGCACTGCGGCCAGATACTTTTTTTTTTTTCCTGCTCAACCATCCTCACTATCCAAGAAAGCGATACTGTAAACCCGCACTCTCTCAAAATGCTTTAATAACAAATTAACGAAACAATATTGATGGATATGACGTGTATAGTACAGTATACACCGCAATACAGCTACTATATACAGTATACCAAACGTAAACCCGGTCATTTGTTTTGATTTCAGAATGCGTGCCCTGTCCAGGATGCGTCATTTTTGTCGAAGATGCTCTTCTGGTGGTTTAGTGGGTAAGCAAGACAACCTCGTCCAACCTCGTTTGTGTCTTTTCGGATGTTTGTTTTGTGCCAAATCATCTTTTTAGTCGTTTAAATCAAGAGTGCTTACAAATGTGATTCTGATTGGTCGGAAGATGTTGATTAGTTTTCTGTAACAGCAGCTGTCCAGCTGTAAAATCACAGGTTTATGTTAATACGCTCTTTCTAATATGTTATCCTTTCTGTCGGAACAACTTGCACAGGGCCTTAGACAATGGACACTCCTTTTAAAAAGTACTGATAAACTTGTATAATCGTTGATATGATGAGTTTTTCTGTAAGGGTATTATTTATTTAGCGTTTATGGAAGGAGTCTCCAGTGTCAGCGCTTTGTAAAAGTCAGAGGTTTCTCGATAGCATGACGAGAGACAGAGAGAGACAGAGAGAGAGAGAGAGAGAGAGAGGACATAAGAAAGAAAAAAGACAGAGGACAGAGAGAAAGAAAGGAAGAACATAAGAAAGAAGAGAGAGAGAGGGGGAGAGAGAGATTAAGAAAAGAGAGAGAGAGTAAGAAAGAGGAGGGGGGGCAAGAAAGAAAAAAGAGAGTAAGAAAGAAAAGAGAGGAAGGACATAAGAAAGGAGAGAGAGTAAGAAAGGGGAGAGAGAGGACATAAAGAAAAAAGAGAAAGACAGAGGACAGAGAGTAAGAAAGAAAAGAGAGGAAGAACATAAAGAATCGAGAGAGAGAGAGAGAGAGAGAGAGGCTGGTGAGGGAGCAACTGTTGATAGTTGCTGTAAAGCAAGTGCTGAAAGGAATGAAGTTGTTTTGGAGACAGTCCAAAAGTTTAAATGCAACTATAAATGGATAAAAAGTATCGCATTGTTTTGTAATAAATAAAATTGTCGTCATTGCCAAATTGCTGTTGGATAAAAGGATGAAAGCATGATGGAACATGTTATTACTTGGGGAAGCCATGGCCTAAAGGTTAGAGAAGCAGCTTTGGGACCATAAGGTTGCCTGTTCAATTCCCTGGATCAGCAGGAATAGCTGAAGTGCCCTTGAGCAAGGCACCGAACCCCAGACTGCACCCCAGACTGCACCCCAGACTGCACCCCAGACTGCTCCCCAGACTGCTCCCCAGACTGCTCCCCAGACTGCTCCCCAGACTGCTCCCCAGACTGCTCTGGGTTTGTTGTACATCGCTGTGGATAAGAGTGTCAGCTAAATGATGCTAATATTACTGGAAAATAATCAAGCTTATCTCTCTTGGTTAGTTTCCTACAACAGCACTCCCCATTGTGTTTTATTCATATTTCTCTGCCTTGAGGTTTTTTTTTTTTTTTTGTCTACACTGTCAGAAATAGAGCTGGAGTAGGAGTCCACTTCTGTCCCCATGGTACAATCTACCGTACACTAATGTACCCCATAGGGCTCCTTATTGGACCTCAAGGTAACTGTGTGTACCTTTTTAGGGCCGAAACGGTACATATATGTTCCCAAGCAGTATTTAAAAGGTGCAGATAAGTACCTGAGAGGGTACTGCCCCAGTGACAAGCCGTTGTACCTCTAAATGTACAATAATGTACTTTATTTTCTGAGAGTGTAGGATGAATGCAGGATCCAGTCACGTTTAATCTTTAACTTGTTGTAGATAAATTGCAAAATAAGAAAACAATAGAATTCCCTTTGCACTGTAATAGAAAGCCTAATCTGTAAGCATCTTGGTCTACACTACCGTTCAAAAGTTTGGGGTCACCCAGACAATTTTGTGTTTTCCATGAAAAGTCACACTTTTATTTACCACCATAAGTTGTAAAATGAATAGAAAATATAGTCGAGACATTTTTCTGGCCATTTTGAGCATTTAATCGACCCCACAAATGTGATGCTCCAGAAACTCAATCTGCTCAAAGGAAGGTCAGTTTTATAGCTTCTCTAAAGAGCTCAACTGTTTTCAGCTGTGCTAACATGATTGTACAAGGGTTTTCTAATCATCCATTAGCCTTCTGAGGCAATGAGCAAACACATTGTACCATTAGAACACTGGAGTGAGAGTTGCTGGAAATGGGCCTCTATACACCTATGGAGATATTGCACCAAAAACCAGACATTTGCAGCTAGAATAGTCATTTACCACATTAGCAATGTATAGAGTGGATTTCTGATTAGTTTAAAGTGATCTTCATTGAAAAGAACAAGGAAATTTCAAAGTGACCCCAAACTTTTGAACGGTAGTGTATGTGTAAGTGTGTAAGCGTGTGTTTGTATTTCTGCAGGTTGGTTGTTAAAGGATACCGCAGCCCTCTCCAGGCAGAAGATCTTTGGTGCCTGCGTGAGGAGGACACGTCACACAAAATCCTCTCGGATCTGGAAGAGGAATGGACCAAGGAGCGCACCAAACTGCAGCAGTATGAATTTTGTCCATAATCCCATTTATATATCCATATTATACCCATATTCTCATTCAGTCCCAAGAGAGATATTTGCTCACGTTTAACAAATTAGGGTCAGTACAAGGTTTGTGGGGAATAAGATGCACTTAGAGTGATGTATTTAATGTATTTCATATCAGTGTGTTAAGATTTAACCACCATGAAACGACACACCGCTGCTTCTGGTTTTGTCTTAATGAAAATCTGCAAGACGTGACATTTAGGCAAGTGTTGTGGTTCATTTTGTTGATTTGACGCAAATCTCGATCTGAACGATGCCCATGACAGCAGCTGTAAACAACCGAATCAAATCACAGCACAGACACCATCGACACCAGTGCCAGCTTGTTAATTCATTTCTACTTTGAAGATACGTTGTATTGTTGAGGAACTGGATCTTCTTCAGAAACTTCATAAGCGAGGAGTCAACTGCCTTTTACGACTTGTGGAAAACTGATGCATATTGCAGACAAGCTAACCCTTTTTAAGGCTTTTCCTTAGCACATCTCATTTTTAAAAATAAGCAAAGAGCTACTTTCATGAGTTGGTTAAACTCTTGTCCTGATTTAATGTGTAAAGAATGTTTGGTTTTTTGTTTCATTCCTAGGCAGGAGAAGCAGCTGAGCAGCAGTGTGGTGTTGGGAACCCGCTTGCCGGATCAGGCTCAGCTCCTGAGGAAGCTCCAGAAGGAACAAAGCTCAGGCTTTTGTCTTTTACGGATGCTCGCTCGCAACTTCGGGCCCTACTTCCTGTCTGGAACGCTGTGCCTCGTGGTCCATGATGCTTTCATGTTTGCCATTCCGCAAGTCCTCAGGTAAGCAGGACGTTCATCCATTAAACCAGGAGACACACTCTGGTCTAGTCTGGTTCTTCTAAGTTCATGAACTTTGGCATGTGGAGGTGGAGGCAGGTTTATGAAAATTCTTCTCATTAAATAAACACAGACTCTGAAATAAACTGTCTCCTGATGGTTCAAAGACACATTTCTAAATGTTTTTCGGTGTCCATCGTACGGTTCATGATATCTCAGAAAAACAGGAAGTCACAGTTTGTAGCAGGTGCTCGGCCAGTCGGTGTTAGCCTAGCCAGGGAGAGATTGGGTTGTTTATGCCCACAGAGCGGCAATTATGGCTTAGAGTCTGAACTCTGGTCAGGACCAGTCACCACAGCCTTGTGCCCGGTGTGGACTCGTCTGCTCCAGTGAAGCTGAAGCGGAACTGCTGAGGTTGTGGTCGTAAAGCTACCATGGCAGGAGAGCCAGCCAGCCAGCCAACCAGAAGTATGAGACAACCACCAGCAACGTACGACAGTAAACGTTGCCCTTTTTACTCTGCATTAAAGACCTAAAGTGATTGTGTCTGGAATTTCGATAGGGCCAGATGAATGCAAGGAATGCGACATTGTCCTTAATGAACAGTGTTGTGGATTTAACTCTCAACTCAGTGAAGCTCTTGCCAGGAGCAGAGTAATTAAACCAAACATTTTGCACTGAGGATTGCTTTCTTAATATAGGATCCTGACCTTTATCGCCTGGTCTGCACTTTTCTCTGGCCAAAGATAAGAGCAAATTGTTGAGTTTTCCTTTCCTAGTACTTCAACAATCATCCTACTTCAATCATCTTCATTTTTGATGGATGGTGAGGTGATACCTTGCTCAAAGTGTGCTTAAAGGAGATACGCAGAACCTCTCATCTCATTATCTCTAGCTGCTTTATCCCAGCTGACTACGGGCGAAAGGCAGGGTACACCCTGGACAAGTCGCCAGGTCATCACAGGGCTGACACATAGACACAGACAACCATTCACACCTACGGTCAATTTAGAGTCACCAGTTAACCTAACCTGCATGTCTTTGGACTGTGGGGGAAACCGGAGCACCCGGAGGAAACCCACGCGGACACGGGGAGAACATGCAAACTCCACACAGAAAGGCCCTCGCCGGCCACGGGGCTCGAACCCGGACCTTCTTGCTGTGAGGCGACAGCGCTAACCACTACACCACCGTGCCGCCCCATACGCAGAACCTTTATTTTTAAATACATTTCTGAGTGGATAGTATCTCTATCCTTGACTCTTGTATGCTGCATAAATGGGAATAAAAAAAAAAAATTTTTGAGAGTTAAAATCGACCGCAAAGTTGGGATTCGAGCTGAGCCAGCCAGCCCTGAGCGCGTGACGTCACAGCGGTAACCGGTTTTAAGGCCGAGACCTTTGACAGCTATAGACCAAAGTCATATAAATAAAAATTTATGGTGAAAGTAAGAAATAGCGTTACCGACTCGCTCAACTAAGACTGATTTGACTTCACTGATTGTGGGTTGACTCTCATTAAAACAGGATGGGTGTTATAACTTATGCAACATACATGCACATACATGCATTTTCACTGATAAAACGCAAAAGGCGAATTAAATAATCAGATGAACTGAGACAATCACATTCTGAAGCAAATTAAATAATCTTAAACTGGTAACTTAAACACACAATACAAGTTACATGTATTAATCTAAATGCAGGTAAACGAGTGTTGTTGTTGTTTTGTATCCAAATGAGAGTTGCATCTTACCCGTCTGTGTTCTCGCTTCTTGAAGGCCGACCTTGTGGCCGACTGTTTTGAAACAATCTGGCTTTCAGTTGTTTGTTCGGTTCTCTGTTCATTTGCTTCTTCCATGTAAGGGCGAGATATTGCTGCTGAGGCGAGCACATCCAGCAGAGAAATCAGACGGCTGGTCCACTCATTCTCCATTTTCTCCATACTGAGTACTCCGCCATTACTGCTCGGCTCAGGCAATTACTAAAATCCGGGATGGGACGGGACATCACTGGTTTAGCACTGCCCAAGTGATAATATGTCACGTCACATCACGTTCCGTCCCAGGTTTTAGCAACAACCCTTGACTCACACTCTGGGAGAACTGGTGCAACTGAACTTACTTTCCTTTCCTTGTAGTTTTCTTTTCCTTTAATTGTTGGGACTGCACCCTCTTTCAATCTGGGCTTATAGCCAACGCTCCTCAACAGATCAGAGGTCTCGTACGAGTCTTCAGTCAAATGTGCAGAGCAGACGAGAGACCACTTCCTAGGCGCCCAATGTGCCCGTGAACTTCTCGCAAAACACGTCCAAATCTTTGCAGTTTGAACATTCTTGGGTCATGAATGCAACGTAAATCCAACTTCTGTCGTGTTGCTGCACCCGCCAGCAACACATATACATGTGATAAATTAGCTCAAAATGGAAGCTCAGACCGCTACCTATATGAATCACTTTAATCGTAAAAATGACTATATTAGATTTATTGTTAACGCTTAAAACTATTCCTGTGCCATTCTTGAGGTCTCAAGGCATTTATAAACAAAAAGTGAGGCCATGGCTCTGTGTACCTCCTTTAAATGTTTCGTTTTCTTAAGCAAGGGTCAAATATTCAGTCTGCCTCGTTCACGGGTTCAGCTGTAGTGTGGAAGCCACTTTGTGGCGTCTTTTAATAGCGTATACTTTGAGATTTGTTATGTAACATTAATCTTGTGAACAACAGTGTTGTTTTTAGCACTAGGTTCTGTCTCAAGGCCTCATTTCGCTAACCATTTGGCTGCTAGATCTTTCACCATTTCCTTGTTTATCTCTACTTTGACATCAAACTGCAATAAGGGGATTCTTTTCTGGTAAGGAAGTGATTTGGAAAAGCTTAAAAACTAGCTAATGATTAGATGTATAATTTCTACATAGCAGTCGCAGCAGTTAAATGATGAAAAATAACCCCTGATAACCCCTAACATGTGTTCTTCCTGTCTTTATCCTCACAGCCTGCTGCTGGGCTTTATGAGGGAGGAAGACGCTCCACTGTGGAAAGGATATTTCTACGCCACACTCATGTTCCTCCTGTCCTGCCTGCAGTCCCTCTTTAACCACCAGTACATGTACTCCTGCTTCACCGTGGGCATGAGAGTCAAGACGGCCGTCATGGGCCTCGTCTACAGGAAGGTAGAAGCTTCTTTGGCTGCGCTGGATTTGTATCTGATTTTTTTTTTTTTGAAGCCAGACGCTGTGCTCTAAGTGAAAGCTGTTTGTTGTAGCAAAAAATAGTTGGAGCAATTTGTAAAGCAGCCATTTTTGACAAGATCTTACCTGTAAATTTAACATCATAAATAGAGTTAACAATTACACTGACTGAGATTTAACCCTGCTGTTGATGTGATAGAACACAATTATACTCCACAGTATACACGACAGCATCTGGGAGAGGAACTAATAACTGATAGGTACGAAATAAAACACAACAAGGCGTGCTGTTATAGGAAAATAATCCCTGACGAGGCCTGACGTGAAGCCAACCCAACCTGAAGTGGATCAGTTTCCTATTCTTTGTTTGCAACCACATGACCAAAACTGCTTGCATCATTGACCACCGCCATGTTAGAGGATATACAATCAAACAATATGGCGTCTGTAAACAGCGTTCCAAGTGATAACGTTACTAACTTATTCGACTTATTTTAACTCACTGGATGGCCTTTCCAAGTAAAGGTACCAAGCCTATACTGTAAATCAATGGAGGCTTATAATTTTTACGTCTCTGGCTGGGTGAACACTTTGCAACTGAAAACACACACGATATAACATACTTAGTTCTACAACCCCGATTCCAAAAAAGTTGGGACAAAGTACAAATTGTAAATAAAAACGGAATGCAATGATGTAGAAGTTTCAAAATTCCATATTTTATTCAGAATAGAACATAGATGACATATCAAATGTTTAAACTGAGAAAATGTATCATTTAAAGAGAAAAATTAGGTGATTTTAAATTTCATGACAACACGTCTCAAAAAAGTTGGGACAAGGCCATGTTTCCCACTGTGAGACATCCCCTTTTCTCTTTACAACAGTCTGTAAACGTCTGGGGACTGAGGAGACAAGTTGCTCAAGTTTAGGGATAGGAATGTTAACCCATTCTTGTCTAATGTAGGATTCTAGTTGCTCGACTGTCTTAGGTCTTTTTTGTCGTATCTTCTGTTTTATGATGCGCCAAATGTTTTCTATGGGTGAAAGATCTGGACTGCAGGCTGGCCAGTTCAGTACCCGGACCCTTCTTCTACGCAGCCATGATGCTGTAATTGATGCAGTATGTGGTTTGGCATTCATCAGAGATGCAGGCTTCTGAACTGAGCGCCGATAACAACTTGGGTCGTCCTTCTCCTCTTTAGTCCGAATGACACGGCGTCCCTGATTTCCATAAAGAACTTCAAATTTTGATTCGTCTGACCACAGAACAGTTTTCCACTTTGCCACAGTCCATTTTAAATGAGCCTTGGCCCAGAGAAGACGTCTGCGCTTCTGGATCGTGTTTAGATACGGCTTCTTATTTGAGCTATAGAGTTTTAGCTGGCAACGGCGGATGGCACGGTGAATTGTGTTCACAGATAATGTTCTCTGGAAATATTCCTGAGCCCATTTTGTGATTTCCAATACAGAAGCATGCCTGTATGTGATGCAGTGCCGTCTAAGGGCCCGAAGATCACGGGCACCCAGTATGGTTTTCTGGCCTTGATCCTTACGCACAGAGATTCTTCCAGATTCTCTGAATCTTTTGATGATATTATGCACTGTAGATGATGATATGTTCAAACTCTTTGCAATTTTACACTGTCAAACTCCTTTCTGATATTGCTCCACTATTTTTCGGTGCAGAATTAGGGGGATTGGTGATCCTCTTCCCATCTTTACTTCTGAGAGCCGCTGCCACTCCAAGATGCTCTTTTTATACCCAGTCATGTTAATGACCTATTGCCAATTGACCTAATGAGTTGCAATTTGGTCCTCCAGCTGTTTCTTTTTTGTACCTTTAACTTTTCCAGCCTCTTATTGCCCCTGTCCCAACTTTTTTGAGATGTGTTGCTGTCATGAAATTTCAAATGAGCCAATATTTGGCATGAAATTTCAAAATGTCTCACTTTCGACATTTGATATGTTGTCTGTGTTCTATTGTGAATGCAATATCAGTTTTTGAGATTTGTAAATTATTGCATTCCATTTTTATTTACAATTTGTACTTTGTCCCAACTTTTTTGGAATCAGGGTTGTAAAAGAGCACTCACTGGGCGAGGCGAGGAGGCTGCAGTGTTTGACATGAATCTTGTTCGATTGACTCTGATCGTTTGGGAAGATTTTTCAATAATTTTGCATTTCTTTCTGTGCTCTGTAAGCCTCGCATTTCGAGCTACCACTTTAGTACCATCTTTGATTTTGCTGTGGCCCGTATTTTGTGTTGAGGCCCATTCTGGATCTGTAAAATTGTAGAGCTCAGCTGGAAAGAAAAAGCAAATAAAAGCAGCAGCATCGAAACATTTTTAAAATGAAATAATCGTAGAAGCCTTTGATTGTCGGATCATGTGCTCAACGATCACGGCTTTGTCATGTTTGACAGTGGCGAGTTTCTGCACGACCAGGCTATTGAACGATCCAATGTTTCTTATATGTTGCGATCTTTCCTTAATAACTAGTTCGTAGCACTTACCATTGATAAAATGTTCACTGCAGACTCGTGTGGTTTTTGCTTTCTCATCGCTTAGATCAGCCCGGTTTGTGTTGGACAGCCAGTGACGTCTACGCTTGTTTTTTCTCCTTGATTATTTATAATTGCAGGAATTCTAAAGAACTTATAAGTCCCCTTGTGTCGAATAGAGTTGCGCCCGCATCCAATTACGGCACAAAGACTCAGCACAGCGAAGAAACAAGAGGAATTCTTGAGCATAACAAGCTCTCGGTGAACCCTGGCTTTTGCTGGAGGAGGCAACTGAGGAAATGTCTGAACTTTATTCGGGGTTAATCATCTCATCTCATCTCATCTCATCTCATCTCATCATCTCTAGCTGCTTTATCCTGTTCTACAGGGTCGCAGGCAAGCTGGAGCCTATCCCGGCTGACTACGGGCGAAAGGCGGGGTACACCCTGGACAAGTCGCCAGGTCATCACAGGGCTGACACATAGACACAGACAACCATTCACACTCACATTCACACCTACGCTCAATTTAGAGTCACCAGTTAACCTAACCTGCATGTCTTTGGACTGTGGGGGAAACCGGAGCACCCGGAGGAAACCCACGCGGACACGGGGAGAACATGCAAACTCTGCACAGAAAGGCCCTCGCCGGCTACGGGGCTCGAACCCGGACCTTCTTGCTGTGAGGCGACAGCGCTAACCACTACACCACCGTGCCGCCTCGGGGTTAATCAGAGTCATTTTAATTGACGGCAGGCGTGAACCCAAAAAGACTGAATGCTGTAATTAAATCAAAAGGTGCTTCAGCAAAGTATTAGTTTAAGGGTGTGCACACTTATGCAACCAGCTTAGTGTACTTTTTTTATTTTTTACGTTTTTCCCCCTAACAGATTTGTTTGTTTTTTAATTGACTTGTACAGGTTATAGGTCACATTAAAGGTGGGAAAAGTTTTGAAATTATTTATCGTGGTCTCATTTTTTTTACGTCAGAAAAACCCATCATTTTAACGGGGTGTGTAGACTTTTTATATCCACTGTATGACGTCATGTGCAAACGAAGAATACCAGCAAATCGGGAAGTGTTTTATTCCTCTTATATCACAATGATTGATTTGCCAATGAGCACAATTTTAAATTTACAGATTTGAACAAAGGGATGACACTTTGCACTCTTAACCATTTATAGTTACATTGTGGAACATCTTCGAAATGAGTTAATTTATGTTGACAGTTACGTTTTAGCCTCTAGAAACAGTCGTTCCCTCACCATAATCTATTTTTTTCCTCTCTTGAAGTTAATTTACAAAAACAAAAACAAAAAAAAACGTAGCTTGCTATGTTACTGTCCTCTGAAACGGTCTTCAATCCTGAAGACTTTCCTGTGGCGGAAAACCTACTGACCTTTACACATTACACATTACAAAGCGCAGACTCCTTCCAAAAATAACAACGCATTTTTAAAATCAGGTTTAGATTTTGTGAAGCATCAGTCATAGCTGTTGTTGAAGTTAGTTGTTACGATAAAAACACTAACATATTAGAATGAGCATTTTAATCCTCAGGTCATGATACCGTACGATAAACTTCTGACCCATGTCGCATCAGGGTTCCTGAGTGATCGTATTTCTGTCTGTCGTCTCCTCTGTAGGCTCTGGTGATAAACAATGCAGCACGGAGGACGTGTACGGTCGGAGAGCTCGTGAATCTGGTCTCGGCTGACACCCAAAAGCTCATGGATTTTGTCGTGTACTTCAACGCTGTGTGGCTCGCTCCCATCGAGATCGCCCTCTGCCTCTTCTTTCTCTGGCAGGTGAGCTTCTCGGGAGGTTTTTATTTCCACCACAAATGTGTTATCATTTCTGATCTAGCTTTGTAATCATGAACCTTAATTTCTTGCGCTGTTCCTGAATCAGCACCTGGGACCATCTGCTCTGGCTGGCATCACCACCGTCTTTCTCATCTTCCCTCTGAACGGATTCATCGCCAAGAAGAGAAGCAAACTGCAGGTGCTGTAGGACAGACGCTGGACGGATTAAATGAAATGAAATAAAATAAAATAAAGTCTTTTGGGTAAACAGGTCAAAAAAGGAAGGACTGCGGTTTCAGGATATTTAAACGAGTTAAATGTTTATATAACACGGTCAGCAATAAATAGTTGCGGCTCAAGCCGTTGTCTGCTAGTAACTGCGCCAAAAACTTTAATAAATCACACACTCTCACACTTTTGGTACCAGGGTCTATCCTCGAGGACCAGCTGTGCTCAGGTGATTGAAAGACAAAACAAAGTGCACACTTACTTGAACTAATTTCACGTCTCTAAACCATAATCCTGGACTTCACAAAGGGTCAGTGTTCAAGCTCCACAGCTGGTTCAGATAGCCCAGCGAGCACAGAGCGGAGTGTGGGTGTGTGGCTTGGATTCAAGCTCCTCATTCCTTTGATGTTTCTACATCTCCTTAGACGGGAGACAACCACAGTGCAAAAAGTGGCAATATTTTATTCCTCCTTTTTGAAAACAGCAGATGCTCGCTCCCTCTGACAAATTGGAAGTCGTAGAACTTTGGTTGTAACCTTGGCCCATGTCTATGTCTGGACCTTCTGAGTTGCGAGACACTGGCTGACCCAGATTTCTAGAAATATCACGTCATAACTGTAGGTTCGCTCATGATAATTGAGATATATATATATATACTGTATTTATATAAAAAGCAGGGAATGTTGTAAAACCAAACCCAATACTTTCTTTGACTTAATGACCGGAACTTTTTTCCACGTTCATCATTCCCATCATTCCCACTGACTTTCTCTATAAAGACTCAGACTGTAACTTGGAACATTATCTTAGCGCTGGAATGCCCAACCATCCTGAGTGGTCCATATTTCATTTCTGAAATTACAGGAGATCCAGATGAAGTTCATGGACGGCCGAATCAAGCTCATGAACGAAATCCTGAACGGCATAAAGATCCTGAAGTTCTATGCTTGGGAAAAGGCTTTCCTCGAGCAGGTCTTGGGTTACAGAGAAAAAGAGCTTCAAGCCTTGAAGAAGTCCCAAATCCTTTACTCCATCTCCATCGCTTCATTCAACTCTTCGTCCTTCCTGGTGTGTAGCAGAGATAATAACTTTTGCATCCACCATTTTGCAGCCGTCACTCAGCATAACTGAGCGGTTTTTTTCCCCTTTCCATGTTCAGATCGCCTTTGCCATGTTTGGTGTGTACGTACTCATAGATGAAAAGAATGTCTTGGACGCTCAGAAGATTTTTGTCTCCATGGCACTCATCAACATCCTAAAGACTCCTCTGAGCCAACTTCCTTTTGCCATGAGCACCACCATGCAGGTACGACCGTCCCTAGTGTCCGGATCTTCTATTCCACACTTTTTATATCAGATCTTTATCTTCTGAAGTGTCGTCTTTTATATCGCAGGCTGTTGTTTCGCTCAAGCGTCTGGGGAAGTATTTGTGCCAAGAAGAGCTAAAGCCAGACAATGTGTCCAGAGATGCCTTTAAGTCGGGTGAGTTGTACAATACAATTAACAGTTGTTCCACGAAATCAAGTCGTCCATGAGCTGATAGCCGACGTGTATGCTGACGTTGATTGGGACGACTGTTTTATTCTATCCACATTCACTGGATTTCGAGAAATGGAGCATTTTTTTTGCAAATTCGATAAATAAAAACGTTACACAAAACGTCCGACAAAACAATTTTGTTGCTATTTTTTAGAGGTTTTGTTTTCGAGTAGTTTTTATTTCATCCTCGGTTGGTTCAGCAACACGCTCCGCCATTTTGTTTTTCTCTACTCACGGTATATGAGCTGATATCCTTGTAGTAGAGTAGCCAATCAGAGAGCACGATTGCTCATATCCAGTGAATGTGGATCGAATAATAAGATATATTTATATTACGATGATGTAATATGCACAAAGCTTTTAGTTTGGGAGATAACATTCTTAAGAGACGTTCAACAGATTCACTGTAAAAAATGATTTGTTGTTTTAACTCAAAAAAGTGAGTGCAAGGGCTGCCTTAAAATTTTGAGTTCACTGAAATAAATATACAGTAGACCCCCGCCTATTCGCGGTTCAGTATTCGCGAATTCACATATTTGCGGGATTTTATATAGAACATATCTCCTATACATTCGCGGAAATCTCAGCGATTCGCGGTCATTTGCGGCGAACATATCGAACGTTTACGCACTGCGAACGTTTCCGCACTGCTACATTCTCGGAGCCTAATGCTCGCTCGCTATTGGCTGAAGTTTGAATGGCGGGCTGCTGCTCATTGGCTGATATGAATGAGCGCATTGTACAGTACAGTCTCGCGGTTCCCGTAGTTCAGACTTGTTCACGTGTTGTGCGTTCTTGGTATTTTTGAATAATTTTTACGCCCTACAATGGCTCCTAAACGCTCTGCATCTTCTAAGGCTCCTGCCAAGGAACCTAAGCGCCAGAAGAAGGTACTGACACTGCAGGAGAAGGTAGGACTTCTCGATATGCTAAAGGAAGGGAAGACTTTTGCGGCAGTGGCTCGTCACTACGGGGGGGTTACAAGTATTCACGATTTTGACTTATTCGCGGCCATGTTCGGTCCCTAACCCCCGCGAATACTGAGGGCTTACCGTAGTAAGTTCACAACAATTTAACTTACTACGTGAATTTCAATGAACTCAAAACTTTAAGGCAGCCTGGGCACTAACTTTTTTAAGTTAAAACAACAAATCATTTTTTACAGTGTTGATGATAATTTGCCAACAGCTGCTGAATTTCATGGCCGAGAGAGAGAGCGAGAGAGAGAGGAGGAGAGCAATTAGAGACGCAATGCAGCAGCAGCCCGTGCTAGACTGTGGTTTCAACATAGCCTTCTATTTTTGTGAAACACAAACACATTTTGGCCCCGCAAACTGTCAGCGCACTTGCAGACAGCTCATGAAAACTGCTATTTTGAAGATGATGCTAATTAGACTGCACATAATTAAGGAGACGCTTTGATTCCACAAGCTGCCATAGAGGAAATATAGAGGCTGTCCGCACGGCAACGGATTCAGGTGAATCTGATAAAATTGTTTATCGTTTCGGCCTGGCATCCACACGGCACCGGCGTTTTGGGTGCCCCAAAACGATATTTTTTGAGAACGGGTTCCAGAGTGGAAAAATCTGGCAACAGCGCCGTTGTGAAGTCGTCTGGATGAGTAGAACGGATTTGTTTACGATGACGTCACAACCACATGACTAGAACAAGCAGCACTCTCGCTGTTTTGTATGAACCACTGCATTGCATTCACTTTTGTATACAACTTTTCTTTTAAATAAACAAGTAACTGAACCATTTCTTGAATTTCTTTTTTTTTATTGGATAAGACTGCTTTTCAAAATGTTCACACACAATATAAAAAGTTATATAAATTATATAAAAATGCTTTTCAAAATGTTCACACACAATAAGAAAATTAAGTTGTATAAAACTATGCACACTAATAAAACTAATTTGTACACACAGAAGGCATGATTTCCTCGCGTAGTCACAGCCATCTTCTTGTTGTTGTGTGCTTGTTCCTGTGAGTGCTTCACGCCGGGTAGAAGAAGGGGTTTATGCGCATGCGTCCTACTTCTTCTATTGTTCTGGTGTCTCCGATGGGACCATCTTACAGCGCACGTAGAGGTGTGGCATGTGTATTGCATCGTTTTCAGCAAGCGTTGCGTTGCCATATGTACCTGATATTTTACTGATCCGTTGCCCATGTGGACGCGATATTTTTTTAAATAAAATCTCGTTGCCGTTGTCGTGTGGATGTAGCTTTACTTTCACAGACAGTCCTCTGCTCTCACCTTAATTGTTCCCATACGCCAGAACAGCATGCATATGTATGCTTTGCTTCACACACATATGGGGAACTGTTACTGTGTAATGTGTAAACACCAGACGGTGTATTATAGAGGATTTGTTGCTCATGTTTCCCTCGCTTTCTTTCTTTCTTTCTTTCTTTCTTTCTTTCTTTCTTTCTTTCTTTCTTTCTTTCTGTTTTTTCGCTCAGACGAACAAGGTGTCACGGTTGAGAACGGGACTTTCAGTTGGTCTAAAGATGGTCCTCCTTGTCTGAAAAGGTACGACGATAGAATAAAGAATAAAACACTCAGGGCCATAATGTTGTATGAAATGTGGAGTCAATAATGTGGAGTTACTTTTACCACCCAGAAGTTCATTCTTTTCCAATAACGGCGTGTCCTGAAGTGTTCTATTTCTATCATACCACAGCACTTTGCAAAAATGTTCAGCATTTTATTTATTACACAATAGCACGTCATAATTTTTATCCATTTATAGCTACACTTAAATAATATTGGCTGGCGTTTAGTGGTGTATCAGATATATTCCATTCAGCTAGCGTGATATTGAACGAGTCAAAGATGAGTAGCTGTGATATACAGTACCATGAAAAAAAGTCAGCCATTATTATTATCATTATACATACACATTCAGGTATTCAACGCGTCTTTCTCTTTCAAAATTCTCTCAAAATCGTCCATATTTTGTAATGAAGCAAACGTGGCGGCCATATTTGTTTACAAATTGTCCTCGCTAGCATGGAAGTTTTACGTCTCCGACGTGTGACGTCATGTCATCTTGACAACCATGCAATATCGTAAACCATATTCAACGCTCATTCTCCATTGGGTAAAGTGATGTAATACACGTAGGATAAGCGATATGCTAACAATATTGCATGCTATCAAACCAAATGAATGAAACCTGCTAGAAGTTTACTAGAAGGTGGTGTAGTGGTTAGCGCTGTCGCCTCACAGCAAGAAGGTCCGGGTTCGAGCCCCGTGGCCAGCGAGGGCCTTTCTGTGCGGAGTTTGCATGTTCTCCCCGTGTCCGCGTGGGTTTCCTCCGGGTGCTCCGGTTTCCCCCACAGTCCAAAGACATGCAGGTTAGGTTAACTGGTGACTCTAAATTGAGCGTAGGTGTGAATGTGAGTGTGAATGGTTGTCTGTGTCTATGTGTCAGCCCTGTGATGACCTGGCGACTTGTCCAGGGTGTACCCCGCCTTTCGCCCGTAGTCAGCTGGGATAGGCTCCAGCTTGCCTGCGACCCTGTAGAAGGATAAAGCGGCTAGAGATAATGAGATGAGATGAGATGATTAACCCTGAATAAAGTTCAGACATTTCGTCAGTTGCCTCCTCCAGCAAAAGCCAGGGTTCACCGAGAGCTTGTTATGCTCAAGAATTCCTCTTGTTTCTTCACTGTGCTGAGTCTTTGTGCCGTAATTGGATGCGGGCGCAACTCTGTTCGACACAAGGGGACTTAAGTTCTTTAGAATTCCTGCAATTATAAATAATATAAAGAATGTGTACCCCGTCTCTCGCCCGTAGTCAGCTGGGATAGGCTCCAGCTTGCCTGCGACCCTGTAGAACAGGATAAAGCGGCTACAGATAATGAGATGAGATGAGATGAAATGCAGCTGAGAAACCACAAAGCCTTCAATCCTGAAGACTTTTCTGCCATGGAAGAGTTACAGCTTTACTTTTCACTGTTATAAAACATCAACCCTGGAGACTTCTTCCTAAACTCGAGCTGCTGTCATAGTGCTGTGGTATAAGTTTAATGAATGAATTATCCGAATGGAATTAGCAGCAGTGTGTAAATATAGGTGGGTGTGGTGTTTGTAGGATCAGTGTGAGAGTTCCTCGTGGTGCACTGGTTGCAGTTGTTGGCCATGTTGGCAGCGGGAAGTCATCCTTACTCTCTGCTATGCTCGGAGAGACGGAGAGGAGAAGTGGCAGTGTTTCTATCAAGGTAACAATCGATGAATTATAAAACGGGTTGGTTTTTTTGTTTTGTTTTAAATTCTGATTACGTCTTGGTGTATCTTAGAGACTTTATCTGAACTCTCTTAATGGTTTTATAGGGATCGGTGGCTTACGTCCCTCAGCAGGCTTGGATTCAAAATGCTACATTGCAGGACAACATCTTGTTTGGTAGAGAGAAGAGGAAGAGCTGGTACCAGCGTGTGGTGGAGGCCTGCGCTCTGCTGCCTGACCTCGACATCCTGCCAGCAGGAGACGCCACTGAGATCGGTGAAAAGGTGCTCATTTTCTTCTCAGCTCGTAGAAGAAAACTTTTAAACTTGCTCATCACTGAAGGTTCCTCAAGGGTTCTTTTATTTATTTATTTATTTATTTAAATTAAAAGAATTCTACTTGAATTCCTATTTGAAGGTTCTGCAGAGACATAAACCAAAGAGGGGGGAAGTCATGGCCTAATGGTTAGAGAAACAGCTTTGGGACCAAAAGGTTGCTGGTTTGATTCACCAGACTAGCAGGATTGACTTAAGTGCCCTTGAGCAAGGCACCTAACCCCCAACCACTCCAGCAAGAGTCGTGGTGTACCTTGTGTCTGATTAGCCAAAGAAAAACTGATGATGTGGTCATCAGTTTGGGCATTGAACCTGACCAACTGAACTGAAAACCAAAGAAACTTTGAGAAACCCTTTTCCTTGTAAGAGCTCATTTCTATCAGTATTTTTACTTTTCAGAGCACCGCTCCTACAATTTGACCTCTAAGATATTATAGTACCTGGGGAAATTCTAGCTCCTTGCAGTGAAATAGCCAGTTTGACAACTAAACCACTTGAGTGACTGTGGAACTGTAAAAAGTGAGATAAAATCTGAGAACTTGGGGTTCTGAGTGGCTTCTGATTGGCGCTTCATAACCAGGTCTGTCCACAGAAGACTCTTGAGAAGATGTTGAATATTGGGGTAGAAGGTGCAGAAACTTCGCCACTAATGGGTTAAGAAAGATTAGAATTTATAGGACATTATCTGTGAAGAAGGCGTCATCCTTCTCGCAAACTTTTTTTTATTTCACAACTATTTTTCTGCGAATGTGTTTTAAAATTCCGAAGCTGTTCGCAGGGTTTGAATCTGTCCGGAGGTCAGAAGCAGAGGGTGAGTCTGGCTCGTGCTGTATACAGGAAAGCTGATATCTATTTGCTGGATGATCCTCTGTCTGCTGTGGATGCCCATGTGGGTCAGCACATCTTTGATAAGGTCATCGGACCCAAGGGTGTACTGAGAGACAAGGTGAATGAAAGATCTTTCTTTTTTTTTTCTTTAGACGAGAGAATTGAAGTAACACCATTTTTTCACACCAATGAATGTGACAACTATATTTGAGTAAACATGAGTGCTAGTATTTAAGCTTTATGCATGCATCGGATTTAACACAGAGTCAGATATAACACACTGTAGGCAAAAAATGCTCAAACACACTTCTAAAAATGATCCCGGAACACTTGGCTGGCAGCGCAGTTTTCTGTGAAGGTTTACATTGTTTTACTTTTGGCAGACTCGCATCCTGGTGACCCATGGGACAAGCTTCCTGCCCCAGGCCGATCTGATCCTGGTGCTGGTTGAAGGAGAGATCACGGAGAGCGGCTCCTATCAGGAGCTGCTGAATCGTAACGGAGCCTTTGCAGAGTTCATCCATACTTTCGCCAGCTCTGAGAGGAAGGAGTGCTCTACACAGAGAGGTACATCAAACACTTCCAATATGTCCAGGATACTAAGCAAAAATACCTTACCTTGTTATGTTTAAACAGTAGGGTTGCATCGATACCAATACTGGTATTGAGTAGTTGTAAAATAGTATTGATGCATTCCTGTTGGATGGTCTCTTTTAACCCGAGTCAAATTACTCAACTATTAATTTTGATATCAAATAAGAACTTGTATTTTTGTTTCAGGCTCCAGAAAGTCCTGCTCAAGGCTCAGCGTAACAGATTTCATGCCGTTCTCCAGGGACCTCTCTCAGGAGCAACTTATTGGGTGAGTATACCCAAAGAAACATCATCCAGTCTTATCTCCAAAGGGTTATAGGTTTTTCATTCCAACCAAGCAGGTGCCACATCTAATGGTCAATTAAAGGCCAGTATTACCCGATTGAACATGTGGAATTGGATTAGTTGGAACCAAACATGCTGCCACATTGGCCCATTGCAGCTGGACCTGGAAACCCCTGCCTTAGTATCTCATCTCATCTTATTTTATCCTGTTCTACAGGGTCGCAGGCAAGCTGGATCCTATCCCAGCTGACTACGGGCGAAAGGTGGGGTACACCCTGGACAAGTCGCCAGGTCATCACAGGGCTGACACATAGACACAGACAACCATTCACACTCACATTCACACCTACGCTCAATTTAGAGTCACCAGTTAACCTAACCTGCATGTCTTTGGACTGTGGGGGAAACCGGAGCACCCGGAGGAAACCCACGCGGACACGGGGAGAACATGCAAACTCCGCACAGAAAGGCCCTCGCCGGCCATGGGGCTCGAACCCGGACCTTCTTGCTGTGAGGCGACAGCGCTAACCACTACACCACTGTGCCGCCCCCTTAGTATCTCATTGAAAGATATTTATTAGGATTCTTTAGATGAAAAATGGATCTACTTGAGATCATTACTATGTGTTGTCCATGATGGAACTATTTGCATCCACTAACCGTCCTTCTCTTTGCTTCAGTGGTGACACAAACAGTGTCACTATTCAGAGTGTAGACCCTGATATTGAGCAGGAGCAAATTCCTGAAGACCTGGGGAAACTGACTGAAGTGGACAAGGCTCGGATTGGCAGGGTGAGTTTGTCATGTAGCCGAAGGATAAAATTACAGTTAAGACTTTCGTCTTTCAGCAAGATAACCAAGGAACAATGCTGTGTTGCTGTATTCAGTCTTATTTTATGGGTGTTGCTCAGACCTCCGTCTCCATCTACCTTCCCAGGTGAAACTGGAGATGTATGTCGAGTACTTCCGCACCATTGGCTTGGCTCTGATTGTGCCAATCCTCTTCCTGTACGCCTTTCAGCAGGGCGCTTCTCTGGCATACAACTACTGGCTCAGCATGTGGGCTGATGAGCCCATCATCAATGGTACACAGCTCAATACTGACATGAAGCTGGGAGTCTACGGAGCTCTTGGGTTTGCACAAGGTAATTGATAAGTGGATCCTGCCTAGTCCTATGCACAATTCCAAGTATTTCACTACTTGTAGTCAGTCAAACAGTGAAACCAGTGGGCTTTATTGGTATTCAGATGAGTGATGAATCCGTCCATCCATTATCTGTAGCCACAAAGACAACCATTCACACCTACAGTCAACTTAGAGCCACCAATTAACCTAACCTGCATGTCTTTGGACTGTGGGGGAAACCGGAGCACCCGGAGGAAACCCACACAGACACGGGGAGAACATGCAAACTCCACACAGAAAGGCCCTCGTCGGTCACTGGACTCGAACCCAGAACCTTCTTGCTGTGAGGCAACAGTGCTAACCACTACACCACCGTGCCGCCCCGAGTGGTGAATCATCTTTGAGAATTTAACACAAGTCCTGTTTCCTAAACTACAAATACCTTTATTCAACTGGACTATCAGCTTGAACTTAGCTTGCTAACCCACAAATCCAGCCTTGTTACTTTATATCCTTCATGTTTTGCCATGTCAAAAAACAAAACAGTTTTTTTATTTCAGGCATAGCCATTTTTGGCACCACAGTGGCCATCTCTATCGGGGGAATCATCGCGTCTCGTCAGTTACACCTGGACCTGCTGAAGAACGTGCTCCACTCACCCATGTCCTTCTTCGAGTCCACGCCTAGCGGCAATCTGCTAAATCGCTTCGCCAAGGAAATCGATGCCATCGACTGCATGATACCTGATGGCCTTAAGATGATGTTGGGTTATGTCTTCAAGCTGATGGAGGTGTGCATCATAGTGCTGCTTGCTACACCTTTCGCTGCAGTCATCATTCTTCCTCTGGCACTGCTCTACGCCTTTGTGCAGGTAAACAAAAACAGATTGTGCTGTTCAGAATGGATTTTTTTTTACCATGGATAATGTTGGATTCTTTTGACTGGGTTTTGGCTTTTTTTTAATTTTTCTCGTTTGCTCAATGAAGAGTTTCTACGTGGCCACATCCTGCCAGCTTAGGCGTTTGGAGTCAGTGAGCCGCTCTCCCATCTACACCCACTTTAATGAGACAGTACAAGGCGCCAGTGTGATCCGGGCATTTGATGAGCAACCACACTTCATTCTGCAGGCCAATCAGAGGGTGGATCACAACCAGACTGCCTACTTCCCCCGCTTTGTAGCAACAAGGTAAGACACCCCGCTATACAAAGATGGTTCCTTAGATATGCCAGCATTTATCTGTTTGGCTTCTGGGAAAACATGATCTGTAACTATTGCGTTCAACTATTTATCTGCCCTTATTTATTTGATGGTCAGAAGTTGCTTAGTAGCTAAAGTTTAGTCATAATGATCAGAAGGTTATAAAGGTTTACATCTTAGGCGTTTTCAAACTTGGCCCAAATATACGAGTCTACATCCAAGACCGATTCTGAGTTTGTTTGTGGGAGGGGCTCATAATCGCAGGTTTGCTTTCCCTTTGAAGAACAGCACCAATGATTGTCCATTCCATACTATGTTCCTGCATACAGATTTGCAAAATGGTAGGCACAAAGTTCATCCATGTAACAAGTTGAGCTGATCACGCTACTGGGCATGTAGTGCTGAAAACAGATAGCTTCCATACCTTTTGCAGACTGCACTATGGTTTGGTTAATGCCCCAGAATACCAACTGAGGACCAAGAACTGGTTCTCTAGACAGCTCCCAGGCTTGAAAACAGCTTTCACCCTTGTACTGAACTCTTAGGGCAAATGGCCCAGAGTCTGGAAAACCCACAAGTGTGAAAACAACCTTGGAGTTTCCACTGTTGGTCTCTTTAACAAAGTCATTAACCTTCTGCAGCTCTGATGTATTCTTGGAATGGATTCGGCCCTAATTTGGTTACAAAAAAGTCTTTGGATACAAATGAGCGGTTAACTAGTAATTGGAAGAGACTGCAAGAGAACCACTGTTGAGCCACTGACTCTTGACCCTGAAATGCTATCCTTGGACTGCATCCTGTCTCAAATGTATCTACTTCCTCTGGAGTGATATATACAAATGCTATACACATTTCCTTCCTATGCTGTGCTCTTGCTCTCACCAGCAGCATGACCTTCTAAGGTTACAGTGATGTTAAGAAATGCCAAGGTAGCAGTATGGAATAACAAAGTGGCCTATGAAAGCAAAGGCTGCCATTTGTTTGCAGGCGTCACACATAGACATTTGAAACCAGTTTCAGAAAACCCCACAGAGATCTTGTACAGGTCAACAGTGTTAAAAAACTGGAGTTCCTTATGCCCTTTCTTTACCAGCGTCACTGATGTTAACGTTACGTTCATGCAAACCAGGCTTGTAAAAAAGCCCTGTGGGGTCTGTGGAACTGACGTGTTTATTGGCTCCTCTGCAGGTGGCTGGCCGTGAACCTGGAGTTCCTGGGTAATGGTGTTGTTCTTGCTGCTGCCATTCTCTCTGTGATAGGCAAAGACACTCTGAGTCCTGGGATTGTCGGCCTGGCGGTGTCTCACTCCCTGCAGGTGAGAGTTATTACCAAACATTTGCAATCCCAACCACGGGATCCCAAATTGATCTCCTGGAGTGTCCTCCGATCTTTCTCATCTTCTTTCCGCTTTTGCAATGTCCTGTCTTATATGCTGTCTAACCTCAAAGAGAATCCTACCATCTTGCAAAAGCACCACCTGATAGACTAGGGCTTCGTTTGTGGGACTTTTGAGCTGACAAGGAAACCGAAAGCTTTAGTCTAGGCTTATTTAGATCCCAAAACTCCTGCACGGATTTGGACTAAGCTTTATTTGTTTATGTTTCAGGTCACAGGCATCCTCAGTTGGATTGTGCGTTCATGGACGGATGTGGAGAACAACATTGTGTCAGTTGAGAGAGTCAAAGAGTACACAGACACGCCCAAAGAGGTAAATAAAGAGGGAGAATGTGAGCCAGTTCCTCTGTGTATTTACAGTAGCTATACAGTTCTATCTAAAAGTCTAAAGTCCCTCCCATGCCATACCCTGGTCTTCCCAGGCAGTCTTCTGTCCCAGTACTAACCAGGCCGTTAAGGCGCATTGGGTGGTGCCGACCTCCATTTCCATAGCCCTCTGCCTCTCATCTATACAGCTAGGGTTACAGTGGGGGGCTAGTCCTCTGGTAACTTTGAGAGTTTGACTCCTCACTTGCATCTGTATTGCAGCGTGCCTTGACAGACGGCACCATTTTTACGATGGTCTTTGGTATGACCTGACCGTGAGTAGAACTCGCGATCTCGAGGCAGACACGCTAACCACTAGGCCAACTTATGGTCATACAGTTCTATACCACAGTGATATTGAATTCTCAATTCTGAGTCAAGGCTTTTTTTAAATAACAGTAGCTCTATCAGGTGGCAAATCACAGGTATATATTAATTAAAATCATTTTATCATTTAATAAATGAATACACCCTGCGATGATTTGGCAACTTGTCCAGGGTGTACCCCACTTCTCACCCATAGTCAGCTGGGATAGGCTCCAGCTTGCCTGCAACCCCTGCACAGGATAAGCAGTTATGGATAATGGATGGATGGATGAATACAAACAACCTCTGGTCTAAAATTAAAGCAGATTTTGAAAACATACATGTCCAAAAACATATGAAGAGAAAAACATTTTATATTTTCTATTTGCAGGCTGCATGGAGCTCAGAAGACATGTCACTACCACTTGCTTGGCCCCAAACAGGAACCATAGAGTTCCAAGATTATGGGCTGCAGTACCGTAAAGGTCTCGAGTTTGCTTTGAAAGGGATATCACTACATATCCAAGAAAGAGAGAAGGTAAAATAGATTGCTAATTCATCATACTTACCAAAATATTGCTGAATTTATTAATGCCTCATTTACAGTGGTGCTTGAAAGTTTGTGAACCCTTTAGAATTTTCTATATTTCTGCATAAATATGACCTAAAACATCATCAGATTTTCACACAAGTCATAAAAGTAGATAAAGAGAACCCAGTTAAACAAATGAGACAAAAATATTACACTTGGTCATGTATTTATTGAGGAAAATGATCCAATATTACACATCTGTGAGTGGCAAAAGTATGTGAACCTTTGCTTTCAGTATCTGGTGTGACCCCCTTGTGCAGCAATAACTGCAACTAAACGCTTCCGGTAACTGTTGATCAGTCCTGCACACCGGCTTGGAGGAATTTTAGCCCGTTCCTCTGTACAGAACGGCTTAAACTCTGGGATGTTGGTGGGTTTCCTCACATGAACTGCTCATTTCAGGTCCTTCCACAACATTTCGATTGGATTAAGGTCAGGACTTTGACTTGGCCATTCCAAAACATTAACTTTATTCTTCTTTAACCATTCTTTGGTAGAACGACTTGTGTGCTTAGGGTCGTTGTCTTGCTGCATGACCCACCTTCTCTTGAGATTCAGTTCATGGACAGATGTCCTGACATTTTCCTCTAGAATTCACTGGTATAATTCAGAATTCATTGTTCCATCAATGATGGCAAGCCGTCCTGGCCCAGATGCAGCAAAACAGGCCCAAACCATGATACTACCACCACCATGTTTCACAGATGGGATAAGGGTCTTATGCTAGAATGCAGTGTTTTCCTTTCTCCAAACATAACGCTTCTCATTTAAACCAAAAAGTTCTATTTTGGTCTCATCTGTTCACAAAACATTTTTCCAATAGCTTTCTGGCTTGTCCACGTGATCTTTAGCAAACTGCAGATGAGCAGCAATGCTCTTTTTGGAGAGCAGTGGCTTTCTCCTTGCAATACTTCCATGCACACCATTTGTTGTTCAGTGTTCTCCTGATGGTGGACTCATGAACATTAACATTAGCCAATGTGAGAGAGGCCTTCAGTTGCTTAGAAGTTACCCTGGGGTCCTTTGTGACCTTGCTGACTATTACACGCCTTGCTCTTGGAGTGATCTTTGTTGGTCGACCACTCCTGGGGAGGGTAACAATGGTCTTGAATTTCCTCCATTTGTACACAATCTGTCTGACTGTGGATTGGCGGAGTCCAAACTCTTTAGAGATGGTTTTGTAACCTTTTCCAGTCTGATGAGCATCAACAACGCTTTTTCTGAGGTCCTCAGAAATCTCTTTCGTTCGTGCCATGATACACTTCCAGAAACATGTGTTGTGAAGATCAGACTTTGATAGATCCCTGTTCTTTAAATAAAACAGGGTGCCCACTCACACCTGATTGTCATCCCACTGATTGAAAACACCTGACTCTAATTTCACCTTCAAATTAACTGCTAATCCTAGAGGTTCACATACTTTTGCCACTCACAGATATGTAATATTGGATCATTTTCCTCAATAAATAAATGACCAAGTATAATATTTTTGTCTCATTTGTTTAACTGGGTTCTCTTTATCTACTTTTAGGACTTGTGTGAAAATCTGATGTTTTAGGTCATATTTATGCAGAAATATAGAAAATTCTAAAGGGTTCACAAACTTTCAAGCACCACTGTACATCATGCCATTTTTTAATCATTGAATTGCACTGTCATGCTTTCAGATTGGCATTGTGGGAAGGACCGGTGCAGGGAAGTCATCACTGGCCCTGGGAATTTTCCGTATCTTGGAAGCAGCGAAAGGAGAGATTTACATAGACGGAGTGAACATTGCTAAGCTTGGACTCCATGACCTGAGATCCCGCATTACTATCATTCCTCAGGTGAGAATCTTGCAATAAAAAAAACAACAAAAACAAACAAACAAAAAACCCACCACCACATACCTAGTGCAATTTTAATCAAAGTATAACCAGTGAGATATGAAATTAGCTTTGGCGATTAGCATTCTATTTGAAAGGCTCTTAAAAGACTCCTCTGCTTGGTTCTCTCACACGTTCCTACAGGATCCAGTGCTGTTTTCCGGATCCTTGCGTATGAACCTGGATCCATTCGACGCCTATTCCGATGAAGAAGTGTGGAATGCGTTAGAACTGGCGCATCTGAAGCACTTTGTCTCCGGGCTGCCTGATAAACTTAATTACGAGTGCTCAGAAGGAGGAGAAAACCTTAGGTGAGAACATCGAGCTTGTTCAACACCATCTAACAATGATCTGATGCTAAAAACTGTATCTACAATACCATTCCATACCATTTTGCTAATGTATCTGTATCTCTGTTGGCCGTTGGTGGATATACTGTATGATTTTTAGATGATCGCTATCTTCTTGTCCTGCAGTCTCGGCCAGAGGCAGTTAGTGTGTTTGGCGAGGGCTCTTCTCCGGAAGACAAAGATCCTGGTTCTGGATGAAGCCACAGCAGCAGTGGACCTGGAAATGGACACGCTAATCCAGTCCACCATCCGCAGCCAGTTTGAGGACTGCACAGTGCTCACCATTGCACACAGACTCAACACCATCATGGACTACACCAAGTAAGAGTTCACAGTATGAGTAGGAAGTGTGCTAGTTGATTTTTTTTTTTTTTGTTAAGCATTCCAGGGCATCTGATTGAGACTAGAGATAGAGAAGTAGAGAAGATGCAAAACCAGTCATTTCATGTTGCTCCTTTGCAGGGTTCTAGTGATGGACAAAGGGCACATAATGGAGATGGACTCCCCCGCTAACCTGATTGCACAGAGAGGCCAGTTTTACCGGATGTGCAGAGAAGCTGGGTTGGTGTAACAGTGTGATCTAAAGCTGTGCTCTGAACTGGTTTTGTAGCCCGTTGGCGCAACCTTGTGGTGGACTTCAAGCATCAATCACACCAAGAGGCATCCCCCTGTTGGCCAGTATCATAATGCAAAAACAAAGAAAAGCTATTAAAGCAATATGGTGCTCCAGTAAAAAAACAATAAGGGTAATGATTTTCAGAAATCCCAAGCATATATATATTTTTTAAATTGTTTTTACAAAAGGCACAGTAGTGTATTATTCAAGCTGAAAACTCATACTCAGGTCAACATGCTCAAGAGCACCAGAACTGGATGTAGTCACCCTTTGGAACTGGAGATCTCTCAGATCTTTGGTTGTTTTAGCTCAGCTTATGAACTGATGAGACTTAAACTGGAGGGAATGATGTGTAAATAAGTGTACATAAGAGAGACAAGTGGCACTGTGTCTGGTCATAGCTACACCAAATCACCTTAAGATTTCCAGTACATCAAAAATGTGAACCGAAGCAAAGCACTCGCTCTTACACTTCATGAAGAGAACAAACAGGGCTACAAAGTGTTTGTGTAGAAGCTTGAGTGACAAACAAGTTTACCGACAGTGCTGCAAACACTCCATCCACAGGAAATGTTCTCCAAAGTGGCTCTATATTGAGACTCTCCCACTCAGAAGCCATCTCAGTGTTTTTAAGGTGTCGTCGAGGAGACACACGGTCTGGAAGTCCAACTATGTTGTGGTGCTTGTTTATTTCTATCAAAAATACACAAGTTCAATGAAGACTCTTCCTCCACCCCCCCAAAAAACACCCTCAAATCCAGATACCATTCAATGATTGCTAATAGTCATGATCTAGAAAATGATTATACTTGATTTTTCAACTAACAATTTTGCACTTCAATTTTTAAAAAATTGAATGTAATATCTTCTATAACAGCTCCTGTTGCTGTAACTCAATTCAATAGACGTTGTTTAAAAACGTTACAACAGGAAACGCTGCAAAGTTGAAAGTTCAGGTGCCTTGGCATTTATTTATATACGTCCCATTTTACATTCACTTGTGTATTGAAAGTTCTAAAATTGGTTTGTATGTATTTCTGTATATGTAAAATATTAAACTTTTTGGACAATAACCTGCTTGAGTATTGAAAATTCGACTGACACGGACAAAGAACTGGCTAGAAATCTGAGTACCAAACTATATTTATTGTACAGTAGTAAAGGACAACAAATAATGTACAAATCAGTACAGAAAAAAAAATAATGAGACCACACGGACAATGACTCCGTCCCAATCCTTATGGACGCCAGATTGTACGGGGGATTAATAATAAAACCATTCCTCTTTGGGGTGACAGGCGTCCAGGACAGAGCACAGACTTGTTGCCTTCGAAAGATGAGGAATGATTTTTTTTTTTGGGGGGACGACAAGGACTTATGGGATATTTTATTATTTTTAATAAAAAACCTGGACTTATCCAGGACATATTTGGAGGTTCGGTCCAAGAAGAGACCAGAGTTCCCTTTAATCTCTGCAGTTGGACCATATAAACTCGGATGGGCATCATTTTAGCTAACAAACATGACATGGACTAAAACTAGAATTAAAGCTGCATGAGACAGAGAAAAAGGGGAAGACAAAAACAGATCAGAATTTGGCAGATTTCATACTGATGGGAATGGACTTCTTTATTCAGGACAGGAAACAAGGCTTGGGCCTTCTATTCATACACCGGCAGCCATTTTGAACCTTATGGCAGCCATCTTGAAGTCACCTCTTAGCCATGTTACCTCACGCATCTTTAAATATTAGGAGTGGGGGAGGGGGAAAGAAAGAATGAGAGCCCAACCCTATGAAAACTAGAGGGGGCATCCAAATCAACAAAAGAAGGAAAAAAAAAGGAGTAAATAAACAGCACAGTTTAAACATTTTGGGGATCGAGTCAAATAAAACAGCCGAGGGAGGTCCCCGCTGCTGGAGGAGAGGGTTTAGCGATGGCCGCCTGTTTGTTGTTGAAATACGTCGATAGTGTCCTCGTCTTCCATCTCCAACTGACAAACAAGAAAATAAATATTTAAGATGACATTTTTAGTGCCAAGTTTAGCAATAGCTGCTGCACTGAATACTTGGGTGGTATGCTAGAAACAGCGATTGTTTGAACCCATTTCCTCAAGGAAAACTTTATTAGCCACTAACATACAACTCAAACCTTACTCTACCTTCACAAAGCAAGCAACAAGGTCACAATGACAAAGCAGCCAAAATGTTTAGCTTACACGCCACTTTTGTTTAAAATGCATTTTAGATTTACATGTTGCACTTGGTTGGGCGCTAGCTTCGTTTGCAGAGAAGCAGAGCATCTTCTACACCCTTCCAAGCTTTCTTTTTCGTTTTTGTAATGGCTCTAAAACACATTCCATGAGTTTCTAAAAAGACACCAGTAAACGGGAACCCAAATATTGCGAGTGAGGACCTGAAGGAACATCAGACCACACGTGCTGTAGCACTGGGCCAACGAATCACTTGGATTTGTTGCTTGATCACATCATGTTGCAGAAAACCTCAATCCATATTGTTTCACTCTAGCAGAACATTTATTTTAAAAAAAAAAAGCCAGCTTTGTTGTGAACGCAGGGATACATAAGGGTTATAAGCTCACCTGTGCTGGTGTATCCGTCTCATTTATCGGCTGTCCATCAAACCTAAACCTAATCTGTCTTATCGACAATCCCTGCAAGAAACAGCAGAACAGTGTAAGTGCAAAAACAGTCCAGATGTTAACTACCGGATTAAAAAAAAAAAAAAAAAAAAAAAAAAAGTGTTCACGCGACCCACATTGGGTTAACACCAAGTTTGGAGAGGTCTAGAAGAAACTTAGGCTTTTCGTCACATCTAACTAAAGTTTATTAAACCCTTTCAAAAATTTCTGTAAAACTTGTACAATATACAGGCACTAACAGTACACTGAAAGTTCTCTAGCTAACACTGGATGAAATTTACAGGCAGGAGAAGGACATACGACAAAGTGGTATTGTTGTAAAGAAGAAGAAAGACTACGCAAAATTCTCACAGAACTAATTACAGCTAACATTTCGTTACCCGATTCTGGGTTGCTACAAGTTACGTCTAGCTAGTTAAAAACTAGCTCGGATTGTCAGTGATGGCTGATATCTACAGAACAGAAATGTGGTTGTTTTGTGCACAACTCAGAACATGTAGAATCCCAACCCACCCTGCAGGAAGCGTGTATATTAGATGGGCGGCACGATGGTGTAGTGGTTAGCACGGTCGCCTCACGGCAAGAAGGTTCCAGGTTCGAACCCAGCGAGGGCCTTTCTGTGTGGAGTTTGCATGTTCTCCCTGTGTCTGCTTGGGTTTCCCTCACAATCCAAAAGACATGTAGTTAGATTAACGTGGGGCGGCCTTGAGCACGGTACCTGACCCCTGACGCTCTGGTGTGGCTGCCCACTGCTCCGAGTGTGCGCGCGTGCTCACTGCTTCAGATGGGTTAAATGCATCTGTGCTTCAAGTGTGCATGTGACGAATAAAGGTTTCTCCTCGATGCAAAGCTGAGTTTTGACAAATTAACACCAGTTTTCTTTGCCAGGTTCAGGCTTTCTGGAAAAGTTATGGTGCGGGTCGCTGAAGCGGTCCTTCGAGAGTACGTTTGTTTCTTATTAGTACATACTGCACACCTTTAAAAAGGTTAACACTAGAAACTGGTTACGGTCCAATTATATGCCTTTTTTTTAAAAGTACGCTATATGTATACGCACACTTCCAGGTGAACGATGCAAACCAGGAGCGAAACAAACTCATTCTGTGAACTCAAGAGACAGAATGCGACGAATGATGCGTGAGGCACTCACCTGTCTTTCACAGTACGCCTTCATTAACTTGTTGAGCGGTGTGTGCCTTTTAATTTTAAACTGGACCACAGAACCGTCCTGTCCAGCCACCTTCAGATTGATGTGGTCATTCTCTGTCTTCACTCCCTCCTAAAAAAAGACAAAATAGGCACAAAAGGCAAAATATAAACGCTAAATAAAGTCATATCACAGTCTAAAAATCCATAAATAGCTTTTCAATGAAGGTAGTTCAAGAAACATCCTGTTTTTGACATCCTGAGGAACATTTTGCTGATTTCTGTGAGGATTGTTTTGTTATGTTATGCTATGCTAGTTTACGTTATGCGCGTGCTGGGTTTTTTTTCGTGCATACCATTTTTCTGCGTAAGATACGTTAAAAAAAGGTCATCTCCGGTTAAGTTGGAAGTGCTTACGTGAGTAAATTAGTGCGCAAAAATAAAAACAATTCCAAAAAAAAAAAAAAAAAATCATAAAGCATATCGCGGTAAACAGTATTAGACATCCATCATCATCATTGTAGTGTTTGTTGAAGCGATGCGCTGTTTGCGTAGTGTACGCTGCGCCATTTTCGCACCCTGTCTGGCGCAGGAAAAAGCGACCGCTGGAATTGTAAAAACAAACGCGAATACGAGTTCATGATTGCGGGTTCAAGCGGATATTCAGATTTAGTCAAGACACTCGATAAGACGTTAAACTCCACCTTATTAAAATCCATCGATTCTGGGCTTGTTATCGCGCACCCAATCGCGCTCTTGTGCTTGCGGCATTTTTTTTTTTACGCCACTTGCGTAACGTGGTCGAAAAGCGCCACTTCGCTTTCACAAAGGAAAAAACCCGCAAAGGAAAAAGGGGAGGGAAATCGCGCCAGAACCAAACAGCACAGCTTTTTTTTTTTAAATGAAAGTCGCTTTAAAGTCATCTCACACTGGGTCATGTTTTAAAAAGCATAACAAACACAAAGATTGAACCCAAAAGTGAGACAACGCGGTAGGAAATACAATGATTGCACGCCGGCGTCCATTCCTCCCGCACAAAATGCGCAATCTGCCATCTACAGCGAGGCTGCGCACAAAACCCACACAATAAAAACATCCTACAGCTCGCAAAACCCTCCATTATTTAAACTAAAGATGCAGAACTCACCTTGGGCTTATCCTCGGACATTTTTGCAAAAACACAAATTGTTTAATTTACACAAGATGCGCTCTTAACAAACTGCCTGTCCTCTCTAAGCACCGCGAGCACGCGCCACTCTCTTTACCTCCTCCGGATGTGATTGGACGGCGCTGGGTCACATGACCCGAACCTCGCGGGAGCGCGCGTAACTAGTGCGCGCTTCCTCCCCCTCTCTCCTGAGTCTGATTCAAACACACCGACCGGGCACGCGCAAAACAAGCCCCGCCCCGTATTACATTGAGGCCAGGAGAAGAACAACATGGAGTTCATTTCATTTCCCTCCAGATGTCTATAAAACCTTCCAGAAATTTAATTCTAGTTCTGAAATGTTCCTGTATTTTCAGGCGTGTGTTTGTTTCCCTTCGTGAGTGCTGTAAAATTGGTGTGAATTAGATTTTAATTTCACAACCTGTCTGTATAGAAAATGGTGGTTAAAATACAAAAATAAAGTCATTTTGACGTTATAAATGCATACTGGAAAAACAGTTATATTTAATCTCTGTGTAAAAACTGTGCAAAAAAAAAAAACACTTCAAAATCCTGTTCGAGTTTGCGTTTCTAATTGGCAGAGATGCTGCTGTCAATCAAACTCAGTGGGCGGGACTATTGGTAGAGGTGTGTGTTTAAGAGGAAGTGGACTTTTGCGTTTGAAATTTGGCAGCCATTTTGAACATGTTATGCATTTTACATGTTTTATGTTTGTTTGTTTTTTGCAAAAGACAAGAGCAAAGATGATTTTCTATTTAATAGTTTTCTGATTCCTGGGGAATTTTATATACACGAATTAAAGTGTATGAAGGTGACACCGAGGCTTTTTTTTAATATAAAGAGTTTCTTTTATACATAAAAGCCCTTAAAGTCGATCCATCCATCCATCATCTGTAGCCGCTTATCCTGTCCTACAGGGTCGCAGGCAAGCTGGAGCCTATCCCAGCTGACTACGGGCGAAAGGCGGGGTACACCCTGGACAAGTCGCCAGGTCATCACAGGGCTGACACATAGACACAGACAACCATTCACACTCACATTCACACCTACGGTCAATTTAGAGTCACCAGTTAACCTAACCTGCATGTCTTTGGACTGTGGGGGAAACCGGAGCACCCAGAGGAAACCCATGGGGAGAACATGCAAACTCCACACAGAAAGGCCCTCGCCGGCCACAAACCCAGGACCTTCTTGCTGTGAGGCGACAGTGCTAACCACTACACCACCGTGCTGCCCGCCCTTAAAGTCATGAACAATAAATATCAAGTGAAACTCATCTCATCTTCTTCTTTGGTTTATTGGCAGATCACGTCTCTTTGGTGCATACCGCCACCTACTGTACAGCAGTGTGTAAAGGGACTTAGCAGACTATCATGGCTATCTGAAGTTTAAGAAAAAAAAGGATCCTAGATCCTTTTAATTAAACCTGTATCATTAAGATAAATAAATAAGGATTTGATCCTATCTCTCTGCATTCCTTCTTCCTTAAGGATGTTTTCTATTCCATTATCAGCCTCTCTTTCTCTCCATTGCTGTCTGTGTTCTGTGTATTTATTGCAATTAAATAAAACATGAACTACATCTTCTAGAACATGACATTCACTACATAAACCATTACTCTTCCGTATTAACTGCAGAGTGTCATTAAGACCTGTGTGACCCAATCTTAGTCGACTATATACCACCTCTTCCCTTCTGTTGAGACCTGATACAGTATTATCCTTTTCCCCCAAACATTTTCCTGGATCTCATGATAATGCCTTGCATTGAATTCTACCTTCCATTCATTTTGCCATTTAAGTAGAACTTCTGTTTTTATTTTAGATTTAGCTTCTCCCTTCCCCATTGAAATATTAATTTCTATATGTTCTTTTTCCAGCATTTTCTTAGCAATTTTGCCAGCCACTTCATTTCCTTTAATCCCAACATGGGACTATATACCACCTCTTCCCTTCTGTTGAGACCTGATACAGTATTATCCTTTTCCCCCAAACATTTTCCTGGATCTCATGATAATGCCTTGCATTGAATTCTACCTTCCATTCATTTTGCCATTTAAGTAGAACTTCTGTTTTTATTTTAGATTTAGCTTCTCCCTTCCCCATTGAAATATTAATTTCTATATGTTCTTTTTCCAGCATTTTCTTAGCAATTTTGCCAGCCACTTCATTTCCTTTAATCCCAACATGGGCTGGAACCCAACAAAACTGAACTAATAATCCAAGGTTCTTAAGATTCAATAAAACATGTCTTGCCTCTATTATCAAATCCTCTCTTATTGAGTTTCCTGTTTCAAAGCTGAGTAACACTGCCAATGAATCAGTACATGTGACAGATCTTGGTGGTTTGACTTCTTCAATCCATCTCAGAGCAATTATTCCCGCTAATTCTATAGAATATATTGACAAAAAGTTGCTAAGCCTATATCCATACTTTTTGTTGAATTTGGGAATATATATATATATATATATATATATATATATCTCCCAGGGCGGCACGGTGGTGTAGTGGTTAGCGCTGTCACCTCACAGCAAGAAGGTCCTGGGTTCGAGCCCCGGGGCCGGCGAGGGCCTTTCTGTGTGGAGTTTGCATGTTCTCCCCGTGTCCGCGTGGGTTTCCTCCGGGTGCTCCGGTTTCCCCCACAGTCCAAAGACATGCAGGTTAGGTTAACTGGTGACTCTAAATTGACTGTAGGTGTGAATGTGAGTGTGAATGGTTGTCTGTGTCTATGTGTCAGCCCTGTGATGACCTGGCGACTTGTCCAGGGTGTACCCCGCCTTTCGCCCGTAGTCAGCTGGGATAGGCTCCAGCTTGCCTGCGACCCTGTAGAAGGATAAAGCGGCTTGAGATAATGAGATGAGAATGAGATGAGATATATATCCCAATTCCACAATGCCCATCTTGTGGACCTTTTGACTCATCTGTAAATATTTAAATAAAACCATAATATTTAGATATAAGATGTCTTTGGCTGCATTCTGAAAGGCTTTGTTCATTAGGCTGCTCTGCTTTTTCATTCAGCAGTTCTAAATCAATGGATGGAACAGGTAGCACCCATGGAGGAACTGTACTCAACACAAGTGCAGGGCTTAAGTTAAAATCTTTAATTCCATATTCTACCCCTATGTTGTTAATATGCCATCCAAAACCAGAACTCTTTGAATGGTATTCCCAACACTCAGAACTGATACAGCAAGATTATTTATGCTCCCTTTAAGTCTCACCCAGTACGGTATGTTAAGGACAATTTATCAAATCTTAGTTTAAGTGGGGTTTCTTCAGCTTCTACTAACAGTGCACAGGTAGGAGTTGTTTTGATAGCTCCTACAGTAATCCTTAAACCTTTAAACTGAACTCTATCAAGTTTCCTGAGAGATGTTGCACATGCAGAACTATACACTATGCAACCATAATCTATGGTTGATCTGATTAATGATTTATAAATATTCATCAGTGATTGTTTGTCTGCACCCCAAGTACTGCTCAGAAATCATCCTCATAAGATTCAATACTTTTTTTACACTTAGTTTCTACATGTGCTATATGCTGTTTCCATGTCATTCTTTCATCCATGAAGATATTTAAACTTACACTACCGTTCAAAAGTTTGGGGTCACCCAGACAATTTTGTGTTTTCCATGAAAAGTTACACTTTTATTTACCACCGTAAGTTGTAAAATGAATAGAAAATATAGTCCAGACATTTTTCTGGCCATTTTGAGCATTTAATCGACCCCACAAATGTGATGCTCCAGAAACTCAATCTGCTCAAAGGAAGGTCAGTTTTATAGCTTCTCTAAAGAGCTCAACTGTTTTCAGATGTGCTAACATGATTGTACAAGGGTTTTCTAATCATCCATTAGCCTTCTGAGGCAATGAGCAAACACATTGTACCATTAGAACACTGGAGTGAGAGTTGCTGGAAATGGGCCTCTATACACCTATGGAGATATTGCACCAAAAACCAGACATTTGCAGCTAGAATAGTCATTTACCACATTAGCAATGTATAGAGTGGATTTCTGATTAGTTTAAAGTGATCTTCATTGAAAAGAACAGTGCTTTTCTTTCAGAAATAAGGAAATTTCAAAGTGACCCCAAACTTTTGAACGTTAGTGTATTTACCCTTTCAAGTGGTTGGTTGTACAACATTATTTTGAAGTTCTCTGGGATCTTCTTTCTGGTAAAAAAAATTACCTTAATTTTTGGTAAAGAGAATTTAAATCCCCAATCTATTCCCCATTATTCTAATATTTGCATTTCTTTTTGTATGCTATCTATTATATATGGGACATTACATCCCCTTTTCCATACAACAGCATCATCTGCATACAATAGTCCTTCACCTCCTTTCTCAAATATGTCATTAATCATTATATTAAATAGAACAGGGCTTATAACGCTCCCCTGGGGAATTCCACTTTCTACCATATACCGTATTCTTCTGACAATCCATTGCCTACTCTTACCCTCAAAGTACGATGTGTCAAAAAGTCTGAAATGAAATTGAACATTCTCCCATTTATCCCAATTTTCTCCAACTTAATTAATAGGCCATCTCTCCACATGGTGTCATAAGCTTTTTCAGTATCCAGAAAAACAGCTGCCATCACCTCCTTCATAACTAAAGACTTTTCAACCTCATTATAAAGTTTAACAAGAGCATCAGTGGTTGATTTACTCCTTCTAAATCCTGTTTGATAGCTTTTAAGCAAGCATTTATTTTCTAAGAAATAATTCAGACAACCCACTACCAATTTTTCCATGAGCTTTCCTAGGTGTGAAGTTAAAGCTATGGGCCTGTAATTACCTGGGTTACTAGGGTCTTTCCCTGGCTTAGGAAATGGAAGAATTGTTGCCTTTTTCCATGTTTTAGGTAATTTTCCTTCTTTCCAAATTTGATTAAATAACTCAAGCATCTTTTCCAGTACAACCCCGATTCCAAAAAAGTTGGGACAAAGCCCAAATTGTAAATAAAAACGGAATGCAATAATTTACAAATCTCAAAAACTGATATTATATTCGCAATAGAACACAGACAACATATCAAATGTCGAAAGTGAGACATTTTGAAATTTCATGCCAAATATTGGCTCATTTGAAATTTCATGACAGCAACACATCTCAAAAAAGTTGGGACGGGGGCAGTAAAAGGCTGGAAAAGTTAAAGGTACAAAAAAGGAACAGCTGGTGGACCAAATTGCAACTCATTAGGTCAATTGGCAATAGGTCATTAACATGACTGGGTATAAAAAGAGCATCTTGGAGTGGCAGCGGCTCTCAGAAGTAAAGATGGGAAAAGGATCACCAATCCCCCTAATTCTGCGCTGACAAATAGTGGAGCAATATCAGAAAGGAGTTCGACAGTGTAAAATTGCAAAGAGTTTGAACATATCATCATCTACAGTGCATAATATCATCAAAAGATTCAGAGAATCTGGAAGAATCTCTGTGCGTAAGGGTCAAGGCCGGAAAACCATACTGGGTGCCCGTGATCTTCGGGCCCTTAGACGGCACTGCATCACATACAGGCATGCTTCTGTATTGGAAATCACAAAATGGGCTCAGGAATATTTCCAGAGAACATTATCTGTGAACACAATTCACCGTGCCATCCGCCGTTGCCAGCTAAAACTCTATAGTTCAAAGAAGAAGCCGTATCTAAACACGATCCAGAAGCGCAGACGTCTTCTCTGGGCCAAGGCTCATTTAAAATGGACTGTGGCAAAGTGGAAAACTGTTCTGTGGTCAGATGAATCAAAATTTGAAGTTCTTTATGGAAATCAGGGACGCCGTGTCATTCGGACTAAAGAGGAGAAGGACGACCCAAGTTGTTATCGGCGCTCAGTTCAGAAGCCTGCATCTCTGATGGTATGGGGTTGCATTAGTGCGTGTCGCATGGGCAGCTTACACATCTGGAAAGACACCATCAATGCTGAAAGGTATATCCAGGTTCTAGAGCAACATATGCTCCCATCCAGACGACGTCTCTTTCAGGGAAGACCTTGCATTTTCCAACATGACAATGCCAAACCACATACTGCATCAATTACAGCATCATGGCTGCGTAGAAGAAGGGTCCGGGTACTGAACTTGCAGCTTGCAGTCCAGATCTTTCACCCATAGAAAACATTTGGCGCATCATAAAACGGAAGATACGACAAAAAAGACCTAAGACAGTTGAGCAACTCGAATCCTACATTAGACAAGAGTGGGTTAACATTCCTATCCCTAAACTTGAGCAACTTGTCTCCTCAGTCCCCAGACGTTTACAGACTGCTGTAAAGAGAAAAGGGGATGTCTCACAGTGGTAAACATGGCCTTGTCCCAACTTTTTTGAGATGTGTTGTTGTCATGAAATTTAAAATCACCTAATTTTTCTCTTTAAATGATACATTTTCTCAGTTTAAACATTTGATATGTCATCTATGTTCTATTCTGAATAAAATATGGAATTTTGAAACTTCCACATCATTGCATTCCGTTTTTATTTACAATTTGTACTTTGTCCCAACTTTTTTGGAATCGGGGTTGTACTTCCACAGGTAGTTTTCTAAACATAACATAACACAAATTATCACTTCCTGGTGAGGAGTATGCTGTATTAGCTACTGCCATTTTCAATTCTGACATATTAAATTCATTATCAAGTATACAGTGGGTACGGAAAGTATTCAGACCCCTTTAAATTTTTCACTCTTTGTTTCATTGCAGCCATTTGCTAAAATCAAAAAAGTTCATTTTATTTCTCATTAATGTACAATCAGCACTCCATCTTGACAGAAAAAAACAGAAATGTAGAAATTTTTGCAAATCTATTAAAAAAGAAAAACTGAAATATCACATGGTCATAAGTATTCAGACCCTTTGCTGTGACACTCATATTTAACTCACATGCTGTCCATTTCTTCTGATCCTCCTTGAGATGGTTCTACTCCTTCATTGGAGTCCAGCTGTGTTTAATTAAACTGATTAGGAAAGGCACACACCTACCTGTCTATATAAGACCTTACAGCTCACAGTGCATGTCAGAGCAAATGAGAATCATGAGGTCGAAGGAACTGCCCAAGGAGCTCAGAGACAGAATTGTGGCAAGGCACAGATCTGGCCAAGGTTACAAAAGAATTTCTGCAGCACTCAAGGTTCCTAAGAGCACAGTGGCCTCCATAATCCTTAAATGGAAGAACTTTGGGATGACCAGAACTCTTCCTAGACCTGGCCGTCCAGCCAAACTGAGCAATCGTGGGAGAAGAGCCTTGGTGAGAGAGGTAAAGAAGAACCCAAAGGTCACTGTGGCTGAGCTCCAGAGATGCAGTAGGGAGATGGGAGAAAGTTCCACAAAGTCAACTATCACTGCAGCCCTCCACCAGTCGGGGCTTTATGGCAGAGTGGCCTGACAGAAGCCTCTCCTCAGTGCAAGACATATGAAAGCCCGCATAGAGTTTGCCAAAAAACACATGAAGGACTCCCAGACTATGAGAAATAAGATTCTCTGATCTGATGAGACGAAGATTGAACTTTTTGGCGTTAATTCTAAGCGGTATGTGTGGAGAAAACCAGGCACTGCTCATCACCTGCCCAATACAATCCTAACAGTGAAACATGGTGGTGGCAGCATCATGCTATGGGGGTGTTTTTCAGCTGCAGGGACAGGACGACTGGTTGCAATTGAAGGAAAGATGAATGCGGCCAAGTACAGAGATATCCTGGAAGAAAACCTCTTCCAGAGTGCTCAGGACCTCAGACTGAGCTGAAGGTTCACCTTCCAACAAGACAATGACCCTAAGCACACAGCTAAAATAACAAAGGAGTGGCTTCGGAACAACTCTGTGACCATTCTTGACTGGCCCAGCCAGAGCCCTGACCTAAACCCAATTGAGCATCTCTGGAGAGACCTGAAAATGGCTGTTCACCAACATTCACCATCCAACCTGATGGAACTGGAGAGGATCTGCAAGGAAGAATGGCAGAGGATCCCCAAATCCAGGTGTGAAAAACTTGTTGCATCATTCCCAAAGAAGGCTGTACTAGCTCAAAAGGGTGCTTCTACTCAATACTGAGCAAAGGGTCTGAATACTTATGACCATGTGATATTTCAGTTTTTCTTTTTTAATACATTTGCAAAAATTTCTACATTTCTGTTTTTTTCTGTCAAGATGGGGTGCTGAGTGTACATTAATGAGAAATAAAATGAACTTTTTTGATTTTAGAAAATGGCTGCAATGAAACAAAGAGTGAAAAATTTAAAGGGGTCTGAATACTTTCCGTACCCACTGTAGACCCTGTTTCAAGGTCGTGATTATCAAAAATACGCTTACATCGCTTGCCAAAAGCTGTTGCTGCAGCACTGATCCTGTTATTAATTTTACGGTCAAGGGAACCATCACAGAAATTTCAGGTTGGGTGGTGATTGGGATGGTGGTGTCAGAGGCAGGTCGACACATAGCCTCTGTTTTAGTGCAGTTCAGTGATAGTCCGAGTCTTTTGTAGGCTTCTGCAAACCAGCTTCTGAGTATGAACAGACTGCAGCATCATCAGCACAGTGAAGTTCCACAACTCAGGCTGTAGACACCTTAGTTTTAGCTTGCAGACGACGTAGGTCAAGATTGTGTAAGGTGCTCAGAACTCACATTTCATCATGTGATTTTTTTTTTTCCAGAAGGCTAATTTGCTTATTCCAAAATATCAGTATCACTAAAAAATGTCATGGTAAATAACACACATGATGGCGTAGCGTTGAGCCTCTCAAGCTCCAGGGTTCCTGGGACAGGCTCAGGATTCACTGACCAGGATAAAGTGCATACCACAGATGACTGAATGGACTAATGCAGGTATGTAACAACAGAGGCAGCGCAGCGTTGCAGTGGTGAGCACTGTCACCTCACAGCAAGCAGGTTCTGGGTTCAAACCTGCTGGTCGACTGGACTTTCTGCGTGGTGTTTTGCATGTTCTTTCTTCTCACCATCTCAGATGAGGTCAACTGACTAATCTAAATGGCCCATAGGTGTGAATGGCTGTCCCTCTGTGTTAGTTCCACAATAGATCAGCGACCTGTCCGGGATGTACCTCACCTCTTGCACAATGTCAGCCGGGATTGGCTCCACACGGAGCCAATAGGCCCTGTCCACATGGCAACGGATTCAGGTGACTCCGATACAATTGCTTATCGTTTAGGCCTGGTGTCCACACGGCACCGGCATTTTGGGTGCCCAAAACGCAATCTTTTTGAGAACGGGTTCCAGAGTGGAAAGATCTGGCAACGTTGCCATTGTGAAGTCGTCTGGATGAGTAGAACAGATTTGTTTACGATGACGTCACAACCACATGTGCTTCACGCTGGGTAGAAGTGTAACGAACTCGATGCGAGTTGTCAACAAATCCTATAACTTGGTTCATGAAACGCGCTTACAAAATATTTTCACTGTGAATATTTATTGTGTAATGGTGCAAAGTGAGAGAGAGAGAGAGAGAGAGAGAGAGACTCTGCCCTTAGGGCAGAGTCAATCCCGCCAGCAAAAATAGGGAAAAAAAGGAGCGATCTCACCTCTTCAGATGTTGGTTTAAGTCCGACAATACATTCCTCAAAAAGGGCGTAGAGGAGCAAATTAATCCATCAACATGTAGCATTCAATTTATTCCGGACCATTAAAGACGCCGCCTTCCGCGTAGAATCATACGTCATCCTCGCCGCCATATTGGATAGGTCAAAGCGGAGAATAAAGATTCATGTGCTGCGTTTAACTGTACCAACAGGTTTACCGTCCAAACGAGATCACATGGGATTACCTTTCACAGGTGAGAAACATCAAATTAATCAATCAACGTGTAGCATTCAATTTATTCCGGACCATTAAAGACGCCGCCTTCCGCGTAGAATCATACGTCATCCTCACCGCCATATTGGATAGGTCAAAGTGGAGAATAAAGATTAGCTGCGTTTAACTGTACCAACAGGTTTGCCGTCCAAACGAGATCACATGGGATTACCTTTCACAGGTGAGACTGGAAAAATACTTTTCATTGTATTTGGTCATTATAATGTAATTTTACGAACAGATTTTCCTGACTTTGTGGCTAATATGAAGTCTCGCGCATAATAGTTTATGCGCATGCGTCCTTACTTCTTCTATTGTTCTGGTGTCTCCGATGGGACCGTCTTACAGCGCCCCTAGAGGTGTGGCATGTGTATTGCATCGTTTTCAGCAAGCGTTGCGTTGCCATATGGACCTGATATTTTACTGATCGTTGCCCATTTGGACGCGATATATTTTTAAATAACATCTCGTTGCCGTTGTCGTGTGGATGTAGCCTTAGGCTACATCCACACGACAACGGCAACAAGATTTTTTTTTTTAAATATCGTGTCCACATGGGCAACGGTTCAGTAAAATATCATCAGGTACATATGGCAACACAACGCTTGCTGAAAACGATGCAATACACATGCCACACCTCTACGTGCGCTGTAAGAAGGTCCCATCGGAGACACCAGAACAACAGAAGAAGTAGGACGCATGCGCATAAACCCCTTCTTCTGTAGCATCAGCCACATAAAGTTTTGATTATTAGTCAGTAGCGTAAAATAGTATCTATTGTCTAAGACACTTATTTATATTTCATATTAAAATGTCTATGTAAATTAATACATAGAAAGTCTGGCCAGGCGCTGAACGTTCTTCTGCCTTCACTTTAAGAGAAATTCAGGGCGAGCATGAGCCTAGGTTCTTCCCTGTCACTCACCCTGTCACTGTCACACGCACACACCTTCTCACTCCCTATCCTATGGATATAGTCCCTTTAAATCACGTGCTCGTTTTTTGAATGGAGATGCGGAAAGAGGAATGAATGGGGGTAGATGGAAGCCAGTACGCCAACATTCTGATATCCTCCAGAATTCTTTAAAGGGATAGTTCGGGATTTTTGACATGAATCTGTATGGCATCCCCATCAATAGTGTCGTGCAAACACACTGACTTACCCCCGACAGCATCCTGTGAGTCCAGTTCTTGTCCAGTTTTGGTCCAGACGAAAGTAGTCCGGCAAGTTTGTTGGGGTCACGAAAGTAAAACGTTTTTCGTCTCAAAACAGTATGTGTTCAAAAGAGTGATATATTTGCATCACAAAACCGTTGCCAAATAAAAAGTCAGACCTTGAAATCGCTTGGCACTATTTTCTTTCCCTTCTTATCACTGCGCGCTGCCGCCAGGTGACAGCCACGGCTGTTTCATTCATTGTTTACTGCTAGCAAAGTTAGCGACAACATGTCTGACTACGACAGCGACGTTGAAAACATTGACTTCATCTCACAGCCAAAGGGATATCTTTATGAACCCGAATATACAGATGAAGAAATTCGCCAGATGGAGTTAGAACGGGCAGAGAGAGAAAGGGTGGACAGAGAAGTGGAAGAAGGTGAAGCTGGAGCCGCAGCTGGAGCCGCGAGACACCGGGTGACCGACAAATGGTGGTGTACTTGTTCCAAATGTGAAGTAATGCAGACAGAGGTGGAGTGCTACTGCTGCCACGAATGGGATCTCATCATGCCACAGATGCAAGACCTTTCAATTGACGAGGAGGCCAGCGTGCCAGCTGCTGTCTGCATCACAAACCACACTGACTTCCCTGCACTCCTGAATGTTGGTGTCTTGCAGACGTTTTTCCACATTCCTAAAATTAACTGGAAGAAGCGTCCCAGGCCAGCTGGACCCGATGGTCAGTTGTCTTCAGAGTAAGTGTTGACTCCTTTTTTACATGTTGTAGCCTACAGGTGTTTTGTTAGTTGAATGTTTATAACCTTATAAACTGTACACGTGATCAAGCAATGACTTATTCTGGCATACTGTATGCTTTAGTTAGTATAGTCCAGGTCATTAATATATAAAAGAAAAAGAAGAGGACCTAAAACACTCCCCTGAGGGACCCCACATTGCACAGTAATAACAGTCTACATAAATGTATGTTTTGTAAGCTTCCCCATTTTCCTTTTGCACAGCCTCCATGCATCACCCAGTCACTATGCACTGATACCATGGGTAGAACTGGGAGGATTGATATTGTCCTGTCCAATGTTTTCATTTCAATGTTACCATTGTCTTGGCGTAAATTTGGAATGTACAAATGTGTCTGGAGTTAGGATATGTTTGCTCTATGTCAGTATCTCGTAATGTCACGGGCAGATAACAACATGTCTTTCATTCATGTCTCAAAACACAACGTTGCTAGCAGCTAGCTCTAGCTGATTCTTGAAAGCCTGTCTGCTTGAAAGCATGGCGGTACAACTTTGTTCTTACCTGGGGTGCAGGGACAGCAGCTTTCTTCAAAACCCGTTTCTTCCTCAGTCCTGGGCATGAAGAAACATAGTCGTCGTCGCTGAAGTGCGCACTGCAAACACGAAGCTTTTTTACCTTTGCCTGTTTGGAGTCCACATGGAAGCCCAGAGCAACAAGCCAAAGTTTCCTCAGTGACACGTCCGTCATGGGAAAACGGTGAAATGTGTGCGGAGATTCAGCCACATCTTTGTTGCTACAGCCTGGATAGTCGCAAGTGCGCACCATTTTCACAAATATATTATTGTATAGGTTATAGAAGGTGATAAATTTGTCGCTGTTCTTGCTCTCAAATTAGCTTGTTAGCACTGCTGATCTGAACTCCTAATCACTGCCAAACAATGGGAAAGGTGTTGATTCCTGCGCAGATGTCAACATGACAGCACACAGTGATACCGAGGGAGACAAAATATAGCGCCAAATAATTGCGAGGTCTGACTTTTTATTTGGCAACGGTTTTATGATGCAAATATATCACTCTTTTGAACACATACTGTTTTGAGAAGAAAAACGTTTTACTTTCGTGACCCCAACAAACTTGCCGGACTACTTTCGTCTGGACCAAAACTAGATAAGAACTGGACTCACAGGATGCTGTTGGGGGTAAGTCAGTGTATTTGCACGACACTGTTGACGGGGATGCCATACAGATTCATGTCAAAAATCCCGAACTATTGCTTTAATGGTCCGGAATAAATTGAATGCTACACGTTGATGGATTACTTTGTTTTTCTACACCCTTTTTGAGGAATGTATTGTCGGACTTAAACCAACATCTGAAAAGGTGAGATCGCTCCTTTTTTTTCCCTATTTTTGCTGGCGGGATTGGTTTTTTTTTTTGGAAAGCACACGGGCGGTGTGTGGTTTTGGTTATACTGCTTACGCAGTGTTTGGACTAAAGACTCTGCCCTAAGGGCTATTCTCTCACTCTCTCTCTCTCTCACTTTTCACCATTACACAATAAATATTCACAGTGAAAATATTTTGTAAGCGCGTTTCATGAACCAAGTTATAGGATTTGTTGACAACTCGCATCGAGTTCGGTACACTTCTACCCGGCGTGAAGCACTCACAGTCATGTGGTTGTGACGTCATCGTAAACAAATCCATTCTACTCATCCAGACGACTTTGCAACGGCGCTGTTGCCAGATCTTTCCACTCTGGAACCCGTTCTCAAAAGATTTCATTTTGGGGCACCCAAAACGCCGGTGCCGTGTGGACGCCAGGCCGAAACGATAAACAATTTTATCAGATTCACCTGAATCCGTTGCCGTGTGGACAGGGCCTTAGAGTACTCTGGTCCAGGACTCGTGACTTGACTTGGACTTGAGCACTGATGACTTCACTGCAAAAAGTAAAATCTAACCAAGATTAAATATCTTAAATCAAGACAAAATATGCTTGTTATTTGTCTGCCAAGATAATTCTCCTTTCCAGGCAGGTTTTGTGTAAGAGTATTTCACTTACTTTAAGCATTTTTTCCCTCAATTATCTTAATAAGGTATTATAACTTGTTATTGAGATTTTATTACTGGTTATGAGTAAGTTCTGTCTTAAAATGCGAATTACCATAATTTAATCGGTTATATTAACCATGACAAGTTTGTCAAAGTCAGAATTTCTTATTTCAAGCATCTTATCCTTTCTTTTAATCTCTTAACACAAAACAGATAACTAAATTAAATGAATTGTTGTATTGTCAATCTGGCAACAAAAATAGGCTACAAAATGGATTGGTTTGTTGTTTTGATTTATTTGTCGGTCTCAGTTGGTATAAACACTTACTTAAACAGAGCACACCAATATGCCCAGATGAAATAGTCAAACTGTTGGTTGGGGGACAAAGTATCTAGCATGTTAAAATGAGCAGTACAACTTTACTTGTTTTTAGTATAAATACACTAGTTTTAAGACATCTGTGGGGTTTCTAAAGCTAGATATATTTACTTGTTTTTAAAAATCTTGCCAAGTCAAATTTTCTTGTTCTGTTGGCAGATAATTTTGCTTATTTTAAGTAAAATATTCCTAATTTTATTACTTTTTTTTGTAAGCCGGGTTTTTGCAGTGTTGGACTCATAAATTGGAGATGAGGACTTGGATTTTTTCTTTATTTTTGTAACATGCCATACTAATTTGGCATAAGATATTTATATCTAAGTACCAGTGGCAGCTGGTAGTCTTTCAAACAGGGGAGGCTGGTCGGTTACGATATTTCCAGATTTTAAAAGAAAAAACACATCAATTTTGCCCATACTCTTGCCTCTGATCTGGCTGATTGTTGGCAGCGTCACAAACTGTGAAATAACAGGTTCTTTTGGCCCATTAGCCTACTGTCCAATATACATGATGTTGGGGGGGGGGGGGGGGGGGGGTATATTTTAACATTTTATATTTTAAAATTGTGGCATGTTGTTTAAAAATTGACCTCGGCTGTGTTTTTGTTTAAAAATGTTTTCCAAATTGTAGCTGTGTTTAATTCATATCCAGAAAAACATATATTCCAATATAATATACTCAGCATAAACATTTTAAATAGATTCTATATTTTTGGTCCATCCATGACACATTACTAAAGTAGCCTATTTACTGTTGTTGATGTGGGTCACTTGCTGTTAGCCAATTCACTTTCTCGTACCAGGAGAGCTGAAAGGAACGAGTATTATTCCCTACCTTTTTCACCAAGTCAATTTGAGGTGTTGGTCTACCCCGCTCTTTAATTTTAATTTTTTCCTCGAAAGGAAGACTGGCAAATGGCTTCGCCAAAATTAAATCAGCAATGCTTGGCATCCGTGCGCAGCTTTCTTGCTAGCTGACTAGCCCCCTCAAGTTCAGTCACTCAAATAAATGACATTTCTGGAACTAAGATAGCAAACTTGACAACACTATATTTACACTTTATTTACAATGAAAATATATACAAACTAAAAAAGCTGGTAGAAACCGTATGTAATGAATGAAATTGAAATGTAAGCCGATCTCTTACAATACACCACAGCACTTGCAAATCCGCATGGGACTGAACTGATGTTGCCAGATACTGCTGACGTTATCCAGCCCAAAATATGTTCAAAACCTGCCAAAATGCACTTAAAACCGCCCAAATGGGCGGGAAACCGCCCAATCTAGCAACACTGTAACCGCTGCCTGTCTATAGTTGAAACGAGCTGTCAATCAAAGAAAATATCCGGCTGCTTTCACCAATCATCAGTCTCCTCGCGGAAACTGCCATGTCCCTCCCATGTGAGGCTCGGAGTCCGTGGGCGGGCATTTTCGCAGTATTTGTCCAATAATCGTCTTGCATTTTGAGATTGAAAAGCACATAGCTCCCAATCCACTGAGGCTGGGCTGCACCATGCGGTCACGAGGGGGAAAAACTCACGCACACATTAGGCGAACTGGGGAAAGTTATAACGGAATGATTTCGCACTGTAGTTGGGTTGAGCACATATATTTCTATGATTCTGGATCTGAAATAGCAATGTTATAAGGTCAGCTATAACATAAGCCTAGCGCAATTCATCCTACACGATGTTCGTCATTTTTAGAGGAGGCTGAGCCTCCCTCGTTGTCTTAGAGCAATCGCCCGTGCTACGTACGTTAATTTTTATACTAATTTCCTGCAAGAGAATGCACATTCACCTGTTCATACGTCATGTTGAGGAACAAACTAACGTTAATGGCGCTAAAATGCCTGGAGAGAACGCCGCTAGGATTGTCCGCTTTGCTTCAACAGACTTCTCGTGCAGTGGGAAAGAATGCCCTGCTATGTGTTCCATATGTAGAAGAACTATCGAGGAGACGACGGGGACAACCTCGAACTTCAATCGTCATTTGACAAGACTCCACCCAGAGAAGGAAGTCACACGCTATGCTCATTGCTCTGTTGATAGTGGGCGGGGCTTGCTTGCTGACCAATGAACTAGCTAGTGCTAACCCTCTCTGGTGTTATCTGCCCTGTTGATAGTGGGGCTTGTGTCGGACTCGACTCGAAATTTTCTGGACTTGACTCGGATTTGAACACCGGGAACTCGAGACTGGACTCGGACTTGAGGTTTAGTGACTCGACTATAACACTGCCTCCAGCTCACCCATGATCACAGGAAAAACACATACAACGTATTTGTATCAAAAGATTTTTCTTCTTTTTTTTCCACGAGTAACATTCAAATAACAGTACAACGGTTTTCATATTCCGATATTAAAAACATGACTTTCATTTTAACCTACATAAATAAATTCAAAGGTTTACAGAAAGCTTCTACGGAATGAACATTTAGAAGGAGTACAGAAGTTAATAACGTCATCCAGTAAGCTGTGCTATTGAGCAATCGAAATTCAGTGAAAGAAAATCATCACACAGCATTAAAGTGCAGCGTCGGGTTGAAGAAGCCATGAAAAGTTCAGTGATTGCTCAAGATGTGGAACACGATTCTGCTCTCTTTAAGCAGAATTGTCAAACTTGGCATAAGCGCTTCCTTTGCTGAGACCTGAGAGAGACAGAGAGAGAGAGAGAGAGAGAGAGAGAGAGGCACATATTTACATATAAGCACAACTCAAGGTCAGCTTTTTCACTTTTACTGTTATGGTGGAAGCCTGCATGGTTCATTCAAGGTGAACTCCAAGAGCGTTTTTAAAAAACGGCTGGAAGTATAACAAGGAAACAAAATGCCTAACTTGCTTCACAGATGTTCCACAACAATAAATAAATAGACAAAAAAAAAAAAAGTATGATGTCATTCTTTAGCGAAATACAAAGTATTCTAATTGTTGATAAATTCCTGTGGTGGAAACGGAATAAAACACTTGGGCTGTTTTAAGAAAATAATCCTTTGGTGTGGAAACAATCTCTCTGCTTCATCAAACAACCTGGTTGCTGATTACTTTCCTACAACTAGCTTATCGAATAGTTGATGTGCCACATTAGGACTCCATGCTTCCTTTTCCACAAACGTGAGATGGGGCGGCACGGTGGTGTAGTCAGCGCTCGAAACTAACGGTGTCCCGATGTCCCGGGGACCATAAAAAATGTCATCGGGACACAAAATTATCATATCTGGGACAATCCCGGGACAATGGAAAAAAATAGATCTAGAAAAAAAGTTGTACATTAATATTATTTACAAAGCCGTAACACATACGTAGACATTCACCTAATTTGTCAATTTTAATTTTAAAACGTTAACAGCGAAAAATACATAGTAGCTACACTTTCGATGCACCTGCATCCGTAGGCTACAGAGCAGCGCATTCTGTTCTAGAATCTTCGGCCGGTGTCCGCATTATATGGACTTGGAATGGAATTGCTACCGCACACACTGCGCCGACTCTTGCCAGAACAAAAATGCTTAAGTGGTTGAAGCGGACCGACCGCGGGGAAGAAACTGAAAGCCCAGACATAACGTCTCCGGGACCTTCAGGATCCAAAGTGTCATCGCCTGGTCTGCAGGCAACGCTAGCAACTGAATGAACTTAATGAACACTGTTAGACACGTTATAAAATACAACAGGAATGATGTGGAGGATATTGACGGAAGATACCGTTCAACAGAATAAGTGAGTTTTCTTGGTGTCTTTCTAGTTCAGAAAGTTTAGTCAGTCAGCAGCACAACTAGGCTCGGACCTGCCACTATGCTGATGTTGCTAACGTTTGCACCCGGCAGCGAAAGTTCATAAAATGGATAACGGAAAGTTCATAAAAATGGATAACGGTAATGGATAACGGAGAGTTCATAAAAATGGATAACGGTAATGGTGAAAATGATAAGTTGGCCTTATAAGTGCCAACAGATATTCAAGGTATATGTAGATGAAATGAACATAAAAGGGGTCTTATTTTCAACTAAAGTGTACTGCAGATGTAGGGAGTTGAAACATTTTCTGAATGAGCTAGTTGGCCCCTTTAAATAAACGGGTATCTATTCATACAGTGAGATCGCCAAAGTTTAATAAACTGAAAATGCAATAACTGTAATTTTGAAGTAGATGATGTATAGGACATGTGTCGCTTGTGTCTTGTGACTTATTGTAAAAATGATATAAAGGGTTCAAAATCGCATAGTTACAAATATAATAGCAACTTCATATGATAATATTAACCACTGGTTATTTCAGAGAGGAAAAAAATGGGGACACTATTGCTTCCATTCGGGACAATACAACACAGAATTCGGGACCACTGGGGGACACAAAGAAAAAAAGTTAATTTCGAGCCCTGGGTGTAGTGGTTAGCGCTGTCGCCTCACAGCAAGAAGGTCCGGGTTCGAGCCCCGTGGCCGGCGAGGGCCTTTCTGTGCGGAGTTTGCATGTTCTCCCCGTGGGTTTCCTCCGGGTGCTCCGGTTTCCCCCACAGTCCAAAGACATGCAGGTTAGGTTAACTGGTGACTCTAAATTGAGCGTAGGTGTGAGTGTGAGTGTGAATAGTTGTCTGTGTCTATGTGTCAGCCCTGTGATGACCTGGCGACTTGTCCAGGGTGTACCCCGCCTTTCACCCGTAGTCAGCTGGGATAGGCTCCAGCTTGCCTGCGACCCTGTAGAAGGATAAAGCGGCTACAGATAATGAGATGAGATGAGAGACAACTCTGTGAAGTGCTTACCATATTTCTGCCTAATCTCATCATGTCTCGCCATCATCTCAGCTCTCCTGTAAATTGAGAAAATGCATTCTTTTAGTCAATACACACACACATACACGTATACGGTGCTGTGCAAAAGTCTTGGCACATGGAAAGAAATGCTGTCGAACAAAAATGGCTTAAATGAAATGTTTCAACATTAAAAAATACTATAAACAGTAATCAGCGAGCCATAATAAATGAAACACAGTCAATATTTGGTGTGAGACGACCTTTCGCTTTAAAAAAATATAAAATAGTCTCAGATCCAGTGAGTGCAGTTTTATGCGGAAATGAGCTGTAGGTTTTACTGAGCATCTTACAGAACCAGCCACGGTTCTTCTGGACTAGAGCTGCGTACCTAAACGTAACATCAGGTACCGGTACAGAGGTTTAGGTACAGGTCCGGACCTGTACCTGTACCTGAACAATTTGACAAATTCTTCTGAACTTCTTTAATAATGACAGAAACATTAATAAACTGTTGACAACTTGTCAGTATCTTTATTCAGAGAAAACCGAACATAGCTAGGTTTCCTACCTCACTTCTCAGCCACCCTCTCAGTCTCACACTATAGTTAACTTGGGACAAAAAGTCATAAGTTGTCTCACAGCGAGAAGTGACTACAGACTTAACTGCGGCCTTTAACTTACACGGCAAAATTACACAAAGCAACAAAGGCCGCCAATGCCAGCAAAGGAAAAATGGCTGACCTGCTTTTGAGTCTTTTTGACCAATCAGAACGCTGGATCAGCCAAGCTCTCGCAATGCCTCGTGAGATCTCAAATCAAAGATGGCTCTGATTTCAAGTTTCAGCGCGGCATTTTCCGTCTTTTCCAGTGCTAAATTTTCGTCTTTGTGGTAGGATTTACGCATCTTCAGTCACAAAATAAGCAGATACTTGGTGTAAATTTATATATCGGTACAGTACCGGTATTTCATGATCCGGTATTTTGGACCTGTACCGAATCGATTTTCACAGTACCAGTACACAGTACCAGTACGCAGCCCTATTCTGGACACGTCTTCATTTTACACCAAAATTTTGCCAGTCGCCTTCATTATGTTTTCTTTTTTAATCTGAAAAGTGCTCGGTTATGTAATATGCTGCTCAGATACAAACATTTTTCCACCTGTAATAAAATTTACTTTTGTGCTGGGGGAAAAAAAATCCGAGTGTTAAAATGGAACTCTAAAATGTTTTTGTAATGTTTTGACTCGATAATGTAGAAATCATCAAATAGAAATTTAGAACAAAGTTTGTATGAAAAAACAATAGAGGGACGAAGACTTTTGCACAGTGTTGTGTGTTTACACACACACACACACACACACACACACGAGAAATGCACAATTTCTCAGGCAGGCATGGCAGTCAAACCGGTTTGTTCTGGAAAATTTTTAATGACGTCTAGCTTGACACTGGCATTCAACCTTTTGTTCTGAGACATGTATCCGATAGGCTGTGTGTGTGTGTGTGTGTGTGTGTGTGTGTGTGTGTGTGTGTGTGTGTGTGTGTGTGTGTGTTTGCCTAACTATGAACTCACAGAAAACCACAGACAAAACAGTCAGTTGATTTCGATGTGTGTTAAATAACTAACTAAAGGAAAAGTTTAATCAGATTAAAAAACTCGAAGCAGAATGAGATTCTGAAATTTGAGACCCTGGAATTATATGGCTTCGTACCACCATAAAGGTGAACACTTGCGTGTAAGAGAGAGAAGGGTGGTGGTGGTGAGGGAGCGCCTGTTTATTGCAGCTAGAACATAAGTGAGACCAGGAACTAACTTGTCTCTCAGATGTTCCACAGCATTAAATCTAACTATAAGCCGTTAAAACGCACGACGGTTTGTTCATTAATAAATCACACACTGTAATCGTTTTTCAAATTGCTGTGCTATAAGCAGGTATAATAACACACTCCAGTGCAATGCAATGCTATGATTACTGAATAATGTTTATTTATTCTATCCACGTTCACTGGATATCAGCAATCGCACGCTCTGATTGGCTACTCTACTACTAGGATATCAGCTCATATACCGTGAGTAGAGAAAAACAAAATGGCGGAGCGTGTTGCTGAACCAACCGAGGACGAAATAAAAATTCGACTCGAAAACAAAACCCCAAAAAAAGACAAAAAAAAGGCAACAAAATATGGAATGAAAGTATTTGATGGTAAGAACATATCTTTTTTTTTTTTTTCAAGAACTGTTATCATTATTATAGGATTTTTCACAAATTGCTCCTGTCATTTCACCGCTTTGTTTACATTCGAAGCGGAAATTATTTTGTCAGACATTTTGTATAACGTTTTTATTTATCGAATTTGCAAAAAACAAAATTACTCCGTTTCTCAAAATCCAGTGAATGTGGATAGAATAAAACAGTCATTCTACTCAATCTCGTCGTACATGGCTTCAGTGGCGGCTGGCCCATAGGGGGCGCTCGGGCGCCGCCCTCCCAGATGTGGAGGGGAAAAAAAATATGTATATATAATATATACATTTTATTATCAATGTCAGTTTTACTTAATAGTTTGTGCCTACATGCAATCTAAATTATTTAAACAACATTTCCACCGACTCTCATTCAACAGTGAATTTCCACCGACAGACTCGGATCATTTCTCTTCCTGGGCGCTCAACAAAGCGCCCCAGAAGTGCAGCGAAATAGCCAATCGTGTATGGTTGCTAGGGAAAAATAATAAATATTTGGCCAATCAGCATCGCCGGATGTAATGGTTTTGGGGCGCTGGAAATGTCGCCCCTGCTACAGAAAATGTGGGAAATGTTTGGTTGCTATGGTGATAAACTTGAGGTCTCAGGTCAGAATCAGAACTTTTCTTTATTATTATTGTTAGTTTTGGTTAGTGTTGTCTCTCAGTTCTGAACTGGACAGTAACTTTAAATCCTTCACTCTCTCACACAGAAATCTTACCCTCATCTCAGAAACGCACACACACACACACACACACACACACACACACACACACACACACACACACACACTACCTCTCTCTCTCTGGTTAGAGGTGATGTTCAAAACTAGACTTTTGGTTCATACTGGACAATAATCACTCCCCCCCCCCGTTTCACAGAAATACACCTAGCTCAAAACACACCCACACCCACCTCATTTCATAGTCACTCTCTCACACAGAAATCTTACGCTCACCTTAGAATCACACACACACACACACACACACACACACACACACACACACACACACACACACACACACACACACACACACCACCTCTCTCTCTCTCTCCATGCAATCACTCAGTCCCACACTCACCTTAGAAGCCTCCCCCCTCCCTCTCTCTCACTCACTCATTCACACTCTCTCTCTTTCTCTCACACACACACACACACACACACACACACACACACACCACCTCTCTCTCTCTCTCCATGCAATCACTCAGTCCCACACTCACCTTAGAAGCCTCCCCCCTCCCTCTCTCTCACTCACTCATTCACACTCTCTCTCTTTCTCTCACACACACACACACACACACACACACACACACACACACACACACACACACACACACACACTTGATTTGTACAGATTCAGCTGAACTCATACCCTTGCTGTAAACTTCTCTCAAGAACTTGAGTACTGTATTTGATACCGTTCCTTTCCAAAGCATAAATGGAGCCTAATAAAGCTGTAAATTGTTAATTTACTTTATCTGTGAAACTGCTGATTTTGAGAAGGAAATTAAATTATTATTGTGGAATTGTTGTCATTTTCTGACTGTTCATTTGAATGCTCATACTGGATTAGGCAGGGAAATCTATTGGCACACCAGCCCCACCAAGAATTTTTTTTCACCAGTCGCCACTGCATGGCTTACAGACAACTCAGTGCGACGCGCCTCGTCGGCTATCAGCTCACGTATGACTCGATTTCGTGGAATAATTGCTAAATATAAATCTCCGTCTGTTGTGTGTTATTCCTCATTTGACAGCAGCACGATACATCAAATCACGCAGATAGAAATCAAGAGCTTCAGTTAATGTTCACAATGTTCAAAGATCAGAACGGGAAAAATTGTGATCTCACAGTGAAGTGTGACTTTCTTTCACTGTAGCATGGGTGTTGGTTTGAGCCAGATGGACTGCTGGTTTGAGTATTTCACAAACTGCTGATCTCCTGGGGTTTTCACACAACAACAAAATGGTGTGAAAAACAAAAAACACTGATACCCCTTTTCCACCAAATCAGTTCCAGGGCTGGTTCGGGGCTGGTGCTGGTTCACAACTCGTTCAACTTGCGAGCCAGCTGAGAACCAGTTTGCTTTTCCATAGTTCGCATTGCTAAGGGAAGCCACGTCATTACGTCGCTGTATACGTCAGTTACGTCGCTGTATACGTCAGTTACGTCGCTGCGTTTGCATAAACCTTGGCGCGAATATCGAAGCAAAAACAACGCGGAAGAAGCAGCAGCAGCAACAACAATAATAATAATGGATGACTTCACGTTTGTACAGCTGCTGCTTCTCGTTACTAAAAAATGGTGATCTTTTGCGGTCTTGTTATTGTTGTTGGTCTTAACAACTCCGCCCCCCACTGACGTAAGCGGTTCTTTCCTCTGGCCCAGCAGAGAGTTGGTGCTAGCCTGGAACCGGTTTTTCTGGCCCCAGAGCCAGTTCTTTGTCAGTGGAAACAGAAAACCCGGTTCCAAACTAAGCACTGGCCCCGAACCAGCCCTGGGACTGCTTTGGTGGAAAAGAGGCATGAGTGAGTGAGTGAGTGAGTGAGCGACAGTTCTGTGGGTGGAAACAAACGCCTTGTTGATAAGAGTGAGTCAGAGATCAGAAAATGGCCAGATTGGTTTGAGCTTTTTTTTTTTGCCAGGAAGGATATAATAACTCATATAATCACTCTTTACAACCGTGGTGAGCAGAAAAGCATCTTAGCATGCAACAGAAAACAGAAGAGCACATTGTGTTCCACTCCTGCAGCCAAGAACAGGGATCTTAGACACAACAAGTTCCTATTAAAGTGGCCGGTATTCTTACATTTCTAAGCTATTTTTGTAGCTCGCATGGATTCAATACCATGTAAAAGAAGAGCTCATTATTCAGATTATTCCAAGGTTTCCATCAACAAAGGTTATCTGAGGAATGTACAGGGCTGAAAATATTCTTGTAAAAATATTATGGAAAAACTTCCAGATAATTTCCAGAACATTATGGAGAACACAAAGACAGGGCTAAAGAAATGGTTCGATACTCATATACTAGGGCTGTAACGATACACCCAACTCACGATTCCATTCGTATCGCGATTTTTGACCCACGATTCGATACGCCCACGATTTTTTTTAAAATGTTTTTTTAAAGTAGTAAATTTGACTTATTAACATTTACTTACTTACATTAACTATTTAATAACAAATAATTCAGACCACTGCAGAGAATGAGTAATATGTATGCAAAAATGAACAAATGTATATCCAAAGACTGTTTTATTTCTCAAAATAATACTGTTGAGCCGGAAGCTCTGTTTTTTTCGGTTCTGAAAAAGTCATTTTTCCAAATCGTGTAAATCCGTTAAGATTTTTTTTGGGGGGGTGGCTCTCTCACTGTCTCACTCTCATAGGGCCAATGATTTTCTGTGATCGCGGAAAACAGATGGAAATTACGGAATTTTTATGGTGAAACATTGCTCGCGTGTCAAAATGTAACTGCCGCAGAAGGCTTCCGCCCAAGCAGACCTGCCTTCAGTGTTGCCAGATATTGCTAATGTTTTCCACCCCAAAATATGTTCAAAACCAGCCAAAAAGCACCTAAACCTGCCCAATCTGGCAACACTGCATGCCTTTCCGGTCAAGTGATTGTGATTGGCTTGTGGCACACCTAGCCAGCCAATGAGCTGCTTGTTTACAGATTCGCTCCCCGCGTCGCAACCAGAATGGCGACCGCTTAAAAGAAACGAATGCTCTGCCAGTGGCGAGTGTGGACGTTGCGTGACTAGCAGAAGATTGTCGCAGGTCGGCGAAAAAATGACTTACTAATAGATATAAAAAAAATAAAAGTAATTTAAGTAAGTTTAAAATGTAATTTAAATAAAAAGTAAAGTATTCATAAATTGAAGTTTGGAAGCGCCTCTGTTTTTGGGCTGAGGAGAAGTTTGAAAGGGTGTACCGCGATTCTGCCTTCTTGTATCGCGATACGGATCGTGGCTCTGCGTATCGCGATTTCGATACGCATATCGTTACAGCCCTATCACATATGGTAAATAACCAGTCTGTCATGTCCAGGAATTATTTCCCTATTTGTTCAAATACATTATATTGTATTTCTGCAGTGCTACAGTAGAGCTCTGTGCTTCGGCTCAGTATGCAGCTTGAGTGCTGCACACCGCACACGTTTGATTCACTTCCTGCACTCAAGTAAGTCGATTCAGATTCGAATCACCTTCTCGCCGCAATCGAACCGCATTGATGCTCTCGGACCGGGTGTTTTGGTCCGCACCGGAGTCTGATTACTCTTACAGAACCAGACGCAGGAGGGTTCAGTTCAAACGGACGAAATGTTCGATATGTGAAAGCATCCTAAGACTTCAGAGCTTCATGATGAATAAACTTACCGCTGCTCTTGCGCGGCTGTCCTCTTGTTTGCGTTCCGCTGCATCTTGCGCTCTTTGAAGGAGTTTCTGAAAGGGGCGGGACAGTTTGGGTTACAGAAATCAACGACGAAAATCATGACCATGTCTGTTTTGTTGATATGATCTTGCTGAGACTGTGCCAATGCTCAGACGGTTTGTGAACTTACCCACAGTTCTCACACTTGCAGCAACAGAAAAGGCAGACAAAAAAGGCGATGATGATGACGGCGCCAAACACCGACAGCGTAATGATCAGGGTCTGGAAGTTTACTGAATCGTTAAGAAAGTAAAGAGTTTAGTGAGAAGCAGGAAGTGCTTAACTATGAATACAAATGTCATTCTGGGCAATAATATCTACTCATCTTATGATTATTGAATGGAATACGGTAACATGAATCTCTCTTTTTTTTATTTCAATTTATCGATAATTAATTATAGAATGGTTAGAGAAGCAGCTTTGGGACCAAAAGGTTGCTGGTTGGAGTCCCTGGACCAGTAACTCATATAATCACTCTTTACAACTGTGGTGAGCAGAAAAGCATCTCAGCATGCAACAGCAGAACAGAAGACCATATTGGGGTCCACTCCTGCAGCCAAGAACAGGGATCTTAGAATCACCACCAACAACAACAAGTTCCTATTAAAGTGGCTGGTATTCTTACATTTCTAAGCTACAACCCCGATTCCAAAAAAAGTTGGGACAAAGTACAAATTGTAAATGAAGACGGAATGCAATGATGTGGAAGTTTCAAAATTCCATATTTTATTCAGAATAGAACATAGATGACATATCAAATGTTTAAACTGAGAAAATGTATCATTTAAAGAGAAAAATGAGGTGATTTTAAATTTCATGACAACAACACATCTCAAAAAAGTTGGGACAAGGCCATGTTTACCACTGTGAGACATCCCCTTTTCTCTTTACAACAGTCTGTAAACGTCTGGGGACTGAGGAGACAAGTTGCTCAAGTTTAGGGATAGGAATGTTAACCCATTCTTGTCTAATGTAGGATTCTAGTTGCTCAACTGTCTTAGGTCTTTTTTGTCGTATCTTCCGTTTTATGATGCGCCAAATGTTTTCTATGGGTGAAAGATCTGAACTGCAGGCTGGCCAGTTCAGTACCCGGACCCTTCTTCTACGCAGCCATGATGCTGTAATTGATGCAGTATGTGGTTTGGCATTGTCATGTTGGAAAATGCAAGGTCTTCCCTGAAAGAGACGTCGTCTGGATGGGAGCATATGTTGCTCTAGAACCTGGATATACCTTTCAGCATTGATGGTGTCTTTCCAGATGTGTAAGCTGCCCATGCCACACGCACTAATGCAACCCCATACCATCAGAGATGCAGGCTTCTGAACTGAGCGCTGATAACAACTTGGGTCGTCCTTCTCCTCTTTAGTCCGAATGACATGGCGTCCATGATTTCCATAAAGAACTTCAAATTTTGATTCGTCTGACCACAGAACAGTTTTCCACTTTGCCACAGTCCATTTTAAATGAGCCTTGGCCCAGAGAAGACGTCTGCGCTTCTGGATCATGTTTAGATACGGCTTCTTCTTTGAACTATAGAGTTTTAGCTGGCAACGGCGGATGGCACGGTGAATTGTCTTCACAGATAATGTTCTCTGGAAATATTCCTGAGCCCATTTTGTGATTTCCAATACAGAAGCATGCCTGTATGTGATGCAGTGCTGTCTAAGGGCCCGAAGATCACGGGCACCCAGTATGGTTTTCCGGCCTTGACCCTTACGCACAGAGATTCTTCCAGATTCTCTGAATCTTTTGATGATATTATGCACTGTAGATGATGATATGTTCAAACTCTTTGCAATTTTACACTGTCGAACTCCTTTCTGATATTGCTCCACTATTTGTCGGCGCAGAATTAGGGGGATTGGTGATCCTCTTCCCATCTTTATTTCTGAGAGCCGCTGCCACTCCAAGATGCTCTTTTTATACCCAGTCATGTTAATGACCTATTGCCAATTGACCTAATGAGTTGCAATTTGGTCCTCCAGCTGTTCCTTTTTTGTACCTTTAACTTTTCCAGCCTCTTATTGCCCCTGTCCCAACTTTTTTGAGATGTGTTGCTGTCATGAAATTTCAAAATGTCTCACTTTCGACATGTGATATGTTGTCTATGTTCTATTGTGAATACAATATCAGTTTTTGAGATTTGTAAATTATTGCATTCTGTTTTTATTTACAATTTGTACTTTGTCCCAACTTTTTTGGAATCCGGGTTGTATTTTGGTAGCTTATATAGATTCAATACCATGTAAAAAAAAGAGCTCTTAATTCAGATTATTCCAAGGTTTACACCACCCCCAAAAAAAGGTTATCTGAGGAATGTACAGGGCTGAAAACATCCTTGTAAAAATGTTATGGAAAAACTTTTTTTTCCATGTAGAAATCATGGCTGAAGTGACCTTGAGCAAAGCACCTAACCCCCATCTGCTCCCCAGGCTGCTCCGGGTATATTCTACGTCGCTCTGGATAAGAGCTATATGCCTGTACTGTAATGTAATTAAGAAGAGGTAAAAAATGAATCGTGGCTACGTCCTGGGACAATCCAAAATGTAAATTGTCTGAACGTCTGTCTCCATACCAAGGTTGAAGACAATGCACGAGATTTAGAAGGGTTACATATTCAGAAACAGGAGATTCTATTCATTATTAACATCTGAACACGTTCTATTTGACCACAGCTATGAAGTACGGTTGGAATTAAGTCCTTTTTTTGTCTCCGTCTTATCATAAATACATAAACAGTCTGAGTTTTCCATTTGGTTTGCACTCGAAAAGCACTCAGATTTTGTTATCAGTGTGTGAAATAGTGTATGAAGTGTACAGTGTTGCATAGGCTCGTACTTAGGCACCGTCCCCAGCGGGCATCATTCAGCGGGCACAGAGAGTTAGGAGGCAGGATAGTCTGGTAAGGGTACGTCAGACATTTCTTCGTCTTTATACACCACAGACACTGCAAAAGAGAACGACAGAAAAAAAGAAAAGAAGACACCCAGAGGGGCCTGGTGACTCGTCTGAGCAAACAGTGTCCAAGAAACGCTGTATAAGCTCAGGTTATGTCCGGATTCTTGAGACGTGAGAAGTAAATGTCTGATTTATTACAGAAAAAGTAAAGAAATGCTGTTGAACAAAAATGGCTTAAATGAAATGAAATGTTTCAACATTAATATTATAAAAATACTATAAACAGTAATCAGTAAGCCATAATAAATGATTATAACAAAGTCAATATTTGGTGTGAGACGACCCTTTGCTTTAAAAAAAAAAAGTCTCAGATCCAGTGAGTGCAGTTTTATGCGGAAATGAGCTGTAGGTTTTACTGAGCATCTTACAGAACCAGCCACGGTTCTTCTGGACACTTTGACTGTCACACTCGCTTCGTAATTTTGCACCAAAATTTTGCCAGTAGCCTTCATTATGTTTACTTTTGCACAGAACTGTGTATATATTAAAATATATATTAAAAGCAGGCGGCACGGTGGTGTAGTGGTTAGCGCTGTCGCCTCACAGCAAGAATGTCCGGTTCGAGCCCCGTGGCCGGCGAGGGCCTTTCTGTGCGGAGTTTGCATGTTCTCCCCGTGTCCGCGTGGGTTTCCTCCGGGTGCTCCGGTTTCCCCCACAGTCCAAAGACATGCAGGTTAGGTTAACTGGTGGCTCTAAATTGACCGTAGGTGTGAATGTGAGTGTGAATGGTTGTCTCTGTCTATGTGTCAGCCCTGTGATGACCTGGCGACTTGTCCAGGGTGTACCCCGCCTTTCGCCCGTAGTCAGCTGGGATAGGCTCCAGCTTGCCTGCGACCCTGTAGAACAGGATAAAGCAGCTACAGGTAATGAGATGAGATATTAAAAGCAAAGTGTTTCAAAGTAAGAAAGGAAAATCTTTTCCACTCGGATGCCATCAGTGCATTCATTCAGTCAGACACGGGTTTTTTTTAAATACTGTATTAAATTACTTCACGTGACATTAATAGATTTTATATTCTGTCATTTTATGTGTTTCTTTGCATCATGCAGTCTAAAGGTAAAAAGGTGAAAGGAAAGTTAACTTTGGTTAATTATTGACGTTCAGTGTTGATAGTTTTTTTTTTTAAAAACACGTCTTTATTGTGGGCGGCACGGTGGTGTAGTGGTTAGCGCTGTCGCCTCACAGCAAGAAGGTCCGGGTTCGAGCCCCGTGGCCGGCGAGGGCCTTTCTGTGCGGAGTTTGCATGTTCTCCCCGTGTCCGCGTGGGTTTCCTCCGGGTGCTCCGGTTTCCCCCACAGTCTAAAGACATGCAGGTTAGGTTAACTGGTGACTCTAAATTGAGCGTAGGTGTGAATGTGAGTGTGAATGGTTGTCTGTGTCTGTGTGTCAGCCCTGTGATGACCTGGCGACTTGTCCAGGGTGTACCCCGCCTTTCGCCCGTAGTCAGCTGGGATAGGCTCCAGCTTGCCTGCGACCCTGTAGAACAGGATAAAGCGGCTACAGATAATGAGATGAATGAGACGTCTTTATTGTGCATTTTTAAACAATAAAGTTCGATGGAAAATGACAACCTCCGAAAGGGAATATTATGGAAATCTGTCCGTGGCACACTTTTATCCTTCTCAGGATTGTTTCAATTAATTTAAAAAAATGAAGCACATTATGAGGAAGTACAATTTTACAATTAAAAGCATTTTCTTAAGGTGCAGTATGAATAATAATAATAATAATAATATTATTATTATTATTATTATCCAGTATGCTGACAACAACGCTGCCCCTTCCATGACCCTGGAGAGTCTTCAAGTCATCACTGACTCCTTCGTACGAGCCTACGAGATGTTCAGCCTCTCTGTCAACACCAAGAAGACCAAAACACTGGCATTCTTTCCATCGGAGTCTCAAAGAACACCCTTGCAGATCTCCATCAACGGCCAGCCCGTACAGCAAGTCGTATCTTGTACCTCAGGAGGGTTCTTGAGGAAACCTGTAGTCCAGAGCTTGACTTTGCGAATCGGCTGAAGGCTGCCCTTGCGGGTTTTGGCCGCCTCACCAATCGCGTGTTTTTCAACCGTGATATTCTACCAAAATCATGGTTTACCAAGCAGTGGTTCTTTCCACACTGGCTGTGAAGTCTTGAAAGAAAACTCAAAAGATTCCAACAACAAAAGCTGAGAAGCATTCTGGGCATTTCTTGGGTAAATCATGTCCCAAATACAGAAGTCCTCAAAAGAGCTGGACTTCCCTCCATCGAGACGGTGATCGAACTCCATCAACTGCACTGGCTTGGCCATGTCCAAAGGATGCCAAACGAACAACTCCCCAAGCAAGTCCTCTACTCTGAACTGACTGAAGGCCACAGAAAGACAAGGACACCCAAAAAGCGCTTCAAGGACCGCATCAAAAGATCTCTGATAGTGTTTAACATCGACCCGAAGAACTGGGAAGGGGTCGGAGAAAACTGAAGGCTTTGGAGAACGTCCTGTCTTTCTGGCTCCATCAAGGCTGGAAATGATAAGAGACATCATGCTGATGAAAAACGCCGGCAAAACAACAGAGAGCAGCCAGCATTGGACCGCCTCCTACTACCCCTTACCCTCATTGTCCTCAACTGCTTAACTCGCATCTTGGACTCTCAAGTGATCTCTGCTTCAAGCACCCTGTGCCTTTATCTTGGAAAGGATACTCAACCTCGAGCTACGCCAAGTATTATTATTATTAATTTGCGCTAGCAGTATTGGTGCAAATTGTTACTCTCACTCAGGATCTTTCTACTTTATTATTCTTCATCTTCTTCTTATTATTATTCTCTTAATGTTTTTCGGATGCTTTTTCTCCCTCACAGGATAAAGCGGCTAGAGATAATGAGATGAGATGAGATGAGATGAGATTTCTCCCTCAGTTTTCAACCAATCATCACCAAATTTCCCATGAAGAATACCTCTGGGCTGAATTACGTTGCTAAGACTTTTGGTGCTGATCTGGATCACTAATCCGGAATGATCCATGAAAAACGGGCTTTTTTTTCAATTACTTATAACTCTGTCAAGTTTCATGATTTTTTTCAATCAGTTTTTAAAAAAATTTTGTTCAGGGCGGCAGGGCGCAACTTTTCCTTGACCTTCAACTGACAAAGGTCAGATAGCGCAAATTACTGTGACTTTAGTTACAGTCTTTATCTAGCTGTTGTTGTTGTTATTATTATTATTATTATCATCATCATCAGAGTGGTATAAAATCAATAGATACAGCATATTATTATTATTATTATTATTATTATTTTTATTATTATTATTTATTAAACCTTTATTTTACCAGGAAAGAAGACCCATTGAGATTAATAATCTCTTTTACAAGGGCGTCCTGGCCTTTACTAATTGTCTTAGGTCTACTGCCTACTAGACCAGTTTATTGAAGATCTCCCTGAGGCAATGAATAACTGAGATGGCTGGAGAGGGGGAGAGGGAGAGAGAGAGACAGAGAGAGAGAGTCTTAAAGGTGTCATTCCACGACAAACCGTTTAATACTTGCTCTTTTTGAAATGCCATAGGTCACTCCGAGTTGCATATGCATGCTGCACGTGAAAATGTTCTTCTACCCCCATTCCCTGTATTTAGCCTATGAAAGAAAATAGACGGAAAAACGAGCGAATCAGAAAAAGCCCTACGAACTTACATCACTTCGAAAATTAGTAGTCATGGCCTCACCCATAACCCACTGGAAGGAGCGTCGCAGTGCTGTTAGCCAATCAGAAGCGATATGTTTACATGTCATGAATATTCTTGAGTAAGAGCTGAAATCCTGTCGTTCTCTCCCCACCCACTCCTCCACCAAACTAGTACAGCCTGAAACAGGAGCACCACAGCATTTTTTTCACCAAAACCGGCTCACAGGGCATTCATTCATACTAGAGACCACCGCACAATTAATGAAAAAACGATGCCATGACTAGGGGTTGACCGATAATCGGCCTGGCCGATATATCGGGCCGATATTCTGCATTTTTAGGGTTATCGGTATCGGCCATAATTTCCACTGATATGCCGATAACATGCCTTTTTGCAGCCATTTTATTCCTAACGCGACTGTCACTGCACGTCCTTTCCTGCACTCACCTCTCTGAGTTCAAGAACACGGTCCCGCCCACCACAACATCTGATTTGTTTGGCACAAGAGATATAGCCAATTGACACGTGTAGCTAAACACTGTGAACTGTTTCAAGGCGGCCGTACGGGCACTCGGGCAGAAGCGGCACAAGGGATACAGCCAATCAACATGCGTAGCTAAACGCTGTGAACTGTTTCAAGGCAGCCGTATGGGCACTTGGGCAGAAGCAGATCCCACTTCAAGGTAAGGACACGCTGCTTTTGCCGCAATAAGTCACAAACACACAAGTTGCAAAAGCACAACATCATTATATATTTACATTCTTCATCTACTACTCGTTAAAATTGTCCATTTGCATCTGTGTAGCCAGGCAAACTTAGCTTACGGAAGGAAGCACTTGAATTAGCCTACAACCAACTAGTCTTGCTGAAACTACATGTAATGCTTCCTTCACTACAATATAATCCTAAATCGGGAATATGAGGCTTGGGCATTAAAAGCATTAGAATGTAGATGGTTACTTGTTAAGTTGTTAGTTGTAGTGTAAAAGAATCCAGAGTGTATTTTCATTTATTTTCCACTGAAAATGGTGAGCTGTAATATAGTAGGGAGTGATTTATTTTTTTATTGGTGAATATTTATTTTATTATTATTTTATTTCTCATTTTATTCTAACTAATGTTTGACTTTATTGTACAAATGCTGCTGGCATCTCCCTGCACAAAATTTCATGTTCAATTTTACAATTAAACATACATTTCATGGATATGAAGGTCTGTGTCAGTGTGTGCTATGTTTAATTTCATGTGAATTATAATGTTTACATTTATCGGTTGCACATATCGGTTATCGGCATCCCAATTCCATAATAATCGGTATCGGCCCTGAAAAAAACATATCGGTCGATCCCTAGCCATGACACCTTTAAACATCTGTGCAAATAGCATGACTGGATGATGATGAGACCAGTCTATGCTCTTGGTTGACTTTAAAACCCCAATAACTGTGCTGTATTTGCATAGTTTTAAGAACAATTCTCCATAAACTCCATAACTGTGTTTATGACAATTATGTTTTCATGCTAAGCGTAATATCATTTCAGGCAAATGACGTACAGGACTCTAAAATGCCCTAAATTGCGATGCCTAAGAGGTCTAATCACAGCTGAGTGTCAGACTGCCACGCCTCATCTTGTATCACTTTTGCTGACGTTCTTAGCACACCTAAATTCACACGTCAGCTGATAAACAGACCTTTCATCAGTTTCGAGCACTCAATAATCAAATAATCAAAAACTGCAGGCCGGTTCTGTGTCTATGATACATTATATGGCCAAAAGTATACAGACACCTAACCATTACACCCATATGTCCTTGCTGAACGTCCCATTCCAGATTTATTCCCCTTTACTCTTATAATAAGCTCCACTCCTCTTCTGGGAAGGCTTTCCACTAGATTTTTGGGCGTGGCTGTGAGGATTTGTGTTCTTTCAGCTACAAGAGCATTAGTGAGATCAGACACTGATGTAAGGTGATGTTTGGTGAGGAGGTCTGGGGTGTAGTCAACATTCCAGTTTATCCCAAAGGTGTTCAGTGGGGTTGAGGCTCTGTACAGGACGCTCAAGTTCTTCCTCTCCAAACTTAACATACCATAACTTCATGGAGCTCAGGGGCATCGTCATGCTGGAACAGGTTTGGGCCTCTTAGTTCCAGTCAAAGGAATTTGTAAAGAAGCTACAGCATGTAAAGACATTCCATACAATTTTTCTTCCAACTCTGTGCCAATAGTTTGGTGAAGAACCACATATGGCTGTGATGATCAGGTTTTCACATCATTTTTAGTTAGTTTTTTTTTTAATGCAAAATTTAAAGGTGCAGTATGTAAAAGTTCACAACCTTTTTACAACCAACCTTGAATGATCAGATAATTTCAAAGACACTAAAAAAAACATCATTCATAAAAAATAAAAATAATAATAAAAAAAATCTAATGGCTCTTACTAGCTCTTCATTTCAGGTTCCCGCTGATATTTTACTGACCCAGAAATTAGACTCAGCTCAGTGTTTTTTCCTTACAAAGCAATTAATCAAGCATAATTTTTACAGTTTTGTTTGTTTGTTTGTTTCAGTTGTCTCACAGGTAGCAGAGGGCTTTTAAAAATTACACACTGCTCCTTTAAAGGAGAACTGAAGGCAAATTTTTTTTTATTAAATATAAGAATGCATTTTTGATGGCTATTTTGTCGCTGCTATAGCAAGTTCTGAGTGTTTGAAATATGCTCTGTTATATATATCAGTCCATATGTCAAAGCAATGGCCATAAACGAGATTCGTTGAGACCTGTGCGAGAGACTGTAGGACGGAAGTAAAACGTACAGCGCAAATCAAAGCGACCGACATCTGCCAACGTTGTCAAAAGACGCGCGCGCCCTCTTTCGAATGCTGACGTAATCAAGCCGGAAGTTTTGTTTGTTTTGATAGCAATCAGGAAAGTTTGAAAAAGTAGGCAGTAATCGTCATTTAAACTCGTTTTTGTGCAATACTTCGTTTGGAAAACAGTTTTCAAAATGGCAGCACTGACACCTGGCTGACACTTCACGTTTCGAAGTCTCGCACAAGTCTCGTGAAGATCGCGCGGATAAGCGACGCCTGCCGTGGACCAAATGAACTAAATTCAACACGGCTAAAAACCGAATAGGCCGATAAGTATAATATTTAATTGCAGTTAGTTGCCAATACGAGTCACGATATAAGGTTACTAAAACTGAAAACGTAATTGAATAACACGTTAATTAAGAAATAAAGCAAGTTTAAAAATGACTTCAGTTCCACTTTAAATGTGTCGTCTATTGTGTGTGTGAGCTGTGTTTATAATTAAGAAGGAGTGAATTAACAGGAAAAATGGTGAAACTATGGTAAATTCATCCAAAAATGAGCCTCGTAGACTACTTGCACTGGATGGATGTAACTGCTGTCACTGTTACACATTCTCATCTCTGTACTTAATTTATTTGCATTACATACATACAACCAATCTGCATCATAATGCATAATTAAGGACTGACATTATACAAACTGCATTTTATGCAAATGCTCCTGATACCTAAGAGAGCCCAGATTTGTATCACCCTCATCATCAGTCGGTCATCTGCTCTATCAGTTTTGCAAAAGAAAAAAAAAAGAAAATGTGAAGAAAAGAAAAAGCTTTGTGCTTTGCATTCATATAAACATGGAATGAGGATGTAAACTAAGCATTAACACATGTAAAGGCTCAGAGGTTAAAGTTCTCTGCTTGGGCCCGTGAATCACTCAGCTGCTACAGTATATATTTGGACGGAAATAACGCAAACAGCAACAACGATGACGCGGGCGTGGCGCTGACATGAGTGTATCAGGCGCAGCAGGCATTTTGAGTGGAATTTTTTTGAGCACTGAAAGCTTGTAAATAATCAACGAACCAAAAATATCCACCCGACAGCATTCCTGAGGTCAGGAACTAACGCTGATGAAGGTTACAGAATGAATAACAGGTTACACTCTGTGCAAAGCTGAAGAGGTTTTTAAAATTCAAACGCTAACTGGAATTGAAAAAAGGAGCTAGTATTAATACTCAGGAGTACTCTGATGCCCCTTTTCCACCAAAGCAGTTCCAAGGCTGGTTCGGGGCCAGTGCTTAGTTTGGAACCAGGTTTTCTGTTTCCACTGACAAAGAACTGGCTCTGGGGCCAGAAAAAACGGTTCCAGGCTAGCACCAACTCTCTGCTGGGCCAGAGGAAAGAACCGCTTACCAAGATCGCGAAAGGTCGCCATTTTTAAGCGGCGAGAAGCAGCAGCTGTACAAACGCGACGTCATCGTTGCTGCTGCTGCTTCTTCTCCGTGTTGTTGCTGCTACGATGTTCACGCCAAGGTTTATACAAACGCAGCGACGTAACTGACGTATACAGCGACGTAATGACATGGCTCCGCTTAGCACCCCAAGCTATGGCAAAGCAAACTGGTTCTCAGCTGGCTCGCAAGTTGAATGAGTTGTGAACCAGTACCAGCACTGGCCCCGAACCAGCCCTGGAACTGATTTGGTGGAAAAGGGGTATAAGTAGTACATAAGTAGTATGCGATTTGATAGTTTGTTTATTCAGTGATAGCCGCCATCTTGTGTGTGTGTGTGTGTGGGGGGGGTCCTTGTAACAGAAACTTAAAAATCCACAATCCACAAACATTTTTGACGCAGATTTTTTTTTTTTTACATCCAACTCCTAAACCTTTTCATTTTAGCCCCGCCCTATCACCTCCCTGTTTAACCCCGCCCCTCCATATGTTCCAGTAGTGAGCTGTTTAAAACATAGTGTATAAGGATTATTTTTTCCAAGTGATTCATTTGAGTCATTTGATTCAGTACACAGAAATGAATCAATTTTTTTGCTTTTTAGTCACTGGATTCAATAATTTTTTATAATATTTAAATGGACGTAGTAGTTCTTTTTCTACTTAAGGAGTGTTTGCGAAACTTCACTCACTATCTCAAGAAATTTTAGACCCTTTCCTGCGGTTCAAACAAGACCTATTTGGATTTTTTTTTTAATTATTATTATTATTATTATTCATTTGATGTTGTAGAATGAGGTCACTGATCATCATTCTCTTGTGAGGATATCAAAGATGTGGAGCAATGAGGTGGCGGAGAACCTTCAGGCGTGCTTGGACTATACAAACTGGGATGTGTTCAGGACTGCTACCAATCTGTAACATTAATGCACTTTGTCTCTGAGGCCAAGTTTACATTAGACCGTATCTGTCTCATTTTCTTCGCGGATGCACTGTCCGTTTACATTAAAACGCCTGGAAACGCCGGGAAACGGGAATCCGCCAGGGTCCACGTATTCAATCCAGATCGTGTCAGCTCCGGTGCTGTGTAAACATTGAGAATACGCGGATACGCTGTGCTGAGCTCTAGCTGGCGTCGTCATTGGACAACGTCACTGTGACATCCACCTTCCTGATTCGCTGGCGTTGGTCATGTGACGCGACTGCTGAAAAACGGCGCGGACTTCCGCCTTGTATCACCTTTCATTAAAGAGTATAAAAGTATGAAAATACTGCAAATACTGATGCAAATACTGCCCATTGTGTAGTTATGATTGTCTTTAGGCTTGCCATCCTTCCACTTGCAAGTGGTAAGTGACGCGCATGCCCGATATGCACTAGGATCACACACACAGCGGCTCAGTCCCGAATCACTGCTCGTGCGCTTCACTCGCGCGCTCTGTGAGCTGCGCAGGGCCAGAGTGCGCACCCTCCAGAGGGCACTCGCTGTTCAGGGCGGAGTGATTTGGAGCGCAGGATGCCTGCGGAGCCGAGCGTATCCGTGTATTGGCGTTGCTGTGTGCACGCGAATCGTGTATTGGTGTTGCTGTGTGCACACTAATCGTTTTAAAAACGTTAATCTGATGATCCGCTGATACGGTCTAATGTAAACCCCACCTGAATTGCGATTTTGCACATTCCAAGGTCATGTCGTACATCTTCACTCTGTGAACTTTTATTGCACATTCCGGCTCACACTGTACAGCTTCGTTACACAGTTCATTACACATATTCTCTTCCTCTCACTTACCCCTTTTCCACCAAATCAGTTCCAGGGCTGGTTCGGGGCCAGTGCCGGTGCTGGTTCACAACTCGTTCAACTTGCGAGCCAGCTGAGAACCAGTTTGCTTTTCCATAGCTTGCGGTGCTAAAGGAAGCCACGGCATTATGTCGCTGTATACGTCAGTTACGTCGCTACGTTTGCATAAACCTTGGTGCGAATATCAAAGCAAAAACAACGCAGAAGAAGCAACAGCAGCAACAACAACATTAATAATAATGGATGACTTCGCGTTTGTACAGCTGCTGCTTCTTGTTGCTTAAAAATAGCGATCTTTCGGGGTCTTGTTATTGTTGTTGGTCTTAACAACTCTGCCCCTCCGCTGACGTAAGCGGTTCTTTCCTCTGGCCCAGCAGAGAGTTGGTGCTAGCCTGGAACCGGTTTTTCTGGCCCCAGAGCCAGTTCTTTGTCAGTGGAAACAGAAAACCCGGTTCCAAACTAAGCACTGGCCCCGAACCAGCCCTGAGACTGCTTTGGTGGAAAAGAGGCAACATGTTCATATCATGTCTCTTCTCAATCCTTATCATGTGACCTATTTTTGCACATTCTGGACATACTGGACTTCAACAACTCATGCACATACCCGTTGTCCACTTTTCTAATTTGTATATTTCAGATTCTTCTATTTTTTATTCTATGTATGTAGCTACTTTCGTCTTCGCTCTATTTTAACTGTTCAAGCACCAATCACCAAAGCAAATTCCTTGTATGTGAGAACGCACTTGGCAACAAACTTGATTCTGATGTTTATGTATAATAACTGCACATCGAGTAACAGGCTTGTAGTACTCAAGTCCAGGACTTGGACTCGCGTCCGACTCGTGCCCTAATTTTAAAGACTTGTGACTCGACTTGGACTTAAACACCGATGACTCGGACTTGAACTCGTGCATTAACTGCATTTGGACTCGTAAATTGCAGACGAGGACTCGGATTTTTTCTTTATTTTTTGTAACATGCCATAATAATTTGCCATATTTATATCTACATTCATTTTTATACTAATTTCGTGCAAGAGAATGCACATTCACCTGTTCATACGTCATACTGAACAAACTAACGTTAATGGCACTAAAATGCCTGGAGAGACGCCGCTAGGATTGTCCACTTTGCTTCTACAGACTTCTCGTGCAGTGGGAAAAAAAATGCCCTGCTATGTGTTCCAATTGTAGAAGAACTATCGAGGAGACGACGGGGACAACCTCGAATTTCAATTGTCATTTGGCGAGACTCTACCCAGAGAAGGAAGTGACACGCTATGTTCATTGCTCTGTTGATAGTGGGCGGGGCTTGCATGCTGAGCGATGAACTAGCTAGTGTTAACCCTCTCTCATGTTATTTGCCCTGTTGATAGTGGGCGGGGCTTGCTTGCTGAGCGATGAACAAGCTTTTTATCTGTAGCCTGTTAACTAAAACGGTGCAGTTGAGCAGGAACGTTAATCCAACGCAGTAGCAGAGACGCTTTCACATAAGGCCACCCATTTTTTATCTTTAGGTTCACGGATTTTTTCAACATATTTTTGATGATGTCGGTCGAAATAAAAATAAAAGTGTCCTTGTCTAATTTTTTTTTTTTTGCATGGCAAAATTTCAATGTCGGATTAAGATGATAAAATAATTTAAATTCAAGAGACAGACTTTACACACATATATAGTGTGTGTGTGTTCTTGTGTATGGACCCTTTTCACGTGACGTCACGACAAACGCGGCCGCCATTTTGGACATGTACTACCAGTAGTTTACCACAGCCAACATTGAGGAACGGCAGCAAAGAAAGTGTTTATTTTCAGCAAGACTTCCATCATGCCACTATATTGTTGTGCACCTGGATGTAGTAACCATCAACAAACAAGGCAAGGGTTATCATTTTATCGGATCCCGGTAGATGCTGACCGACGGAGAAGATGGATAGCGGCATACCAACGCTTGTGTAGTGACCACTTTGTTGGAGGTAAGACGAATAAAATTAGCCAGAAAAGGCATTACATTGCTGTTAACATTCCATTCTAGTTTACTGTAATTATGATCTGGCAGCTATTTACACCGGATCCAGTGTAAATAGCTGCCGGAGCCAACGTCCGAGGTTCCGGAGCGCGCTCGCTCGCAGCCCGGCCGGAGCCAGCGGCCGCGGAGCCAGCGCGCTCGCTCGCGGCCCGGCCGGAGCCAGCGGCCGCGGAGCCAGCGCGCTCGCTCGCGGCCCGGCCGGAGCCAGCGGCCGCGGAGCCAGTGCGCTCGCTCGCGGCCCGGCCGGAGCCAGCGCGCTCGCTCGCGGCCCGGCCGGAGCCAGCGCGCTCGCTCGCGGCCCGGCCGGACGTTGGCTCCGGCAGCTATTTACACTGGATCCGGTGTAAATAGCTGCCAGATCATAATTACAGTAAACTAGTAAATACAGTTTTCTGCATCTCGCTCCTTTTTCTTTTATGTTTGTCGCCTTCCTCGCATTCAAACCGATTTGAGCCGAAGTCCACTACATGTCCAAAATGGCGGTCGCGTTTACAAAGGTCACGTGACTGAAAAGGGTCCATATTACTTCTCTGAAGGTATGTGGTCATATGACCGTTGAGCTCTCATGAGCACATCGAAGGCTGATACACTACTTGATTCGATAGGACTCTCTGCGGCACCATCCTTTTCTAATTCCACAGTCAGATACTTGCAGCCAAAATCACGAACTAACGTTATGGCAGGCATATTCGGCATCGCGCTCGTTACATCACCACCTTCTTTCTGAGAACCAAAGATCGTTTTGATCTTTTCATTGTTTACTTTCAACGCTTGAGAGACGAAATCGCCCACGTTTTGGTTAGTGAGACAGTGAAAAGACTTTTCTTTACCACACTTTATGCTTACGTACAGTTGAGGCGATAGCTCGGAATCCATGCTGTCAGCGTCAGCCATGGTCAGCACGAGGTTGACACTGTCGTAAAGTGGTCGTAAATACCATAAAAACATTCAAGTGAATACTCAATGTCGTAAATAGTTTCGTTTTCGGACTCGGCTGTGGATATATACAGCACACGTTGTCGTTTGTATTTGCGATTCTAATACTTTTTACTTAAAGAAATATGACCTAGTACCAGGGATACAGTAGTCTGGTTAACACCAGACCATATGACAAGTGAAATATGGTCTGGAATCCGCCTACTGAATTTCTCGTAGGGGAGGTGTGGTTTACGATTGTCAACGGCCGTTTATTGGACGTTGCGAATGTCTATCATTTGGCGTATACGTAGCCCATGGCCAATCATGGCAGTTGTACCCGGTGACGTAGTTAGAGCGACGAAGAAGACGAAGAGGCGAAGAAGAGAAGGAAAGAGAAAGAGAAGGCAAAACAAAAATAGGAAAACAATGGCACCGAACGATTACTGCCGTTTGTGCAAGACAAAGCTTGATCGAAAGTTTGGTTCGTATCGCTCGCCGCCATGTTAAATGTGATCCGTAAACAGTCCCAAATAAACTACAAGCTTCCATTTGTCGAGTAGTACGCGTCACCGTCTTTCCACCCCTCCCCACTCTCTGATTGGCTCCCTAACTCAGGCGAGCCTTTAGACCATAGTTTCCATGCTGTCTTTTCAGATCGGAACGATTGTGCAAAGCAGCATGGGATTTCCCAGGCTAGGGATACAGTGCTGTTACAAGAAAAATATGTGACTATTTTTTTTTTTACATTTCTTTTTGTACGTTTCGGCGGTGAAAATAAAAATAAAAATACGCACAGACTTTTTATTTTTCTAGCGGTAGTATTTAACTGCCGTCGGCGGATCCGTGATCCGAAAAATCTAAAATGAGTCGCCTAAAGGCAGCAACAGCCACCACCATCAAATGGTGCAGGTGGAGTCTTGTTCTCGGACTTGACTCGAAATTTTCTTTAATGACACGGACTTGAACACTGATGACTCGAGACTGGACTCAGACTCGAGGTTTAGTGACTCGACTACAATACTGGCATGAATATTTTATAATACACTAAAATACTCTTCACATTACGAATCATTTTGGTCATACAGCTGAAGTCAGTGTTGCATCAGGAATGTTTTGTTTGTTGGTTTAATTGAGCGCAGACAGTATTCAGTGCTGTAATAATAAGTGCTGTATGTAGGGCAAACAATGCATCTGTGAAGAAAAGCCCGAGCTCATGCAGAAGCTTGAGCAGAAAAAGAAGAACTGATTCTTTCTCAATGAAACTTGAAAAAGAGAGAAGAGAAAATCAGGTCATATTTGTAAAAGCTTGGGGTTTGACAGGGACTGGTTCAAAGATTCCGTGTACTGAACTTCACTAATGGCCCTTTTCCACTACCCTTTTTCAGCTCACTTCAGCTCGCTTCAGCTCACTTCAGCCCGACACGGCTCGCGTTTCGACTACCAAAAAACAGCACGACTCAGCTCGCTTCAGCCCTGCTTAGCCCCTAAAACTCGCACCGTTTTGGAGTAGGGCTGAAGCGAGCCAAAGCGAGCCGAGTGAGGCTGGGGGCATGAGCAGACACTCCCCTGTGCACTGATTGGTGGGGAGGAGTGTCCTCACATGCCCACACACGCCCCGCGAGCACGCTGGGATCTGTAAACACCGTAAACCCGGAAGAAGAATAATTACGAATTACGAGAATTATGAAGCCTTATGCGCCTCGCCTCATCTATACGCTCTTGCCAGTATCTGTTCGCGTTGTCGGTGACAACAAGCCACAGCACCAAGACCAGCAACACTAACGACTCCATGTCCTCCATGTTTATTGTTTACTATCCGGGTTGTGAGACTACCGCTTAAAAGCTCACTGATGTCACTGTTTGCGCTGCTTAACGACATCACGTGACGTCCACCCACTTTCGCTAACTCCACCCAATGTGTCCACCCATTTCCAGCCAGCACGGTTCAGCGCGGTTGTAGTCGAAATGCAACTCCAAAAGCCCCGCTCAGCTCGACTCAGCACGGCATGGCTCAGCCCGACTCAGCCGCGTTGGTAGTGGAAAAGTGGCATAAGAATACCAGAGTATCGGGAGTGCAGTTTAATGTGCTTCGTGGAGACATGGCTGCACCGGGATGTTCCTGACGACAACACTAAAATCAGGGGCTTCCACACGGTGCGTGCGGACAGAGACTGCGCCAGGAGCGGTAAGCGCAAAGGGGGAGGGCTTGCCGTTCTTGTGAACAACCAGTGGTGTAACCCAGCTCACATCACCGTGAAGGAGCGCATCTGCAGCCCGGGTGTTGAACTGTGTGCTGTCGGACTTCGTCCATATTATCTGCCCAGGGAGTTTTCTAATGTTATCATGGTGGCTGTTTATGTTTCCCCCCTCTGCAAACTGCTTGTGACACTATTCACTCTGCAATAGCTTAGCTACAGACTCAACACCCGAGTGCATTCATTGCTGTCTCGGGTGATTTTAATCATGTTAATTTGGACAAAACACTTTCCACTTTCACCCAATTTGTGAACTGTCCTACCAGAGAGGGAAGAACAATAGACCTGCTGTATGCTAATGTTAAAGAGGCTTACAGCTCTTCCCTCCTGGGCACTGGTCAGACCACAATCCGATTCACCTCTCCCCCTGCTATGTGCCTCTGGTGAAGAGCCTGCCCACCACATCAAAGACAGTGAGGAGATGGACAGATACCTCTTTTCCACCAAATCAGTTCCAGGGCTGGTTCGGAGCCGGTGCTGGTTCACAACTCGTTCAACTTGTGAGCCAGCTGAGAACCAGTTTGCTTTTCCATAGCTCGCGGTGCTAAGAGAAGACACGTCATTACGTCGCTGTATACGTCAGTTACATCGCTACGTCTGCATAAACCTTGGCGCGAATATTGAAGCAAAAACAACACGGAAGAAGCAGCAGCAACAACAATAATAATTAAAGCCGCAAGCGGCCTCGACGGGCCCTCGCGCCAGCGGCCAAGGGGGGCGGGGGCATGCGTCCCCGCGAAATACCTTCCACAGCTTCTTCGGCAAGAGATTAATTACTCCCACAATGGCGACAAAGCACAGAATCGGACACAGAGTACACGGTGCGCTGAGATGTTGTCACGGACAGAAAATTTTATGCCATGGCTTCCCAACCAAATTAATGTATTTACCTCATCAGTCACCAAGCTATAGCTACATAGGATTGTCTTCTGTTAGACATCTATTAGTCTGTATGTAACGCTACAACACTTGCTCCCGACTGCCTACCCATTCCCCACAAGTCATGTGTGTTTAAGGCAACCAAAACAACATACTCCTGGTGCCTCATGATTGTAAACACCTCTCCTGCAACTGATACAGCGCAATGAGCGCCCCCAGTGGTGAAAGTTCACCAAATTTGGTATACATGTCAAGGGACCTATGAAGAGTTGTTGTGTCAAGTTTGATCAAGTTTGACCAATCAGAAGCCGAGATATAAAATGTTGCCTGAAAACAGCGCCCCCAGTGGCAAAAGTTTACAAAATTTGGGAGATATGTCAGGTGACCTGTTAAGAGTGTGCGTATCAAGTTTGATCAAGATTGAGTAAATAGAAGATGAGATATTGATTTTTGAAGAAAAAATGTTTTGGTTTTTCCCATGTCAGTAGGTGGCGCTATGCTGTACATGAGCGATTATGAGTTGGAAAAATAAGTGTCTACAACAGCAACGTACTATCACAAGGTAGTGGTGTGAAGGAAAAGCATTAAGGAATTATTTACCAAAAACCCGTTTTGGAGCAATTGCGTCGGCCAAAAACAGCGCCCCCCATGGACGAAAATTCCCAAAATGGGGTATACATGACATGGGAGGTAGTAAGAGGGTGGCCGTGAAGTTTGACCAAATTTGAGGAAAGATTGGATTTTTTGCCCAAAAATAGCGCCCCCAGTGGCGAAATATCACAGAATTTGGGTAGCATGTCAGAAGCCCAATGAGTGATTTGCGTGTGAAGTATGAGCAGTTTTGAGCAATTAGAAGATTTATTATGAATTTTTAAGCATGTAAAATTTTGCATTGAAAATTGATTGACGTATAACTTCTGAACGGCTTATCCTACGTGAAACGTATTTAGGAACTTTTGTCAGCCATGTCTGTAGATGATGTCTATCAATTTTGGTGACATTCCTATGAACGGCCTAGGAGGAGTTGCGCCGTCCTCGTGGCCATGCATTTCGCACAAAAGTGAAATTACCTCACTTCCTTTTGGGCGTGGCTAATACATTGGCATTACATTTTTGTCCGGCATAGTGAGATACATATGCGTACCAAATGGCATGCCACTACTTCAAACTACATGGCAACCAGGCACCTTTATGCGGGAGGCCAAAATCACAACGACTTAGGGGGCGCTAAAGAGGCCCTGAGGCCCGCCTGGATCTGGGCTTCTGGTTCTCAGTAGCGGTGGCAGTCTAAGAAAAAGGAGCCAAATTTCGTGCGTTGTCGACCATGGCAAGCGCCCCAAAAAGGGTCTTGTAAAGAGTTTGCTTGCCAAGTTTGACAAATCAGAAGCTGCAATATCATTTTTGCCATAACCAGCACCCCCAGGGGCGAAAGTGCACAAAATTTGGCGTATATGTCAGGCGAGCTATGAAGAGTTTGCGTATGAAGTTTGATGACAATTGAGTAAATAGAAGATGAGATATAGATTTTTGAAGAATAAATTTTTTGGTTTTTCCCATGTCAGTAGGTGGCGCTATGCTGTACATGAGCGATTATGAGTTGGAAAAATAAGTGTCTACAACAGCAACGTACTATCACAAGGTAGTGGTGTGAAGGGAAAGCATTATGGAATAATTTACCAAAAACCCGTTTTGGAGCAATTGCGTCGGCCAAAAACAGCGCCCCCCATGGACGAAAATTCCCAAAATGTGGTATACATGACATGGGAGGTAGTAAGAGGGTGGCCGTGAAGTTTGACCAAATTTGAGGAAAGATTGGATTTTTTGCCCAAAAATAGCGCCCCCAGTGGCGAAATATCACAGAAATTGGGTAACATGTCAGAAGCCCAATGAGTGATTAGCGTGTGAAGAATGAGCAGTGTTGAGCAATTAGAAGATTTGTTATGAATTTTTTAGCATGTAAAATTTTGAAGTGAAAATTGATTGACGTATAACTTCTGAACGGTTTATCCTACGTGAAACGTATTTAGTAACTTTTGTCAGCCATGTCTGTAGATGATGTGTATCAATTTTGGTGACATTCCTATGAACGGTGTAGGAGGAGTTGCGCCGTTTTCGTGGCCATGCATTTCGCACAAAAGTGAAATTACCTCACTTCCTGTTGGGCGTGGCTAATGCATTGGCATTACATTTTTGTCCGGCTTAGTGAGATACATATGCATACCAAATGGCATGCCACTACTACAAACTATATGGCAACCAGGCACCTTAAAGCGGGAGGCCAAAATCACAACGACTTAGGGGGCGCTATAGAGGCCCTGAGCCCCGGCCAAGTTTGGGCTTTTGGTTCTGAGTAGCGGTGGCAATTCTCGGAAGTGGTGCCAAATTTGGTGCGTTTTCGCCCATGGCAAGCGCCCCGAAAATGGCCCAACAGCGGAGAAAAATAAAGAAGAAGAAGAAGAAGAAGAATAAGACGGAAGAATAATTAAAGCCGCAAGCGGCCTCGACGGGCCCTCGCGCCAGCGGCCAAGGGGGGCGGGGGCATGCGTCTCCGCGAAATACCTTCCACAGCTTCTTCGGCAAGAGACATTACTCCCGCAATGGCGACAAAGAACAGAATTGGACACATGGCAACGATAGGGTCTCGCACTGTACGGTGCTCGGGCCCTAATAATAATAGCGCCCTAATAAGGGTCTTGTAAAGAGTTTGCTTGCCAAGTTTGACAAATCAGAAGCTGCAATATCATTTTTGCCATAACCAGCACCCCCAGGGGCGAAAGTGCACAAAATTTGGCGTACATATCAGGTGAGCTATGAAGAGTTTGCGTATGAAGTTTGATGACAATTGAGTAAATAGAAGATGAGATATAGATTTTTGAAGAATAAAATTTTTGGTTTTTCCCATGTCAGTAGTTGGCGCTATGCTGTACATGAGCGATTATGAGTTGGAAAAATAAGTGTCTACAACACCAACGCACTATCACAAGGTAGTGGTGTGAAGGAAAAGCATTATGGAATAATTTACCAAAAACCCGTTTTGGAGCAATTGCGTCGGCCAAAAACAGCGCCCCCCATGGACGAAAATTCCCAAAATGTGGTATACATGACATGGGAGGTAGGAAGAGGGTGGCCGTGAAGTTTGACCAAATTTGAGGAAAGACTGGAATTTTTGCCCAAAAATAGCGCCCCCAGTGGCGAAATATCACAGAAAGTGGGTAACATGTCAGATGCCCAATGAGTGATCTGCGTGTGAAGTATGAGCAGTTTTGAGCAAGTAGAAGATTTGTTATGAATTTTTAAGCATGTAAAATGTTGCACTGAAAATTGATTGACGTATAACTTCTGAACGGTTTATGCTACGTGAAACCTATTTAGTAACTTTTGTCAGCCATGTCTGTAGATGATGTGGATCAATTTTGGTGACATTCCTATGAACGGTCTAGGAGGAGTTGCGCCGTCTTCGTGGCCATGCATTTCGCACAAAAGTGAAATTACCTCACTTCCTGTTGGGCGTGGCTAATGCATTGGCATTACATTTTTGTCCGGCTTAGTGAGATACATATGCGTACCAAAGGGAATGCCACTACTACAAACTACATGGCAACCAGGCACCTTAATGCGGGTGGCCAAAATCACAAAGAGTTAGGGGGCGCTATAGAGGCCCTGAGGCCCGCCTGGATCTGGGCTTCTGGTTCTCAGTAGCGGTAGCAGTCTAAGAAAAAGGAGCCAAATTTCGTGCGTTGTCGACCATGGCAAGCGCCCCAATAAGGGTCTTGTAAAGAGTTTGCTTGGCAAGTTTGACAAATCAGAAGCTGCAATATCATTTTTGCCATAACCAGCACCCCCAAGGGCAAAAGTGCACAAAATTTGGCGTAAACGTCAGGTGAGCTATGAAGAGTTTGCGTATGAAGTTTGATGACAATTGAGTAAATAGAAGATGAGATATAGATTTTTGAAGAATAAATTTTTTGGTTTTTTCCATGTCAGTAGGTGGCGCTATGCTGTACATGAGCGATTATGAGTTGGAAAAAAAAGTGTCTACAACAGCAACGAACTATCACGAGGAAGTGATGTGAAGGAAAAGCATTATGGAATTATTTACCAAAAACCCGTTTTGGAGCAATTGCGTCGGACAAAAACAGCGCCCCCCATGGACGAAAATTTCCAGAACGTGGTATACATGACATGGGAGGTAGTAAGAGGGTGGCCGTGAAGTTTGACCAAAATTGAGGAAAGATTGGAATTTTTGCCCAAAAATAGCGCCCCCAGTGGCGAAACATCACAGAAATTGGGTAACATGTCAGAAGCCCAATGAGTGATTTGCGTGTGAAGTATGAGCAGTTTTGAGCAATCAGAAGATTTGTTATGAATTTTTAAGCATGTAAAATTTTGCATCGAAAATTGATTGACGCATAACTTCTGAACGGTTAATCCTACGTGAAACGTATTTAGTAACTTTTGTCAGCCATGTCTGTAGATGATGTGTATCAATTTTGGTGACATTCCTATGAACGGTCTAGGAGGAGTTGCGCCGTCTTCGTGGCCATGCATTTCGCACAAAAGTGAAATTACCTCACTTCCTGTTGGGCGTGGCTAATGCATTGGCATTACATTTTTGTCCGGCTTAGTGAGATACATATGCGTACCAAATTGCATGCCACTACTACAAACTATATGGCAACCAGGCACCTTAATGCGGGAGGCCAAAATCACAACGACTTAGGGGGCGCTATGGAGGCCCTGAGCCCCGGCCAAGTTTGGGCCTCTGGTTCTGAGTAACGGTGGCAATTCTCGGAACTGGTGCCAAATTTCGTGCGTTTTCGCCCATGGCAAGCGCCCCGAAAATGGCCCAACAGCGGAGAAAAATAAAGAAGAAGAAGAAGACGGAAGAAGAAGAAGAAGAAGAAGACGGAAGAATAATAATAGTGAACTCTTACAAGAACAATAGGGCCTTCGCCCATAGGGCTCGGGCCCTAATAATAGTGAACTCTTACAAGAACAATAGGGCCTTCGCCCTATAGGGCTCGGGCCCTAATAATAATAATGGATGACTTCGCGTTTGTACAGCTCCTGCTTCTTGTCGCTTAAAAATGGTGATCTTTCGCAGTCTTGTTATTGTTGTTGGTCTTAACAACTCCGCCCCTCCGCTGACGTAAGCAGTTCTTTCTTCTGGCCCAACAGAGAGTTGGTGCTAGCCTGGAACCGTTTTTTCTGGCCCCAGAGCCAGTTCTTTGTCAGTGGAAACAGAAAACCCGGTTCCAAACTAAGCACTGGCCCCGAACCAGCCCTGGAACTGCTTTGGTGGAAAAGGGGCAAGACAAGGCCAACAAAACACTGCAGGGATGCTTCGAGGTGACAGACTGCCAGACACTGTGTGAGCCCCACGGAGACGACACTGATGGGCTCACAGAGTGCATCACGGGATACATCAACTTCTGTGTGGACACCATTGTCCCAGCTAGGACTGTCAGCTGTTACCCCAACAACAAGCCGTGGGTAACGAAGGACATCAAAGCCCTCTTAAATGAGAAGAGGGCTTTCAGAGCCGGCAACAAGGAGAAGGTGCGAGGAGTACAGCGTGAACTGAGAGCAACGATCAGGGAGGCCAAGGATAAGCACAGGAGGAAATTGGAGTGGAAACCCCAACAGAACAACATGAGAGAGGTGTGGAGTGGAATGAAGACCATCAATGGTTACAAGCCAACCAACAGTGAAAGAGTGGATGGTAATGTGGAAAGGGCGAATGAGCTGAATATCTACTTTAACAGATTTGATGGCGTGACCCCAACCCACCACCACCACTCTTCTGCGGGATGGCTACAACCACACACTTTACATTCTCTCCCCTACCCCGCCTCTTCTTGCCCAACCTCATCCCCATTTCATGACTTTGCTCGCACCTCCTCAACAGACCCCCTGGCTGAGCACCCCCCCCCAAAGAAACACCTTCATCCCTCCCCCACCCATCACCCTCACACTGATCATCAGCAAGGAGCAAGTGAGAAGACAGCTGAAGAGACTCCATGCAGGAAAATCAGCAGGCCCAGATGGTGTTAGCCCCAGGGCCCTAAAGACCTGTGCCCTCCAGCTAAGTGGAGTACTTCAGCATGTCTTCAACTTGAGCCTGGATCTTCAGAGGGTCCCCGTGCTGTGGAAGACGTCATGCCTTGTCCCTGTACCGAAGAAGCCACGTCCCAGCGACTTCAAAGACTACAGGCCCGTGGCATTGACGTCACACATTATGAAGACCCTGGAGAGACTCATCCTGGAGCAGATCCGGCCTATGGTCCAACCACTTCTTGACCCCCTTCAGTTTGCCTACCAGCCCCATCTTGGAGTAGAGGACGCAATCATCTACCTGCTCAACAAAGTCTACGGACACCTGGACAAGCCAGCCAGCACTGTGAGGATCATGATTTTGATTTCTCCAGTGCTTTTGACACCATCCGGCCGGCTCTGCTGGGTGAGAAGTTGACAGCGATGCAGGTGGATGCCCCACTGGTGTCCTGGATTGTAGATTATTTGACTGGCAGACCAGAGTACGTGTGCTTGCAGGGCTGTGTGTCGGACAGAGTGATCAGCAATACCGGGGCTCTACAAGGGACTGTCCTTTCTCCTTTCCTTTTCACTCTCTACACCACTGATTTCAACTACTGCATGGAGACCTGCCATCTCCAGAAATTTTCTGATGACTCTACAGTTTTGGACGTATTACTGGTGGTGATGAGAGCGAGTACAGGATGGTGGTGGACAACTTTGTCACGTGGAGCAGGAAGAACCACCTACAGCTCAACGTGACGAAGACGAAAGACCTGGTGGTCGATCTGAAGAGAATCAGCGCTCCGGTGAACCCTGTTAACATCCAAGGGGTCAGTGTGGACGTGGTGGAGGAATATAAGTACCTGGGGGTGTGCTTGGACAATAAACTGGACTGGTCCAAAAACGTGGACACTGTATACAAAAAGGGCCAGAGCTGGCTCTATTTTCTGAGACGGCTGAGGTCTTTCAACATCTGCTGAACGATGCTGCGGATGTTCTGTGAGTCTGTGGTGGCCAGCGCCATCCTGTACGCTGTCGTCTGCTGGGGCAGCGGCTTGACGGTGAAGGACACTAACAGACTCAATAAGATCATCAGGAAGGCTGGCCATGTTATAGGCGTGGAACTGGACTTTCTGACAGTGGTGTCGGAGAAGAGGACACTGTCCAAAATAAAAACAATCTTATGCCGCTTTTCCACTACAAACGCGGCTGAGCCGTGCCGTGCCGTGCCGAGCTGAGTCGAGCTGAGCGGGGCTATTGAAGTTGCATTTCGACTACAACCGCGCTGAACCGTGCTGGCTGGAAGTGGGTGGACACATTGGGTGGAGTTAGCGAAAGTGGGTGGACGTCACGTGATGTCGTTAAGCAGCGCAAACAGTGACGTCAGTGACAGTGGCGGAACAAGTCAGAGCCGGGCCGGGGGCGGGGCAAATGACCGGGCATTTTATTAAAGCTTATCATAACATCATTTTAGGCTACAAAATGTCCGCAACTGCGGTGTTTACCAATTTCAACACTACCGGGTGCAACTATGTTATTTTGTACATTAAGTCCTTCAAACGAACATGTAACTCAGAAACAAAAAACATTAGGATACTGTACATGGCTCATAATAAAACATCAATAGCCTACTGCGCGCATTATTTGAAGGGCATACGACGAGCCTTGCGCTCCGCGAACTCGTCCACGATGCTCTGTATGTCACTGATTCAGTGATCTTTTAAGCGGTAGTCTCACGACCCGAATAGTAAACAATAAACATGGAGGACATGGAGTCGTTAGTGTTGCTGGTCTTGGTGCTGTGGCTTGTTGTCACCGACAATGCCAACAGATACTGGCAAGAGCGTATAGATGAGGCGAGGCGCATAAGGCTTCAGAAATTCTCGTAATTCGTAATTATTCTTCTTCCGGGTTTGCGGTGTTTACAGATCCCAGCGCGCTCGCGGGGCGTGTGTGGGCATGTGAGGACACGCCTCCTCACCAATCAGTGCACAGGGGAGTGTCTGCTCACGCCCCCAGCCTCAGTCGGCACGGCTTGGCTCGCTTCAGCCCCACTCCAAAACGGTGCGAGTTTTAGGGGCTAAGCAGGGCTGAAACGAGCTGAGTCGTGCTGGTTTTTGGTAGTCGAAACGCGAGCCGTGTCGGGCTGAAGTGAGCTGAAGCGAGCTGAAGTGAGCTGAAAAAGGGTAGTGGAAAAGGGCCATTAGACTGTCCTTCCCACCCTGTACATGAGGAGCTGATCAGCCACAGGAGCACATTCAGTAAACAGCTGATTCTTCCACGCTGCACAACTGAGAGACACAGGAAATCATTCCTACCTGTTGCTGTCAAGCTGTACAATACTACTGTATAACTGTGGTACACTTCTTACCATGTATCCTTAACTCAGGTGCAATATATGTATATAGGAATCATCTCATCTCATTATCTCTAGCCGCTTTATCCTGTTCTACAGGGTCGCAGGCAAGCTGGAGCCTATCCCAGCTGACTACGGGCGAAAGGCGGGGTACACCCTGGACAAGTCGCCAGGTCATCACAGGGCTGACACATAGACACAGACAACCATTCACACTCACATTCACGCCTACGCTCAATTTAGAGTCACCAGTTAACCTAACCTGCATGTCTTTGGACTGTGGGGGAAACCGGAGCACCCGGAGGAAACCCACGCGGACACAGGGAGAACATGCAAACTCCGCACAGAAAGGCCCTCGCTGGCCACGGGGCTCGAACCCGGACCTTCTTGCTGTGAGGCGACAGCGCTAACCACTACACCACCGTGCCGCCCTATACAGGAATCATTGTATATAAAATCACTTCATTTTGCTTTTACTTAAGTTATTGAACTTATTTAAATTTATTTTATTTGTATTTATTCTTTTTTAAAGACTATTTTATCTTCTATTTTTAGACATGTTTACTTCTTCCTTGATTCAGGAGCTTGGTTGCACATTAGGGTGCATCAGTTGCCCCCTAAAAATGAAAAGTTCCTCCGATCATGATGCATTCTTGTTTTTATGTTCCTTTTGGTAAGAAAACACACTGGGTGAAATATTTTGACAAAATTCAAAAGTTTAATGGTGGCACCAGGAGCTCAAAGTTATGGAAAAAGCTGCTATTTTATGATAAAATTTCGATCACTTTTCATGAAACATGATGGCACCTTATAGAGTATACCAAATATCTTAGATACACATTTTTAGTCCATATTCTAAATATATTATCAAGCACAGTTTGAGTTTTAGCTGTTCATTGAATCATTGTTCAACTACTTTTAAACAATCCAAATGTATTATGAATCACATTAATGCTTCTCAATCCCTTGCAAAGGTTCTTAACATGATCTCTGGGTCACAGGAAATCAATAAATGGAGTCCAACATTGTGATTCAAACCTTACGCGAAAACATAAAATAAAATAAGCGTTTTTTGGCAAAAAATGAACCTCATGGTGCCACCATTAGACTTTTGAATATGGTCAAAAAATTTTACAGGATGTCTTTATTGGTGAAAAGGAACACCCAAACAAAAATGCATCAGATTTTATGAAAGTGAGGGCAACTGATAAACCCTATTACACATTTTGAATTTCCCTCTGGGGATCAGTGTTGCCAGACACTGCTGACGTTTTCCAGCCTAAAATATGTTCAAATCCGCCAAAATGCACTTAAAACCGCCCAATCTGGCAACACTGCTGGGGATTAATAAAGTAATTCTGATTCTGAACACATTTGAAATTCATAAAACGGCTACTGCAATCTCTCTCTCTCACACACACACACACACACACTACCCAGACCTGTTTCTCAGGTGTGATGGTGACGGTGTGATTAACAGATACCACATTCCCATACAAAGCACCTGAGACACCAGATCTCTGTTCCTCAACTCCTCCACCCTCCTGCTTCTCTTTCTATCAGCACGTCATTGAAAGCAACCCTGACCTCTTCTCTTCTTGATTGTAATCCGGACAATTCCCTTGTTCTCACTTCCTAAATGTGGTACAGAACAGCAGCGATGCAGTGCGCCAACGCTGTGTCCACTCAAATAGAAAGGGTAGAAGGTCGAATGGAACGAGAGATCCGAAACATGAAAGCTATTTCACGATTAAGTGTGATAAATGTAATCGGTTGCGCAGGAGAGGACACAAACAATCTTTCTAATCAACTGCAAAAAGATCAGCCAAAATTTGGATGTGCTGCGAAAGGAAAATAATCAGTGACGGAGCCGGTCATCGTCCACAATTTGTTCCACAATTATGGTACATGCAAAGATTTTTAACTGAGTTGTGCTTTTTATGTTTGTAGTTACTGTATGTCTAATGTTGTGGAAAGTCCATGAAATTACTGTAGTTACTTCCTGTTATCACTTTCATTACAGCAGCAATAAACAGTTGTTCTCTTAACGCTTTTTGCCGTCTGCTTCTCTTTTTTTGTGTGTGAAAGAAAGAAATAACACAAAAACCTAGCTTGTTGTTACAAAAAAAAATCCTGTATTAGAGAATTTAAAGTCACAAATTATGCTAGAGAAAATAGAAAATTCATCAACATCTAACCAATTGGAATGAAGACTTCAATAATAATAATAATAATAATAACTGAACAATGAAATAGACTTTGGGGTACCAAATACTACACTGCACCTGTATTTTCTGAATAAAGTATAGTATCTTAACAAAGAAAGGAAAAAAAAAAAGGCCTCACTTACCGACACATTAGTCAAACATTCCTCGCAACTTGTTTTGGTTTTGCTCTCACAAGCTAGAGAAAGAAAAAACAGTAAGAAAGATTGAGATGAATGTTTAGTTGAAACCTGTGTAATCATGAACCAGATGTTTGGAGATCCGGTTGTAGGTCTGTTTAACACACAGACCTCTGCGGAATCAGATGTTTCCATGGCCTAGTTTTACCAACACATTCAAGCAACTACATGAAGTCCCTTAGGAATAAAGGATGAAAGACTGAAGGGATTTGAGCTCCGAGTTGGTACGTTCAGATTTACAGCACAACAATGACAAACTGGGAGAAGAATGCTTCTGGAAACTGACACTCGAGCTCAGATATACTGTATAGGTCGGTTTTTCAGACCGACATTTTATCAGGTTGGAAAAGTCGGGCAAGTTCGGTTTTGATCATGAGGTCAGGGTTTCATGAGGAACACACAGATCACACAAAAGGAACAAATATCGATATCGTATCGGTTAGTAGTCTATGGACTGATGTGTTTTTAATTAGATAAGATTATTGTAAAAAGAAGTAAAATGATCATTTTTAAGTCAAGTGAAAGCTTATGTACAGGAAGGAACACTGAACTGAACAGATTTTAAGTTCGAGCTGAATTATTTATGGGGTTTTTTTCTTTACAGTTTTGTAATGCCTCACCTAAAATGATGAAATAGGTGACGTGTATAAAAATAAACGATACTTCTAACTGAATTACATTAGAAGTATACATTAGTAGAATTACTAATACTATCTAGTCATTTTAGAAGAGTAGTAGTAATAGTAGAATTACTAATTAGTAGAAGTAGAATACATTGGAATCATCTGCCTAGAAACATAGTTGAAAGTAGTTGTTTAAAAGTTAAGGCTCTTCAGTACTTAATTGATTAATTTGTCATGGTATCTATTTCTGTTTTGTTTTGTTTTTTTTGTCTAGTGATGTTTGTTTATAGCATGTATTTCTACAATTTGTCTATATAGTGGTTTTTATTTAATAGTTGGTGTGATGTCAAATGACTTTTACCGACTTATTAAAGATGTAGATTCAACTAAAATTTTAGATTTAAAATATAACTTTTTTATTTAAAAAAAGTGATCGTTCATGATGGGATGGAATGTATATAAGAACAAAGTGTTTAAAACAAAACTTATTACTTTTGGAACTGTATTGTAATGCATTTTTCCATTCTTAGATAATATTATTAGATCATTTTTTTAAGAAAAAAGTTGATCCGTTGAGATGGACAGTAATGTATTCAAGCAATTTGCATTAATTGAACTGTTCTCCACTTTAAATAATAACATGCACACAAAACCACAACATTATTATCTATATTAAAATGATCTGTATCATATAATAAAAACAAGAAAGAAAGAAACACTGATATGTATCATCTTACTTGCGTTAGTCTGTGCCCAGGTCAAGCTCAAACCACAAAGCAGCAGAACCAGAGATACACAGATCCCCAAATTCATGTTTATCTTCTTTAAAATAATCAACTGCCCACAAACAATAATTAATCCACGAATGTTCAGGTGTACAAGCAGCACTTTGTGGTTAAAAAAATAAAATCAAATAAAAACAACAACACTATCAGATCAGCCAGAGGAGGTTCACACACCTGGAACACCTGCAACCAACCACACACTGCTGCCTGATTCCCTTTGTGCAGTGAGGGGAGGGGCCAGGCGCACTATGTCACGTGATCTGCCACGCTCCCCTCCCTCCCTTCAGAGTAAAAACGACACGTATTCAGCTCCGCCATCTTGGAGGGGGCAACTTTCCAAATTGCGTCCAATACAAAAGGAAAAAATATATCTCCAGCACAAGGAATCACTTTTCCTAAGATACATGATCTGACAGTAATTTAAAAAAAAATCATCACAGACTTTATGCTGGAGTTAAGAATTAGCTACATTTAGCAACACTCCATTAAAAATAATAATAAAAAATATTGAAAATACTCATATATATATATATATATATATATATATATATATATATATATATATATATATGCGTTTCAACAGAGGAGAATATGTTACAGCCAGTTTAATCAGTGTAAAACGGCAAAGTAACTGAAAACAACGACGAATGCGTCTGCTGAGTTTACTTCCGCCCCTTCCAATATGGCGGCTCACAGTAACTAGCAACAAAGGTGGTTAGCCAAGTGTTTAAATTGCAAGTGAACACACAGTTTCATTTGGAAAATTTTACTGGAATGGTTATATAAGCTGAGCAATTATTATATTTCTGTCATTATTTTTTAGAAATATAATAATTCACTGAACAGGTTAAACTTACATAACTGTAATAAACAGGCTGTTTCTCAGTCACGGTTGTCTTTATGAATAACTAACTCCTGTAACTAGGTCCAGTATACACTACCGTTCAAAAGTTTGGGGTCACTTTGAAATGTCCTTATTTCTGAAAGAAAAGCACTGTTCTTTTCAATGAAGATCACTTTAAACTAATCAGAAATCCACTCTATACATTGCTAATGTGGTAAATGACTATTCTAGCTGCAAATGTCTGGTTTTTGGTGCAATATCTCCATAGGTGTATAGAGGCCCATTTCCAGCAACTCTCACTCCAGTGTTCTAATGGTACAATGTGTTTGCTCATTGCCTCAGAAGGCTAATGGATGATTAGAAAACCCTTGTACAATCATGTTAGCACAGCTGAAAACAGTTGAGCTCTTTAGAGAAGCTATAAAACTGACCTTCCTTTGAGCAGATTGAGTTTCTGGAGCATCACATTTGTGGGGTCGATTAAATGCTCAAAATGGCCAGAAAAATGTCTTGACTATATTTTCTATTCATTTTACAACTTATGGTGGTAAATAAAAGTGTGACTTTTCATGAAAAACACAAAATTGTCTGGGTGACCCCAAACTTTTGAACGGTAGTGTATATATATATATATATATATATATATATATATATATATATATATATATATATATATATTTTTATTTTTTTTTTTAATAAAGCGTTATAACATCAACGAATCTGACTTCATGTTAAAACTGTTAATGTTATAGTCATGTTGTGTGTTGTTGTCCAGGTGAGGATGGGTTCCCTTTTGGGTCTGGTTCCTCTCGAGGTTTCTTCCTCGTGTCGTCTGGGAGGGGTTTTCCTTGTCACCGTTGCCACAGGCTTGCTCATTGGGGATAGATTAAGGATAAAATTGGCTCATGTCTTGGGTCATTCAGATTCTGTAAAGCTGCTTTGGGACAATGTCTACTGTTAAAAGCACTATACAAACAAACAAGCTTGACTTGACTACACACACACACACACACACAGGAGTTTCTTCTACCTTATTGTACAGGGACACATCTACAGCCCACCCTACAGCACTAATGTCTCTTATAAGTTCAGGCTCATTTTTGACCTTCATTTAATTCTACTTTAATTATTACACTAAGACTCTTTTACTGGTTAAATTCAGAATTGCAATTTTTTTTTAGCACTAGCTAGGTTTTACTTTGGGATGTATACTGTACTTTTATTCACAATAGAAAGATATTTAAGTGGAAGATACATTTTTTTGTAAACTAAGTTCCTCCGACAGAATCCTTCATCCATTGGAAATGTTCTCTTCGGAAAACACTGACCATGATGAGGTCGTAAATGAATTTTGAAGAAAATATTTCTCTCTCTTGAAGGAGGATACTGTATTCGGTTGCTGCGTGTTAAAAAACAGGACTTGAACCAGATGCGAGACACATTTGCAGCACAGCTTCACATGTGGTTGAAATGTGAGTCCATCGAAAAGTGTCCTCTCCGGAAAACCACAAGGATCGTCCTCACTTCAGTTGTTATTACAGTCACCACTATGTACACACATCGCTGCACAGGACTTGAAAATTTGTACTTAACACACGTCATTTGTCACATCATGGTTTCATCTGAATCTCAAACTAGATTCAGATGAAACCATGGTTTCCTACGATGTCACTTCTCTGTTCACCTGCATTCCCACCACAGAAGCAGTCGAATCTGTTAGAAAACGACTCCTTCAGGATAGCTCCTTACTGGATAGAACAAACCTCACCATGGATCAGATTTGCACCCTGCTTGACCTCTGCCTGACTGCCACTTATTTCCAGTTTAATAAAAGTTTCCACAGACAGAAGCATGGATGCGCCATGGGCTCACCGGTGTTCCCTATTGTGGCCAATTTATACATGGAGGAAGTGGAACATATAGCTTTGACCACTTTTGCAGGAGTTGCTCCCAGCCATTGGTTTAGATACGTGGATGATGCCTGGGTTAAAATCAAAATCCATGAGGTGGAAGCTTTCTTGAAACACATCAATGCAGTGGATAGTAACATCAACTTCACTCGGGAGGATGTCAGTGGGAATAATCTAGCCTTCTTGGATTGTGATGTACACATTAGACAAGACAGAAGCCTTAGTGTCGAGGTCTACCGGAAACCCACACACATAGACCAGTACCTACTTTTCGACTCTCACCACCCACTGGAACATAAATTGGGGGTCATTAGGACCTTGCAACATAGGGCTCAGAACATTCCTACAATGACAGAGGGAAAAGAGAAGGAGCAGAATCATATCAAGAAAGCACTTCGGAATTGCGGTTATCCCAACTGGTCTTTCCTAAAGAGCAGAAAAAGGAACATAACGGACAAGGAGGATAACAGGAACAAACGCAAGAACATTGTCATTCCTTACATTTCTGGTCTATCTGAGAAACTCAGGAGGATCTTCTACAAACACAACATTCCAGTACATTTCAGACCCAGTAACACCCTGAAGCAGAAACTGGTCCACCCTAAGGACAGAATACCCAGACACAAACAGGACAACGTAGTGTATGCAATTCAGTGCAGTGAGGAATGCACTTACTCATATATTGGGGAAACAAAACAACCGCTATACAGGCGCTTGGCTCAACACAGGAGAGCCAGCTCCTCAGGCCAGGACTCTGCTGTCTACATTCATCTTAACAACAAAGGACACTCATTTCAGGATTGTAATGTATGCATTTTAGCCAGAGAGGATCGTTGGTATGAGCGAGGAGTTAAAGAAGCCATTTTTGTCAACCTGGAACGGCCATCACTGAACAGAGGTGGGGGTCTAAGATATCATTTATCAACCATCTACAATGCGGTCTTGGGCACTCTTCCCAGACGGCTGGGTGCACGCCAAGACCCAGCTGTTTTCGGTGACTCACAGGAGGACAGAGAGAGTCAGCTTTCTATTGATCACCCTAACGGGCAATCCTTTGATCACCCTAATGACTCACCGTTCACTCCCAGCCTCCAGTGACCCACACCAACATGATGCCTCAATGACACATTAGGTGAGCTTGTCATCAGAATTCTGATTCTGATTCTGATCCATGAGAGGTGAAATGTTTTCAAGAATCTTCAAGCAAGTCCAGTTGCCCTTTTCTACCACCCACAGTTTACATCATGTGTATTTCAACAGTTTTTCACTTTGTATATCTTACTCTTGTGGACTATAAGAAAGGTGGTCCATCTCAAAAGGTCATTTTTGGCAGCAAAGAAACACGAAAATCTGAGGTTTGATTTTTGGACTATTGTGGACCCCAAAAGTAGAGCCTGATTGTGAAACAGCCCATATACGTCCACGATTAGGCGCTGGATCATATAACTACAAATGCTTGATTGAACATTTTTTTTCCTGTTTCACTTTATTCCTGATGTTTTAGGAATGTTCATAGTAAACTAATATCTATTATTCATCAATTAAAATGATACAGCACCCTCACAGCGCTCTCCTCCGTTCATATCTCGGAGTTACTGTTCACTTCTGTCCTGTTTCCTACCTTATTAAGTGATCAGTAACACATTGCACTAGTGTGCAAATGTTTTTATACCCTTCGAACAAAATGAAGAAGACAGTCAAAATTCATTTTACCCAACAAAACATTTATTGTATTCAATTTGATCAGTCTGTGGTTGGTTGAAGAGAGCAACTGGACTTGCTTGAAGATTCTTGAAAACGTTTCGCCTCTCATGGATCATCATAGAATCCGAATCAGAATGCTGATGGCTGCATTGTAGGTGGCTGATAAAAGATGTCATAGACACCCACCTCTGTTCAATAATGGTCGTTCCAGGTTGACAAAAATGAACGATCCTCTCTGGCTAAGATGTCTGCCAGTTTTCTGGTTGCTCTCTTCAACCAACCACAGATTAATATGTACCTGGATGATGGAGATTCTTCACAGATATGTTTCTACGCACTTTGGGATGAGATCCCTTCGACTGGTGCGGGAGTATGAGAGGACTTCCAGAAAACTGGCAGACATCTTAGCCAGAGAGGATCGTTCATTTTTGTCAACCTGGAACGACCATCACTGAACAGAGGTGGGTGTCTAAGACATCTTTTATCAGCATTCTGATTCTGATCCATGAGAGGATAAATACTGGATACTCCCTATTAGTCAGACAGAACTGAGGAAGCCTTTAGGATGAGAGGCGAAACGTTTTCAAGAATCTTTTCAAGCAAGTCCAGTTGCTCTCTTCAACCAACCACAGATTAATATGTACAGTGGCGCTTGAAAGTTTGTGAACCCTTTAGAATTTTCTATATTTCTGCATAAATATGACCTAAAACATCATCAGATTTTCACACAAGTCTTAAAAGTAGATAAAGAGAACCCAGTTAAACAAATGAGACAAAAATATTATACTTGGTCATTTATTTATTGAGGAAAATGATCCAATATTACATATCTGTGAGTGGCAAAACTATGTGAACCTCTAGGATTAGCAGTTAATTTGAAGGTGAAATTAGAGTCAGGTGTTTTCAATCAATGGGATGACAATCAGGTGTGAGTGGGCACCCTGTTTTATTTAAAGAACAGGGATCTATCAAAGTCTGATCTTCACAACACATGTTTGTGGAAGTGTATCATGGCACGAACAAAGGAGATTTCTGAGGACCTCAGAAAAAGCGTTGTTGATGCTCATCAGGCTGGAAAAGGTTACAAAACCATCTCTAAAGAGTTTGGACTCCACCAATCCACAGTCAGACAGATTGTGTACAAATGGAGGAAATTCAAGAGCATTGTTACCCTCCCCAGGAGTGGTCGACCAACAAAGATCACTCCAAGAGCAAGGCGTATAATAGTCGGCGAGGTCACAAAGGACCCCAGGGTAACTTCTAAGCAACCGAATGCCTCTCTCACATTGGCTAATGTTAATGTTCATGAGTCCACCATCAGGAGAACACTGAACAACAATGGTGTGCATGGCAGGGTTGCAAGGAGAAAGCTACTGCTCTTCAAAAACAACATTGCTGCTTGTCTGTAGTTTGCTAAAGATCATGTGGACAAGCCAGAAGGCTATTGGAAAAATGTTTTGTGGATGGATGAGACCAAAATAGAACTTTTTGGTTTCAATGAGAAGTGTTATGTTTGGAGAAAGGAAAACACTGCATTCCAGCATAAGAACCTTATCCCATCTGTGAAACATGGTGGTGGTAGTATCATGGTTTGGGCCTGTTTTGCTGCATCTGGGCCAGGATGGCTTGCCATCATTGATGGAACAATGAATTCTGAATTATACCAGAGAATTCTAAAGGAAACTGTCAGGACATCTGTCCATGAACTGAATCTCAATAGAAGGTGGGTCATGCAGCAAGACAATGATCCTAAGCACACAAGTTGTTCTGCCAAAGAATGGTTAAAGAAGAATAAAGTTAATGTTTTGGAATGGCCAAGTCAAAGTCCTGACCTTAATCCAATCGAAATGTTGTGGAAGGACCTGAAGCGAGCAGTTCATGTGAGGAAACCCACCAACATCCCAGAGTTGAAGCTGTTCTGTACGGAGGAACGGGCTAAAATTCCTCCAAGCCGGTGTGCAGGACTGATCAACAGTTACCGCAAACGTTTAGTTGCAGTTATTGCTGCACAAGGGGGTCACACCAGATACTGAAAGCAAAGGTTCACATACTTTTGCCACTCACAGATATGTAATATTGGATCATTTTCCTCAATAAATAAATGACCAAGTATAATATTTTTGTCTCATTTGTTTAACTGGGTTCTCTTTATCTACTTTTAGGACTTGTGTGAAAATCTGATGATGATTTAGGTCATATTTATGCAGAAATATAGAAAATTCTAAACAGTTCACAAACTTTCAAGCACCACTGTACCTGGATGACTGAGATTCTTCACAGATACAATTTGATCAGTGTTCCTTCATTATCATGACTAGATTTTCTTTAAAAAATAGAGTTACAGTTTGCTATTATCACCCAAAACGCAAAGGGATAGGGGTGTGCAAACCTTTGCACACGTGCCCACGTGCACTCACAATAACAGATGTGCTAGCACTTACTCCAACCAACGTGTTCAGTCATTTCTGCTTGTGTGTCATGTTGTGCGACCTGTTTTTTTTTTTTTTTTAAATAAAATTAATCACACAAATTGCTGTGGTGATAAATTCCAATAATTTATTAAAGCATTTTGTAAAGCCAGTTACAAAAAAAGAAAATTACTCTTTCTTAAACAAGCACAGTCATATTTTTTTAATCTTATATAGAATCATATAACGATAATGAGGAAGATTCACATTCAGGCCCTTTATTGGCTGCCTGCAGCTGAGCAAGGGTCCCAGTGTAAAGCGTGAGAGAGATAGAACCAGCCAGCCATGTGTGTGTGTGTGTGTGTGTGTGTGTGTGTGTTATGTTATAATGGGGCATTGTAAGACCTAGTTTGACTGCTCAGTCAGCAAAGAACACTGTGATAGGATACACACACACACACACACACCACTTCAATACATCATATCTCTCGTCACACAATCCCAGCACCCGCACCAGGCTACTGATGATCAAGGTTTAGATGTAAACCTGATCCTGGATCAGCACAGACATTCAGCAGAGAGCATCAATTCGCCATTAGTTTCATCTCCGGCCTTCTGACTCCCTCGCTCTCTCCGTTAACATCATAAGAAATAAATACACCAACCCTTGACCCTCCCGTCTTCCCAAAACACACCTTAATCTGTGCCTTAAATAACAATCACAACACTCATACCTATACATGTATGCTTATTTCTCCACAACCATAATCATAACCATAATCTTTTTTTTTCTCGTGTAGTTTTAGTTCAAAATTCTCAGACATACACTCAAAAAACCTTGCATGACACTGACAAACAGTTGCATATCAAACAGCAAAATTACACAGTTACTGTTGTGAGATACGGTAGTTTTATATTTATATATTTTATTTAAAAAAAAAAAAACTATACAGGCATACCAGACTCTCATACTAGAGTGGTGAATAAAAGACAACAAGAATCAGTGATATGAATGTAATATAGGATGTTATGTAAATATTTGTCCAGTAAAGTATATTCGTATATTAGGGGTCTTGTGGGGGGAGATGTGGTCATAATTCAGGGCGTTAACAAACCACCTCATTGCTGATTATTCTCCTATAGCACCACACCTTTTATACAGCCAATGCTGAGCGTTTTATTTATTAAAGTACGACATGTCATACATTTAATCCATGTATAATTACATGTAATGTTGTGGAACGTCTGTGACACAAGTCATTTCCTGTTATCACGTACGTTATAGCAGCTATAAACAGTCATTATGTCACTTTCCCTTGCAAACCCCTCCGTCCTGAAGGCATTCTCATGTCGGAAAACTTAAAATTCCAGCTTCAGCTTTAAACGTTATAAAGCGCTGCTGACGCTGGAGACTCCTTCCGTCAATGTTAAATAAACATCTCCTCAAAGAAAATGTGACGATATATATAATTACGATATGTTTTCCTTTAGTCAGTTTATATTTTTATTTCGTTGATGTAAAGGATCTGGTAAACAAGTCCTGTGTACTGTTTACGCTGTTACTATAGAAACGGTAACGTATTCCAACAGAATGTTATATAAACCTGTGATTTGCAGCTGCGCTACTGTCAGAGTTGTTGTTATGGAAAATTAAGGAACACCTTCAGACCAATCGGAAAGCAGAATTCAGCAGCAGGATAAAACACGCAAAACACTATATCACATAAAACATTACAGCTAAGGGCTTTAACACTAGAGTGTCAACTAGACACAGAAGAGTATTTGATTTAAAATACTGTCCCACTAAGTTATTAAGGTTTAATTAAAGCTAGCCGGCCTTTCGATTTCATAAAATCGGTGAAATTTAGTTCTCTCTGAAATTTGGTGATTGTGATATATGTTTATTTCTGTAATATCTCACAAAATATCAGGCCGTTCTGTGGCTGGGAAGTTATTTAATTTCAGGAGATTCCCGAGCAAATAATGTGCATGAAATCGCTCATTTCACGTGGTCAAGCAGACAGAGGAAGTCCATGTGTGTGTGTGTGTGTATGCGCAGGTTTACCTTTGAGCGTGCACTGAGAGTTCCATCATCCTGTCGCTAAACGAACAGCTGATCACACCGAGGTGCTCGCTGAGCGCCGATATTTATTAGTTTGGTCCTGCGTTTCCTTTCCTTTGTATATAACATAACGTCTTTTCTTCTCGCTTTCTTTCCGTTACTGTAGTCGGTCTTTCACGTTTCATTCACATACTCACGTCCTCCATTTTTCTCTCCTGTTTCAAATTTGTATCCCACAATGCCTTGCGTGAGCGGGGAAAGCCCACCGCGTGATGTCATGCATGACGTAGTATCTAGAATTGGGTCATGGTGAAGCAGGAAAAAATAGCAGAGAATTTTGGTCCACGTGGCACTAAATTCATTAATTGTTTTATTTTAAAAAAACGAATAAAATTGGAAGGCTGTGATTTGAATTCAGTAGCTTTCGGTCCACTAGACAAAAATAACTAGGTGTCGGGAAAATTCTTTTTATGACCTACACTTGAAAAATCTGAAGGGCAGTCTACCTTTAAGGATAAAATATACAAAGGTTTTTTTCTTCTAAGAACTGAATTAAACATTTTTTTTTGTATGGGCTCTTTAGTGCGAAAGATATCATGAAAATTTGATTAAAAAAAAAAACAAGTAAAATGTCTAACTGCCAGTGAATAGAAAAATGAACACAGCTGAGGAAAAGCAGGTGCCAATATTTTTGGTACAATTTGATCTTGCTCCAAATATTTCGCCCACATTGAGCTGTAAGCTAACGAGATTGCTGGATAGCCTTTCTATAAAGTTATTCACACGTGTCACATTTTGGCTCCAAGTCCTTGTCTACTTGGCGGCCATCTTGTGACGCATCCAGGAATAGAAACCTGAGACTAATGCGTCAGGAACAGACTTTAGGCAGGTAGAAATGACGAGTTTGGTCACATCATTATATTTATTATATGATAATAAAATGCTAACGTCTCTGCTGTAAGTCGCCATCATTTGCTTTGCTTTAGCCTAGCTAACGTTAACAATACAGTCTTAGTAGTATAGTCTTTGCTAAGCTTTTTGACGTCTGCAACCTTCCATATTTCTTGTCGTGTGTTTAGGAACAAGAAAGGTGTAAATAAATAGAAACGACTGTAGTAGGGCGAGTTAAAAAAAAAAATCCCAGAAAGTTTAGCTGACCATTTTTACCAATTAGCTACATATCTCTTGCAGGATTGCACAGCGCAGCTTTAAGATTTCGCAAGCTTTCCCAAACAACGTTAAAAAATCCTCATGGTAGTTTTCAAAGTACATTATAAATACTGGTTCGTTTAACAGAGGAAAGATTTTGAGTTCAGTAGCTAAGACTGAATTCAAAACCATACTGTTTATGTATAAATGAACGTCACGTGGTAGAAATGATACTGGTTCAATTTTTGATCAAAAGTTACTTTAAAAAAAAAAAGAAAGATCTGTGTGCTGGTTATGTGAACGTCCCCAGTTTAACACTGGCCTTGCTTGGCGTAATACTGATATATTTTCTCAGTAGTAAGTTGTTTTGGCTTGCCGTACTGGAGACATGGAGGTATGTAGAGACTTTTAAATCTTGTGCGGTCACACTATTATTCATTAGCCTATTTGTGCAAAGGTGTGTACAATACAGGATTTCAGTGTTTGTCGTACTTGCAGGTGTCCGTTCGATGATGTTTCCTGACTTCCACTGCAGTATAAAATATATTTTAATTGTGATTATATGAAAAGCACGTAGTACACACGGACATCAGAACAGTCACACAGTCGCTGTTATAACGGCTCTAATGGGTGAATAGTCGACATTTCTGATCGCCGATCAGCCTCGGTGTTGAGTGCAGATGAGTTGATTTGAGTTGTGTTGAGGAACAGAGTTGAGTTGGGTTGAGCTGATCGAAGCTGATTCGAGTTGTGTCGAGTTACTTGGTTCGGTTTGAGTTGAGGTGAGCCGAGATGAGCCGAGTTGATGAGAGTTCAGCTGAATTGCATCGAGTTCACTTGAGTTCAGCTGATTTGAGTTAAACGAGTTGCATTGGTTTAGATTGAATTGACTTGACTTGAGGTGCACTGATACTGATCAGTGGTCAATAAATACATAAATAATAAATAAATACATGGCTGCCAGTGGCCTTGGCTTTTTTTTTTTTTAAAAATGGCTCTCGGTGTGACTCTTATGGAGGAGTTCACTTTTATGTCCCTGGAATTATGAAATCAGGAAAGTTTAAACAGTAGCAAGGAGCACAAACTTGCACAATGTTCATCGAGAACATCACAAGATGAACATTTTGAAAGAGAAGAATTTGAGATGAGATGAGCAATGATGGTGCCAGCATTAAGGGAGGGAGGGAGGGAGGGTTCACGTCACAGGACTGCAGGATTTGTTGTGCTTTGTCGCAGTGTGAATAGGTACGTTTCACCAAATAAACTGTGGTCCAAGTGTTTTGAGACCTTTGTATTTCTTGCGCTTCCCTTTTCACTCTGCGTGCTCATGTTTCCTGGTTCAACACAAGGACTTTTCCTGTCGCTGGCAATTTCGTTGCTCACACGCCTGTAATCCTTGGCTGGACTGGTCGATCACCTGATCCATGCGCTGCCGGTGCTGGTGACGGACATGACGCTGCAGCGCTTCTTGACGATCATGTTGATGTAGGCCTTCATGATCTTTGTGATCTCACCCACCTTCAGGCGCACACAAGGACAAACGCGTCAGATACTCAGTTATTCATGTATTATTTATGGCATGTGATTCAGTAGCTACAGTGAAACTGTACAGGACAGAAACGCCGGAGCCAAGACTCACCTGAGGAGTTTCGAAAAACATCTCCCTCTCGTCGACGGTGATCTTGTAGGTGCTGGGCTGCGGTGCGCCGAAGAAGACAATATGCTCGTACTGGAAGGTCTCGAGTGGTTTGGGTTCTCCTCTCTTATACACAGACACGTTCTCTGCACTCACTCCCAGCCACAGGTCATGAGGGAAGCCTCCTTCTTTACACTACACACAAACGCATAGAACATATCAGTGTCGAAACACCTTAATCCGACCTTTTAGACATTTCCTGTCTTGGATTTCTGCTGAGGATAACACTGTTTAAAGGTGCCATTTTTAATTAAAAAAAAAAAAACACTCCGTGTTTGTATAGCACCGTTCATACATAAATGTAGCCCATATCGTACGAGGGACAATAATAATAATAATAATAATAATAACAATAATAATATGCATTTATAGACCTGTAATAATCATGTACAATCTTTAAAATAACTGTAATACACAATATTGCCATGTAATAGTTTTCGCTAATTTATTATTTATTCCAGACTTCATTTTTCTAGGCCAGAAATAAGTCCCGCCCCTAACTGGGGCAGAGCTGCTAAACTATTTTTGGCCATTTTTGCAATTTTTAGAATGAACTTCAGTGTTCCTGTGATATTAAATTATATAATAATAGAAATTACACATTTTATTCATATCATTATACAACCCTGATTCCAAAAAAGTTGGGACAAAGTACAAATTGTAAATAAAAACGGAATGCAATGATGTGGAAGTTTCAAAATTCCATATTTTATTCAGAATAGAACATAGATGACATATCAAATGATTAAACTGAGAAAATGTATCATTTAAAGAGAAAAATTAGGTGATTTTAAATTTCATGACAACAACACATCTCAAAAAAGTTGGGACAAGGCCATGTTTCCCACTGTGAGACATCCCCTTTTCTCTTTACAACAGTCTGTAAACGTCTGGGGACTGAGGAGACAAGTTGCTCAAGTTTAGGGATAGGAATGTTAACCCATTCTTGTCTAATGTAGGATTCTAGTTGCTCAACTGTCTTAGGTCTTTTTTGTCGTATCTTCCGTTTTATGATGCGCCAAATGCTTTCTATGGGTGAAAGATCTGGACTGCAGGCTGGCCAGTTCAGTACCCGGACCCTTCTTCTACGCAGCCATGATGCTGTAATTGATGCAGTATGTGGTTTGGCATTGTCATGTTGGAAAATGCAAGGTCTTCCCTGAAAGAGACGTCGTCTGGATGGGAGCATATGTTGCTCTAGAACCTGGATATACCTTTCAGCATTGATGGTGCCTTTCCAGATGTGTAAGCTGCCCATGCCACACACATTAATGCAACCCCATACCATCAGAGATGCAGGCTTCTGAACTGAGTGCTGATAACAACTCGGGTCGTCCTTCTCCTCTTTAGTCCGAATGACACGGCGGCCCTGATTTCCATAAAGAACTTCAAATTTTGATTCGTCTGACCACAGAACAGTTTTCCACTTTGCCACAGTCCATTTTAAATGAGCCTTGGCCCAGAGAAGACGTCTGCGCTTCTGGATCGTGTTTAGATACGGCTTCTTCTTTGAACTATAGAGTTTTAGCTGGCAACGGCGGATGGCACGGTGAATTGTGTTCACAGATAATGTTCTCTGGAAATATTCCTGAGCCCATTTTGTGATTTCCAATACAGAAGCATGCCTGTATGTGATGCAGTGCCGTCTAAGGGCCCGAAGATCACGGGCACCCAGTATGGTTTTCCGGCCTTGACGCTTACGCACAGAGATTCTTCCAGATCCTCTGAATCTTTTGATGATATTATGCACTGTAGATGATATGTTCAAACTCTTTGCAATTTTACACTGTCGAACTCCTTTCTGATATTGCTCCACTATTTGTCGGTGCAGAATTAGGGGGATTGGTGATCCTCTTCCCATCTTTACTTCAGAGAGCCGCTGCCACTCCAAGATGCTCTTTTTATACCCAGTCATGTTAATGACCTATTGCCAATTGACCTAATGAGTTGCAGTTTGGTCCTCCAGCTGTTCCTTTTTTTGTACCTTTAACTTTTCCAGCCTCTTATTGCCCCTGTCCCAACTTTTTTGAGATGTGTTGCTGTCATGAAATTTCAAATGAGCCAATATTTGGCATGAAATTTCAAAATGTCTCACTTTTGACATTTGATATGTTGTCTATGTTCTATTGCGAATACAATATCAGTTTTTGAGATTTGTAAATTATTGCATTCCGTTTTTATTTACAATTTGTACTTTGTCCCAACTTTTTTGGAATTGGGGTTGTAAAACAAACCTCAGCCCTACACCAGGACTTGAACCCCGAGCCATGGCCGCTTTAATATGGCCTGGTGCTGGTGTACACTTAAGGTTAATATTATTAGTTTAAAAAAAACAACAACACAATTTTGCATATACTGTGTTGATTTCTGCTTCAGCCTGAGTTCAAAGAGCATAGAGTTGTATATGGGTCACTTTAACAATGCTGGAATAATGTAAACCTGACCCGGATTTAGTGTTAATAAAAAGAGATTTGAATAGTTTGTTGGTATTGTTGATTCTGTGTGCAGTAACAAGCCTCACCTCGACGTCGAAGAGCGTAGAACCATATCCGGGCCACTCTTTGATGATGGTCATGTAGCTGAGCATAGCCTGGTGTTGAGGCATCCCCTGCAGGCGGTTCCACTTCTCCAGGACGCTGGTCAGAGTGGCCGACATCTCCTCCTTAACAAACATCTCCAGCATCTGCTCTTCCTCACGTTGCTTCTTCAGCGAGCCAGTCTTGAAGCTGCGCCTCAGCGTGCCGTCCAGGAAGCTGGTCCTTCTCCTCTCGAGCGTGTGACCTCCTGGACCCAAACCCGCGACTCCTACCCCACCCGACCCACCAACCTTGGTGGAGTGCAGGATGCGGGTGCGGAGGCGGGCCACCGGATACACGCTGCTCAGGCTCCACGGCGTGCGTGCCACGTCTCCGTGGATGTACTGCAGCCGAAGTGCGGCCAGGTGCTGCAGCGTCTCCTCGGGGGCCGGGAAATGACCGCTGATCAGACTCTCATGAGCCTGAGGGGAAATATAACGGTCTGATATTCAAGCTGGAGATCATAAAAAGCCGAAGACAACTAAGGAGTGGATGTTATCGAAAGCTCACCTGCTCAAACATGAAGGCAAACTCCACCCCTTCTTTGGGCATGCTGTCCACATCGAGGAAGCAATACAGTTTAAAATAAAGCCGCCAAGGGCCTTCCTCTTCCTCTTCCTCACTTCCTGCCAGTCTACAAGTGATGGCCATGAAAACGATCACATTATCTTATCTTAGATACATATAAAGACTGTGTGCAGCAAAAAAATGGGTTTTCAAAGATTTTAGTAAATTTATACACATTGTGTAAAATACTGTATTCCACAAAATCGAGTCGTACATGAGCTGATAGCCGATGAGGCGCGTAGCACCGTGTTGTCTATAAGCCATGTACGACGAGACTGAGTTTTATTCTGTTTTATTCTATCCACATTCACTGGATTTCAAAAAACAGAGCATTTTTATTTTCATTTTTTGCAAAGTCGATCAATAAAAACTTTATACAAAACGTCCGACAAAATCATTTCCACTTAGAATGTAAACACACCGGCGAAATGACAGGAGAAATTTATGGAAAATGCTATAATAATAATAATTCTTGAAAAATAAAAAAAAGATACGTTCTTCCCATCAAATACTTTCATTCCATATTTTGTTGCTTTTTTTTGTATTTTTTGTGGTTTTGTTTTCAAGTAGTTTTTATTTTGTCCTTGGTTGGTTCAATAACACGCACCGCCATTTTCTTTTTCTTCTTTAGGGTTTTTTTGCTGGTTGGCAAACCAACTTAAAGGCGCATTACCACCACCTACTGGGCTGGAGTGTAGAACAGGAGCTATTGCGGTGGAAAGCATAGACATATAAACATAGACGCCGGCTTCTGCGTAGAATCATACGTCATCCTCGCCGCCATATTGGCTGTGGCAAAGTGGAGATTCTTCAGCCGTCTCTGGTATAGCGTCTAGACAGTAGCCGAGAATAAAGATGCCTCATTCATGTGCTGCGTTTAACTGTACCAACAGGTTTACCGTCCAAACGAGATCACATGGGATTACCTTTCACAGGTGAGACTGGAAAAATACTTTTCATTGTATTTGGTCATTATAACGTAATTTTACGAACAGATTTTTCTGACTTTGTGGCTAATATGAAGTCTCGCGCATAATAGCCGCTCGGTGAAACCTGTCTCCAAACAACGAAGTATTTCCTTCGTAACTACGCTGACTGTTGTTAGTTGCTTAGCTAACTTTTCACATACTATGTAGGTTTCCCAAAAATAAAGACATAAAAAAGCAGTGGGAGACAGCTGTGCGACGGGAAGGGTTTTCTGCTACTCCGTCATCCATGCTCTGCAGTGAACACTTCAGAACGGAGGATTTGGACAGAACAGGTCAGACAGTCAGGATCAGAGAGGGAGCTGTTCCTTCAGTCTTCAGTTTCCCAGCTCATCTCCACCGGGGAGGTGTATAGTTATAAGCAGTGAGAATTAGAGAATACAGTGCCACACTATGATGAGCGTTTTTGAACGTATGATGAATGTTTTTAACCTTTCTGAATGTGAAGGAATCAGTGATGTATTTTGTTTTGGTATGACGTTAGAACCTGGCCGAACTCAGTTTGGCGGTCATTCAGCTCACTTTATTCAGCGAGAGTAGGTCTGTGTGGTGACTCAATAAATAAAACAGTACATTTTTATTTTCATTCACTATTTCCAGTTTTTCCACTATTTCCATCATTTATCATATTCAGTCTTGTAGGTTGGTTATTGTGGCCTCAGGTTTTGGTAGCTTGCTACGGTATGCTGACTGATTAGCTTACCTGAGCTATCTATCGCGTATCTGTCGCTAGTTTGCAGTGTACAGGGTATTTCGCACACTATTTATAACCATCACATTAAAAGTTATACGTGTTGTTTTGATGCCTGTTTGTTTCCCAAATATATACGTGTGTGTCTTAATGGGTGAATAAAAGGCATCGAGTTAAATATTATTGTAGAAAGGGGCTTTATGAAGTTCAGTCCATTTACTTGCATTGGTTTACGGGGAAGATTTGCCACATCAAATATGGCAGACACTCTGACGTATCCCAGCAACGGGCCACCAGCTCAATGCGGCGTCTATGTTTATATGTCTATGGGGGAAAGTATATTCTTTGAGCTATTTCTGTTTTTTTAAAATACTTGATAACAAAGTGATATATCTGACCTGATGTGCGCCACCATTTTATTTTTCTCTACTCGCGGTATATGAGCTGATAGCCTAGTGGTAGAGTAGCATTGGCTACTCTACCACTAGGCTATCAGCTCATATACTGCGAGTAGAGAAAAACAAAATGGAAGAGTGCATCAAGTGCTCATATCCAGTGAATGTGGATAGAATAATAAATATTATAGTTGTTGAAACGGCACACCTTTCAAACTTGGCGAGTATGTCTGCCACGATGACGCGGCTCTCGATAGCTCGGCTCTCCACCTTGTTGTGTTCAAACAGGGAGAATAAATTCCGGCTGTTATCCATCGCCAGACCTCGGATCAGTTTCTCCACAACCTTCACACACACACAGATACAGGTGAGAGCTTCTCATGGTAATGTGCAACGGACGGACTTGAACATTTTGACCACTTTTTCTAACACCTATAGTCCACTCTCTCACCTCTCCTGCAGTAGTGTGGGAGTTGATGGAGATCTTGCAGGATCCTCCTCCATGGCAGTACACCGTAGTGGTCATCTCGCGTCTGGTCAGCAGGGCGGCGATCTCCTCCTGAGACGGCACAAACTCCCTCGTCTTGGTCTTCTTCAGAGACTCGCTGATAAAGTGGGCGTATTTTTCGATCTCGGTGCCAGGATGACGCTCCCTCACCCTGAGAGTGGCAGCACAATTTCATTACTGAGCGCTGTAGTATATTTATATCGTACCTGGTCAGACTTTCATTGTGGACAATATTTAACGATTTTCTTTGCAAATGTTCATCATGAGGAACTTGGCCTGATTTTTATTTTGAGAAGGGACTATTTATTTTTCCACCACAGCGCTGTTAAATTCTCAATTCTGATCGTGAGGTGTGGCAGTGTGAGGTGTGTCTGACCTCTTGAGGTGGAAGCGCAGGTAGCGCAGGATGGCACGGCTGGGCAGGAACGTACAGCTCATGCACGTGAGCAGGTGCCAGTGTGCACGGTTGCCCGGGCTGTTGGGCTGAGGCACATGATTGGTTTGTTTGATCAGCTGACAGTACACTTCGTCTCGGAGCGGCTTCAGGTCGTGGCAGGTCTGCAGGATGCCCTGGATGATGGCTACCGGGTCCGAGACGATCTCCATCTCCTGAAGAGAGTTGAAGATCTTCACCGCCTCGTCCTGCAGGCTGCCGTAGCCCTTCTCCTTTTGCACTGAGGGATGGAGAAAATAATGTGAAGGAACAGTGGGTAGATCAACTCAGAGAGAGAAGTTCAATATGCAATAAGCGTTTACAGCTATCGTTGATCTCTCCGTATGGTAACGGCAGCAGGGGCGAGTGCAGTGGATGCTGGGTGTAGCGTAGGATGGCGTTCCGGCGATACATCTGTTCCACCGCCTCCGAATTCACACTGTTCTCCTGCATGAGAAATAAAGGTCAAACAAAAAGAGGTTGTAGTGAAGAGCCAGAACGGAACATAAGCTCTTGTTTTAAGCACGCCTAAGAAGAACATCCAAATCATAACTATATCGCAGTACTTACCTTGATGTCTCGGATGAGCTGCTGCGTCGGCGTCTCAATGGGCGCCTTGTTCTCAATGACTCCCTGAATAGCCGAAACCCATCTCATGGCCTCGTTCAGCATCTTGGTGTAGAGCCGATAGGAATGTTTCCTCCCGTGAACCACAATGTTCCAGTATCCTACAGCGTAGCCACATCAACATCGGACACGCTGACAACGCTTACCCGCAGAGGAAGCGTAATCAATTAAAGCTAGACGGCCTTTCGATTTCATAAAATCGGTGAAATTTAGTACCATTTGAAATTTGGTAATTGTGATATATGTTTATAATGTGCATGAAATTGCTCGCTTCGTGCAGTCAAGCAGACACAGGAGGTCCATGTGCGCCTGCACAGGTTTACCTTCTTCTTCTTCTTTTGGGTTTTACGGCAGCTGGCATTCACAGTGCTGCATTACTGCCATCTACAGGTTTCCCTTTGAGCGTGCACTGACAGTTCCATCATTCTGTCGCTAAACGAACAGCTGATCACACCGAGGTGCTCGCTGACGCTGATATTTATTAGTTTGGTCCTGCGTTTCCTTTCCTTCGTATAGAACATAATGTCTTTTCTTCTCGCTTTCTTTCCGTTACTGTAGTCGGTCTTTCACGTTTCATTCGCACACTCACGTCCTCCATTTTTCTCTCCTGTTGCAAATTTGTATCCCGCAATGCCTTGCGTGAATGGGGAAAGCCCACCACGTGATGTAATGCATGACATAGTATCTTGTATTGGGTCATGATGAAGCAGGAAAAAATAACGGAGAATTTAGAGCCATGTAGAGATAAATTCATTAGCCTAATTGTTCTTTTTTTTTTTTTAACTAATAAAATTGGAAGTCTGTGATTCGAATTCAGTAGCTTTTGGTCCACTAGACAAAAATAATTGGGTGTCGGGGGAAATTCTTCTTTTTACGAACTACAGTTGAAAAATCTGAAAGGCAGTCTAGCTTTAATCATACAACAAGAAAAGAAAAAAAAAACACTTGCTCTTATTGGAAAAGAATCAGCGAGGTGTGAGCAAGAGATGTTATTGTTACCATCGGTTATTTGTTAATTTCCAATAAGAGCACATCTTGAACTCCACCTCCATCCTGCTCAGTGCTACGTTCTGGGTCATGTCGGCTCACCCGTCTCTTTGAAGACCTTCTCGTCAGGCTGGACCACGGAGCAGAGGCTGTTCAGCACCAGCGTGCCCATCTTGGATGTGCTCCGTTCGGCCGATTTGTAGTAGTCCAGAGAGTTGTTGGTCAGAATGAACCAGCGCTTCTTCAGTTTCAGCGCACTGCTCTTGGCTCCGGTCTTCACCTCTTTATGCAGCCAGCCTGGTTCACAAAGATCACTACGCTTGATACGTCTTTCAATTCATACAGAATTCAGGTTTAAAGTCCAACGAGTAAACAAGTGCTCCTTCTTTGTGTGGATACAAAATAATGCAGGACTGACCTCGAACCAGGAACTCCTGACCTTCGACCTTGGCGTCTCCTTTGGACTTCTGCAGGAGGCTGATCCAGTGGTGCATCTCCTCCGGCAGCTCCGTGTTACAGTGGATCACTCGATTCGCCGTGATGATCACGAACGAGTTCGGCCTGCCGGGTACAAACGCGGATTTAACTACTATCAGAGCGAAATTCTGACCAGTTACAATGGATAATTCAATAGCGCTGTTGATATTAAAGCCTCACCGGTCCGGATTGTCAGACGCACACACAGAGTCGATCAGCCCGACATCCAGAGTGCCCTGAGACAGACAGAGAGATGAAAACGAGTGCGTGTTTATCTTCAATCTGTTTACCTGGCTATGTTATTGCAGTACTTGGAGCAGATACGATAAACGCTACCGTACATACCACAGCGTTTTTTGGGTTCGCCTGCTCATGGGACATCTCCAGCAGCTGCTCGGGGGTGGCAGTGTGGACCCGACTCAGCACAGTGAACCATCCACTGACACACAATGATACACAGTTAAGCATTAACCCTTTGATGGGTCAAAAGTGACCCGGCTGAGATTTTATCTTCTATATCTTTGCAATAAATTAATTCCATCATTCAGTATTCAAGGTATTCCTCAATTTACTTGTTTTTGATCATCATACATCCTTATTTTATTTTTTCCTTTCTTACTTTTTGAATAAAAACCCTTTTTGTATCACTACCCTTCTAATGCACAACATGGGTCAAAAACGACCTGCATTCATTTTCCAGGTTATTTCATGTACGGCTGAGTGTTTCTATGATATACTTTTGAAATAAATTCATTTTGTCATTTACTTTTCCAAATATGCAGTAAATATCTTGTTTTTGTTTAGCACAAATCATCATTTTTATTTTTCCTTTCTTAAGTTATGAACAAGCACAGCTTTTGTAATTCTACATCAAGTTTACACACATGGGTCAGAACCGACCCGCATGCATTTACTCCAGCGTTTGGTGGGAACTGTGAATTGTGCTTGTGTCAGACATTTCACAGCTCAGCACAGCGCCCTTTGCCCGTCTAATACATGCAAGTAATGTTTTTCAATTGTTCGAACATTACCTTAGAAAAAAATCGATGATGTTTAGGTTCCCTTGAGAGTGAGTAGATTACTTGTCAGAAAGTTACGAGTAATTACTATTAGCTACCGAGCTGTTGACATATTCTGCTTTAGTTAGCTAATTTTATTGTAGTTGGCTTAGCTAACTACATAGTTAATAAATAAATAACTGGCCCCATTCACTGCTAAAGTAATTACTTGAAACAAATTATTATTATAGTATTAAGACATTTAATTTTAAATCACACTTGGATGACCCATGTGTAGTAATATAAAAAGTATTTTTGTTCATAAAGTAGGAAAGAAAAAAATTAAATTAATGATTTGTGGTAATTAAAAACAAGATATTTAAAGAATACTTGGAATATTCAATCATAAAATAAATTGATTTCAAAAGATAGAGCAAAGAAAAACCCCGTCAGCATGAAATAACCTGGAAAATGAACGCGGGTCATTTTTGACCCATGTTGTGCATTAGAAGGGGTGTGCATATATTTTGCATCAAAGGGTTAATTAGAACAAACCGGTAGAGAATAAAGTTTCACACATTTTAAAGCAACAGTCTGTACTTTTTCAAGGCCTGTGAAGCTGATTACAGTCAAAATACTGTAAAGACGTTAATAAGCTTTACTCTTTCCTACGTCATTTAACCACTGCTAAGCGTTTATTGAAGCAATGTACGCCTTGTTTATTGCCTTTTAAAATTAAAGCATCATCTCTCTTGTCTTCCTGTTTACTCATCCTGTTTCCTGGGTATCAGTTATGGAATGATATGGAATAATGACAATAAAAGGATGCTCTTTTTTTATTTTTTTTGCACCATATGGGCTTCGTTTTTAACGTGAAACAGTTGGAAAACCTTTACAGAGGTAGTGGGCTGGATCATGACCCTACCTGGCGTCTTCTGGTGATTCTGCAAACACCTGGTATGTCCGTTCATCCGTCACGATGTTCAGTGCGTTCTCCTTCTCGTGGTTGTCGACGATCTCCCTGAACAGAACCCCAGAAGACACCACGCTAAATCAAGGACAAAAGTTGTGGCGCCCTTCAAAATCCACTTTCCTTCATACTCACGTGCATGAAGAATATTGAGAAATGTCATAAATGATCAAGAGCGCTCATTTGACAGAACAGTGTGTGGAAAAGTTTTTTTTTTCTCTACCAAAGGCAAATAGGGTGCCAATAACTATGCAGTTGATTGTATAGAAAGCAACAAGACGCAATCTTAGTCTGCGTCCTTGTGTCTTACTTGGCTAAACGGATGTCAATGGTGCCCTTGAGCTTCTCCTCGCTGTCGTTCTCGAAGTACATGAGCTTCGAGTCACGCAGCACAAACCAGCGCATCTTCCAGTTCCGGCGCGACAGCGTGGACAGCCCCCCACCTTTCTTATACAGCCAGCCCGACTTCAGAGACTCCTGTTTGGAGCGGAACCACATGAACGTCTCGTCCTTCAGCACACACCAGCGCCTTCGCCACGGGATCATCAGACCCGCTACACAAACAAACAGAGAGAGAGAGAGAGAGAGAGAGAAATGACGAGTTTATTTACAAGCTCTAAAAGTCTGACTACACAACATCTACAAGGTCACTCACCTTTCATATAGAGGTAGCTGTGGAAGTATGGAGGGCCGTTACCATTCAACACGTTGCCTTTACCGTTCGACAGCTCTTCATCTGTGTCAGCGAGACCGTCATGCTCCTCATCGCTCTCCACATACTGAGAAAGAGAGAGAGAGAGAGAGAGAATGTTTAAACCCTATATATATATATATATATATATATATGTATGTATGTATATATATATATATATATATATATATATATATATATATATATATATATATATATGTATTAGCCTAGTCTCGCAAGTGAGCAAAATACAGAAACAGCTAAACAATTAGAATTAATGATTAAATATTAGGGCGGCACGGTGGTGTAGTGGTTAGCGCTGTTGCCTCACAGCAAGAAGGTCCTGGGTTCGAGCCCCGGGGCTGGCGAGGGCCTTTCTGTGTGGAGTTTGCATGGTGTCTGCGTGGGTTTCCTCTGGGTGCTCCGGTTTCCCCCAAAGACATGCAGGTTAGGTTAACTGGTGACTCTAAATTGACCGTGAGTGTGAATGGTTGTCTGTGTCTATGTGTCAGCCCTGTGATGACCTGGCGACTTGTCCAGGTTGTACCCCGCCTTTCGCCCGTAGTCAGCTGGGATAGGCTCCAGCTTGCCTGCGACCCTGTAGAACAGGATAAAGTGGCTAGAGATAATGAGATGAGATTAAATATTATCTCCTTTTTTCTTTTCGTATTTGTTTATACGATGTTCGTTTAATTTGTTGCATGTCGTTTTGATGCTCTGTCGCCACTTAACACGATCAGCAACAAAGTCAGACCATGTATTGAGCAAACCACCAACTTTTAATAAACTTTTGCAATTGTCTTTAAAACGGAATCTTGGACGCCCGACCGTTCTTGCACCTTCTGCTAATTCACCAAACATTAGCATTTTGACCATTCGAGTGTCCTCCATCCGGGCAACATGTCCAAGCCAACGTAGACGATTTTTGGCGAGGAGGACTTCGATATCCTCTGCTCTGGCTCTTTTCAAAACTTCTTTGTTGCTAACGAAGTCATCTCATCTCATTATCTCTAGCCGCTTTATCCTGTTCTACAGGGTCGCAGGCAAGCTGGATCCTATCCCAGCTGACTACGGGCGAAAGGCGGGGTACACCCTGGACAAGTCGCCAGGTCATCACAGGGCTGACACATAGACACAGACAACCATTCACACTCACATTCACACCTACGCTCAATTTAGAGTCACCAGTTAACCTAACCTGCATGTCTTTGGACTGTGGGGGAAACCGGAGCACCCGGAGGAAACCCACGCGGACACGGGGAGAACATGCAAACTCCACACAGAAAGGCCCTCGCCGGCCACGGGGCTCGAACCCGGACCTTCTTGCTGTGAGGCGACGGCGCTAACCACTACACCACCGTGCCGCCCTAACGAAGTCATCTCACTTGATATTCATGATTGATCTGAGGTGTCAATGTTGGATAGTGCGTAGCTGTTTTATTTCATGGGCGTACAACGACCAAGATTCACTTCCATATAGAAGGATCGGTAATAGACACTGAACGTAAACATTTACTTTTGTTCTTATGGTTAGATTGTCGTTGTGTCGAAAACTCTTGACAGGTTTAAACCCTGTCAAGTGTGTATAAGTCTAGTGTGCCAACTCCTGAAATAAAAACTCAGGCTGAGTAAATAATAGAATTAAAATAGTCATAATAATAAAAATATATATATATATTTAAATAATATTGGCTGGCTTTTTTTTCATGGTATATCAGATATATTCCATTCAGCTAGCATGATACTAAACGAGTCAAAGACGAGTAGCTGAATGGAATATATCTGATATACCACGAAAAAAAAGCCAGCCAATATTATTATTATCGTTATTATTATTATTATTATTATTTGTCAGCCCTGTGATGACCTGGCGACTTGTCCAGGGTGTACCCCGCCTTTCGCCCGTAGTCAGCTGGGATAGGATCCAGCTTGCCTGCGACCCTGTAGAACAGGATAAAGCGGCTATTATTATACATACACATTCCTTTCGGGTGTTCAATGCGTCTTTTTCTTTCAAAATTCTCTCAAAATCTTCCATATTTAACAAAGCAAACCTGGCGGCCACGTTTGTTTACAAATTCTCACAATCGCTCGCTAGCGTGGAAGTTTTACATCTCCGATGTGTCTCTTTTCCAGTTTTTCGATGTCCATTGGTATGTTTTTGTCTTGCAAATTTGCATGGGGGATATCTAATGAAGTTTTGGTAGCCTTTTGGGTGTTCAGTGCGTCTTTCTCTTTCCCGACGAACGAAGAAATGCTTCTGCGCATGCGCATCAGAAAACTCTCACTGGAAATTCGCATGTGACGTCATGTTGTCTTGACAACCATGCGATATCATAAACTATATTCAACGCCCATTCTCCATTGGGTAGAGTGATGTAATACGTGTAGGATAAGCGATATGCTAACAATATCGCATGCTATCAAACCAAATGAATGAAACCCGCTAGAAGGGAACAGAACACGTGTTTTTATTCCATCGAAAAAAAGTGTCCTGTATGGATAATATTTTTAGTTATAAAAATGAAGCTCAAAATCCTTTCTGAGGAAAAAATTTAATTATAAAAAAGTACGAGATACAGAAAATAAATACAATTGTAATCAAAAAAGAAAAGAAATAATCCAAATAATAATAACAATAAATTAATCGTACAATAAATAAATAAATAAGATAAAGCAGTAATAATGAATTGGGTAAATAATTATAAAAATGAATCAAATTAATAAAATAAAAGATTTAAAAATGAATATTACACGAATAAACAAACATACATAAATAGACACTGGAACTGATGATTTTCCTCATGCGTTTTTTGAGAAACTGATTTTGAGATAATGAAAAATGGTCGAAAAATGTGCTGTTTGCTTGTGATTATTTCTGAACCCTTATTTTGTTTTGAAATCTTCGCCCTCGTGTGTATGCATGTACTGTATAGACGTGTGTGTGTGTGTGTCTCGTACCGAGTCTGAGCTGCGATTGTATGACTCCTGGCTGGCGTTGGTGCACGTGGACTTGCGCGCGTGCTCCGGGTCATTTGCCGCGTTGCTGTTCTGACCGTCTTCCAGCTCGTCCTGGTCGTAGTCGGACTCTGTGTCCAGTGGCAGGCTGTAAATCGGCTCCTCGGTTTCGGTCAGCTTGCTGCCGCGATCCGCTGCCTCACCCTCTGCCTCGTCTGCCTTTTTTTCCTCTGTCTCAGGCTCTGCAGGCTTGGACGCGTCCTTCTCCTCCTCTGGTTTGGAGACGTCCTTGTTCACCTGTGCAGCCTCTCCTGGGAGTGGAGGAGGAGGTGGAGGAGGTGAGGGAGGAGGTGGAGGAGGAGGAGGCGTAGGGACGGTTGGAGCAGCAGCAGGCGGAGAGGAAGGCAGCGTGCCCTCAGCGAAGGCAGGTGGAGGTGGAGGCAGTGTGGCTAAGATCTCCTGGTCAGGAGGCCCCTCAGCCGGAGGAGGGAAATCAGGCAGCGAGACTGGACCCTCTGCCACACCAGAATCTTCAGCCGTAGCGGGCAAAGTAGGCGCCGCAGGGACCTTCTGTTCAGGCTGGATACCAGTGAAGCTCTGGAGGTCAAGTAACTGAGTGGCAACACGTGATGCCTCCTTTTTGAGGCGCAGGGCCTCAGCGTGACGGCGTAGCCTCAGTTCCTGACGTGAGCTCTCACACAGCTGCGACACGCCGTCCTCCCTCTGCTTCTGCAGTCGCTCGATCTCCCGCTCCAGCCTCAGGATCTCCTCCATCTGACGGCTCTGCTCCTCCACAGAGACCTGGAGCGAGAAAGAGTGAGAGAGAAATACATTTCATTCATCGCCACTAGAGCCAGAAACTTCTGGACCTTCCAGGAAGGTTACGACTCATTTCATGTATCAAATCCCTTCAGCTCACCTGAGTGCCTCCTGCTGCCTCATCCTCTGCTTTGTCTGCATCTCCTCCTTTCATCTGTGCTCCATATCCCTGTCGCTTCTTCTCCTCTTCCTCCTTCTTCCTCCTCTCGTCCTCCTCCCTCTTCCTCTTCTCGTCTCGGAGTTTGCGACACCTGGACCGCGCCACCTGCCCACGCCGGCACTTCTGCAGCACGAGCACGGCCGAGCGTTTGCGTAGGAACCGGTGGCGGTAGAAATGTGCACGGTAGTTCTTCTGGATGGTCATGATGCTGGACAGAGCTTTTTTAAAGTGCTTCCTGGAACGAGAGTCCACGTGTTAGAGCGTTAATCCCGAGGAAATACAAACAGCAAGGCGTTATATCAAGTCTCACAAAAACACAATAATGAACACTATGAAGAAATGCTTATTTATATTTTACTGAGGTGTGCGTTTGTTGGAAACAAATATTAATAGCAGTAAAAACAATTTGTACAATAAATCTAAAATACTGTATAGTAATCTATTATAATATTTGGTATTAATATTTAATATAAAATCATCAGCAATCTATTCTCATCATATGAATAAAAGGTTATTCATATTTTGATGTGCAATTATTGCACATGAATAACCAGTACACAATAGTTTATATGAATATTTGATCATATTTTGTATTAATATGTAATATATTAATTTAATACATTTATGAATATATTTAAATTCAATATATGCATATACTAGTATATTACTATTAGTAATTAATAGTAACCAAAATTCTTTATAAAATACCTATGAAGTATTTGATGCTATTAGTCTATAATATTCTATATTGATATGTAATAATAAAATATAAAAATGTACAAATATATCAAATAACAATTGTACAATAAATCCAAAATACTGTATTGTAATATATTATATTTTATATGAATATTTAACATAAAATCATAAGCACTGCTCATAAATAATCCATTTTCACAATATGAATAAAAAGATTATTAATAGTTTTATGTGTAATTATTGAACATTAATATTAATTGTAGTCAAAATTATTTATACATCCAGCTTACGATATTTTCTATTAATATATTTGTATTAATATTTGATATATTAATTTAATAAATGTATGAATACATTTAAATCCAGTCTATTAAAGGTCCCATGGCATGAAATTTTCACTTTCTGAGGTTTTTTAACGTTAAAATGAGTTCCTCTGACCTTCTTAAGTCACCCCAGTGGCTAGAAATTTCATAATGTGTAAACCAAACTATGCCCAACATTTGAGAATGGCGCGTCAAAACGGCGCGTTGATAAACTCTTCCCTTTACTACGTCAGCAAGGGAGATGATCCCCACGCCCCCCCTCTGGATTCCCACCCACTGTATGGATTGCCCCGCCCAGTTGTAGTGAGGAGACCATAGAGGACACAACAACATGGCATCACCTAAGCGAGCGAAACATGGAAATTGCGCTGTACATGGATGTGACAACACAGAAAAGAGTCTGTTTTTACTGCCGACGGGAGAGCCCCTGAAGACGCAGTGGCTTAATTTTATTTACTTCAATAATACGCCGTCGAGTCTATCTAAGACAGTGTATGTTTGTTGGAAGCATTTTCCTGAGGAATGTTTCCACAACTTGGGACAGTACAGGGCAGGTTTTGCACATCAACTGTCACTGAAGCCTGGGTCCGTACCAAGCATCCCTGCCGCATCAGCCACAAACACCGAACAAGTAAGTGTATAACTGTTAAGTCGTTTTGCCGTGTTTTAAAATCGGTGCGTTAGCCTTGCAATGGCTACATTAGCTGTGCAGCTAACCGCTTCCTGCAGTTAGCCAGGTACTCTGCGCTACAAAACCAAAAAGCATGCAGCATGCTCTGTTATAATAGCCAATCAAAACAGTTTTTACAAAGACACCCACATTCTTTTTTTTAAGTCACTCGTTCATTTTATTTGTTTGTTTGTTCAGTAAAAACCCAAACATTTGTTGAATTTATTTTATTTCCTCGCGTCGCACCTTAATGACGTCAGCGCGCGGTATTTTTCCCTTCGCGGTTTGTTCCTTCTCTCTCGCCATAGTAAGACACCCACATCCGCTTGTTCTGACCCACTGGAGGTAGCGTCACAGTGCTGTTAGCCAATCAGAGGTAACACGTTTACATGTCATGAATATTAATGATAAGACCCGCCCCCACCCTCTACCCTTCCCCGCCTCCTGCTTCTCATTAGCAAAACGACGCACTGGGAAAAGCGCTGAAATGGGGCTTTCTCCCAGGAGGCTATATCTACGTGCCGAGGGTTCATTTCGAGAAAGGCTGCGGATATAACGTCCGGAAACCTCCACGAGCCCGTTTAAAGCATCAACAAACCACCATGCCATGGGACCTTTAATATATTAATTAATAGTAACAAAAATACTTTAGAAAATACCGATGAAATATTTGCTATTAGTCTACAATATTCTATATTTGTATTTAAGAATAAAATATAAAAATATCCAAATAACATATATAAAAACATTATACAGTTGTGTTATATACAGTATGCCAAATTACACTAATAAATATAATAAATAATAAATATTATTCTCAGCTACACGATTTCAGCTTCCAGCATTGAATGTGCATATGTACACACACACACACACACACACACACACACACACACACACACACACACACACACACACACAGAATTACCTTGCTATGTAAGCGAGCAGATGTGCCCGTATGATGAGTCCAGCTTTACGGCGCACCTCGTCTCGCTCCTTCTCCAGTCTCTGCTCCAGAGACTCCTTCATGAACACCTACGAGTGCGAGACAAAGTCTAAGAACGAAGACCTCACACATAAAAACACAGACTTCAGAAAAAAAGAAGAGGACAAAAGAAACATTGACTCACCTTGGTCTTCCCAAGCTGCCACTCTCTCTTGGCGTGGTCGTATTTGGTGAGCAGATCAGTGCACCTTTTTTTCTCATCTCCATCACCTGCTGCCGTTTTCCCATCTTCCTTTAGAATAATCTTATACCTTCATATGAACAATAATACAAAGTCACTGTGGGTGAATAAACTGTTCCGAGAGTGTAAAACGGTGCAGTCGTTCAGGTTTACTAAACCCTTACCTGCTCAAGAAGTCTTTGAAAGTGCGTCTGATGGGAAACCCTGCACGCCGGATCTTCACCGTCTCCAGCATGCCGGAGTATCGCAGCTGATTCAGAACCACATCCGGGTCAAACCTGTTGGGTGTCTACAGAAAAAAAAACGACTCAGATGAGGTGGATGATGCTGATATGTTATATAATAAAGCGTTATACAACCCTGATTCCAAAAAAGTTGGGACAAAGTACAAATTGTAAATAAAAACGGAATGCAATAATTTACAAATCTCAAAAACTGATATTGTATTCACAATAGAACATAGACAACATATCAAATGTCGAAAGTGAGACACTTTGAAATTTCATGCCAAATATTGGCTCATTTGAAATTTCATGACAGCAACACATCTCAAAAAAGTTGGGACAGGGGCAATAAGAGGCTGGAAAAGTAAAAGGTACAAAAAAGGAACAGCTGGAGGACCAAATTGCAACTCATTAGGTCAATTGGCAATAGGTCATTAACATGACTGGGTATAAAAAGAGCATCTTGGAGTGGCAGCGGCTCTCAGAAGTAAAGATGGGAAGAGGATCACCAATCCCCCTAATTCTGCACCGACAAATAGTGGAGCAATATCAGAAAGGAGTTCGACAGTGTAAAATTGCAAAGAGTTTGAACATATCATCATCTACAGTGCATAATATCATCAAAAGATTCAGAGAATCTGGAAGAATCTCTGTGCGTAAGGGTCAAGGCCGGAAAACCATACCGGGTGCCCGTGATCTTCGGGCCCTTAGACGGCACTGCATCACATACAGGCATGCTTCTGTATTGGAAATCACAAAATGGGCTCAGGAATATTTCCAGAGAGCATTATCTGTGAACACAATTCACCGTGCCATCCGCCGTTGCCAGCTAAAACTCTATAGTTCAAAGAAGAAGCTGTATCTAAACATGATCCAGAAGCGCAGACGTCTTCTCTGGGCCAAGGCTCATTTAAAATGGACTGTGGCAAAGTGGAAAACTGTTCTGTGGTCAGACGAATCAAAATTTGAAGTTCTTTATGGAAATCAGGGACGCCGTGTCATTCGGACTAAAGAGGAAAAGGACGACCCAAGTTGTTATCAGCGCTCAGTTCAGAAGCCTGCATCTCTGATGGTATGGGGTTGCATTAGTGTGTGTGGCATGGGCAGTTTACGCATCTGGAAAGACACCATCAATGCTGAAAGGTATATCCAGGTTCTAGAGCAACATATGCTCCCATCCAGACGACGTCTCTTTCAGGGAAGACCTTGCATTTTCCAACATGACAATGCCAAACCACATACTGCATCAATTACAGCATCATGGCTGCGTAGAAGAAGGGTCCGGGTACTGAACTGGCCAGCCTGCAGTCCAGATCTTTCACCCATAGAAAACATTTGGCGCATCATAAAACGGAAGATACGACAAAAAAGACCTAAGACAGTTGAGCAACTAGAATCCTACATTAGACAAGAATGGGTTAACATTCCTATCCCTAAACTTGAGCAACTTGTCTCCTCAGTCCCCAGACATTTACAGACTGTTGTAAAGAGAAAAGGGGATGTCTCACAGTGGGAAACATGGCCTTGTCCCAACTTTTTTGAGATGTGTTGTTGTCATGAAATTTAAAATCACCTAATTTTTCTCTTTAAATGATACATTTTCTCAGTTTAAACATTTGATATGTCATCTATGTTCTATTCTGAATAAAATATGGAATTTTGAAACTTCCACATCATTGCATTCCGTTTTTATTTACAATTTGTACTTTGTCCCAACTTTTTGGGAATCGGGGTTGTAATATAATGATTATACACAGAGCTACATGGATCACTGAATGATCTGAATTCTAATTAAAATGCTCCTGTTTGTCAAATCTGAATCAGATCGAATGAATACTTTTGATTCGTTGGCTGTTTGCTTCGATTCATTTCCTCACTGCACCAATTTGATCGGACCAAAGAAGAAGAAGAAGAAACAATGATGAATGCACACAAAGGGTAGGAACAACACTGTCAACATTTCCAAAGCAATATATATTTCATTTATTTGTCAGGAAAAAAAAGCAACATAAGAAATGTGATCAAACCTTACGTCATGGAAAACATCCAAACAGTGATTGTTAATTATAATACTGTAATTAACAAGAAATAATATACAACAGGGAGTGCTGTTATTATGCATTTAACGATTCACCCGGTTCATGATTTGATTCGATTCACGATATTGGGTTCACGATTTGATTTTCCCATTTTATTTTATTACCAAAAAAAAGCAACATTTTCCTGTTCATTATCAACTTCAGCATTCTTTTTGTTAAATTTAAATAATAAAAAACATTTTGTTTCATTTTCTTTATAACCAACAATAATTATTTACCCACATTTGCAAAGGAAGAAGTAAAATACAATCACCTGCTAACTAAAATATTCCTTTTATTAATAACAAAAAAGTTAATAACAAAAAGGCCTTTTCTTAATAAACTTATAAACATTTGCTCTGCCTCCATTTTGCTTCTCTTTTCTTTATCTTTCAGCAGTCTGTATATTTGTACCATCAATCACACAACTGTTCTTTCACATTTTAGATCTGTTTTTTTGTGTGTGTGTGTGTGTGTGTGTGTGTGTGTGTGTGTGTGTGTGTGTGTGCTTTCATAGCATTAGAGCTGTGTTACTTCCGCCTACGGTGAAGTCAGATGTATTCCAGCTATTGTACATTATTTCGCCTTCTGCTGTCTAACCAATGCAATTACAGCTAGGAAAATTTACCACATTATGCAGCCTGATAATAATCACGATTTTTTTTTTTGTTTTATTGATTCAAATCAACATAAATTTGCATCACAATTTATCATAGCACAATATATCGTTACATGTCTAGCAACGACAGAGTTGTGTGATAAAGTCAAAATAACGTTACCACACCAATGTGGATTTGTTTTTCTATAATAGCACATACTGAAGTGTTTTATTCCTCTTACACCACAGCAATTTAGTAATTACAATTTGTATTTCCCGAAGAACGACACATCATACATCATTTTTATCAGTTTAGAGTTACATTTGCACAGAGGTGGACAGTAACGAAGTACATTTACTTGAGTACTGTACTTAAGTACACTTTTTGAGTATCTGTACTTTACTTGATTATTATTTTTTTGGAAACTTATGACTTTAACTTCGCTACAAATATGAAAGACAAATATCGTACCTTTCACTCCACTACATTGCAGTCAAAGTCCTCGTTACTCGTTACTATGATGCAGCTTTGAAAGCGGATGTTTTTTCTTTTCTTTTCTAAAACGTGATGGTTTTTCCGCAGGTGACACTGAGACAGCCGATCAGTAATCACTAGGGTCACGTCACGTCCATAGACTGGATAAAATCAAGTTCAGTTATTTCTCAACAGCGTTATCTGAACACGATCAGTTGATGGCAGAATGGAAGGAGGCGGTTCTTCTGGAGAATGAACGCACTCATGGCTTTACCTAGAACCCATGTTTCAGTTTTCTGAAAGGATTAAAGATACGTTTTGTTTTAAATGTTTGCTTTGTTTGCCGAAAACGAACCACATCACGGCCTACAAAAACTCGCCGTCCAACCTGCAGGAGCATATTGAGGTACAGTATGTAAATGTTTCATTCCAAGAGAAAGCTTGCAATGAAGCTGTCTGTGCTTTTAGAGCTAGTGATAACGTTGCAAACGTAGCTATGCAGTCTGGTTAGTCAAATGACTTTCTATGGATTTGCTCGCCAAGTTGCCGTAGCCTTGTCCACGGCTAACGTTTACACATAGCTAGTTAACTTGGACACTGTTAGTTAGCATGTAAAAACGGAGTTACGCTAGCATGAATAACGTTAACTTATCTGAAGTCCTTTCAGAAATACGTTTTAGCATAATCTTGCCAAATAAACAGAATGTAGAAATGTTTCTTTTCTAGTAGCGTTAGCTACCCAATATGATTTCGAGTTTGAAAAGAGTTTGCTAGCATGTCAGGTGGAGCGTCACTGACTAGCTAGCTTAACGTTAAACCACCATGATGGCACAGCATGCGTTCATTTTGTGAATTTACATTTCTGTCTTTGGTAACGGTATTAGGTTTTGTAAGCGTTGCAGCAATAATACAACGATGTGTTGACAGAAAATGTACTTTTAATACTTAAGTATTTTTAAAAGCAAGTACTTCAGTACTTTAACTTAAGTAAAAATTTGACTGGACAACTTTCACTTGTATCGGAGTAACATTTGACCAGTGGGATCTGCACTTTGACTTAAGTAATGAAGTTGGGTACTTTGTCCACATCTGCATTTACAACTATATGTTCTGTGGAATGTCCAAGAGACAAGTTAGTTGCTGTAATTATTTGTTATAAACAGGGGGCGTCATGGCTCAGGTGGATAAGGCGCCATACCATAAATCCGGGGACCCAGGTTCAATTCCAACCCGAGGTCATTTCCCGATCCCTCCCTGTCTCTCTCTCTCCCACTCATTTCCTGTCTCTACACTGTCCTATCCAATAAAGGTAGAAAAAGCCCAAAAAAATAATCTTAAAAAAAAATTTATTTGTTATAAACAGTCGTTCCCTCACCGGCCTATCTTTTTTCTTTCGCTTGAGGTTAATAACAAACCCCCCCCCCAAAAAAAAAAAAAAAAAAAAGTTTTTCGTGTTCCCAAGAAACTCCTCTGTCGGCTTTAAATCTGACTTTAAATCTTACAAAAACACTCACATTTCCATAAATCTGAAATAAATTTCCTTTTTATTTCACACTTCGGGTGGCACGGTGGTGTAGTGGTTAGCGCTGTCGCCTCACAGCAAGAAGGTCCGGGTTCGAGCCCCGTGGCCGGCGAGGGCCTTTCTGTGCGGAGTTTGCATGTTCTCCCTGTGTCCGCGTGGGTTTCCTCCGGGTGCTCCGGTTTCCCCCACAGTCCAAAGACATGCAGGTTAGGTTAACTGGTGACTCTAAATTGACCGTAGGTGTGAATGTGAGTGTGAATGGTTGTCTGTGTCTATGTGTCAGCCCTGTGATGACCTGGCGACTTGTCCAGGGTGTACCCCGCCTTTCGCCCGTAGTCAGCTGGGATAGGCTCCAGCTCGCCTGCGACCCTGTAGAACAGGATAAAGTGGCTACAGATAACGAGATGAGATTTCACACTTCATTAAGTCCCAGTGAAAGAGCTGTTACGATAGAAACTATAATGCATCAATCATTAAAACTGCATTAATATAAACCTGTGATTTGCCCTGCAGCCAGCTGAACTACTGTCAGAGCTGCTGTTATTTTAAAACACGTATCAATACCAGCGGAAAAAAATACCAAATGGTCAAAGCAGCCTGAAATGATGCCCCGTATCTCACCTTGTCCATGTTGGGTTTGATGCAGCGCACGAAGAAGGGGTTGGACACACTGAGAGTGGCCATTAGGGAGTGCAGAGAGTCCTAAGTGACAGGAGAGAGGAGCAATCACGTAAAAATAACACATTCTGACTAGACTGAAGAAACAAGGACCGTTTTTATTTATATCTGTGTCATCTTTTCCTTCTTTCTGTAGAACTGAAACACCTTTTTGCGTTCACACTGTTGTGATGCTTAATTAGACGAAAATCCATATTTTTCTTTTGCCGAGTTGCGGAGAAGCTACAGGAAGGTGCACTCACTCTGAACTGGGAGCTCACGGTGGGTTTCTTCCGGGCGGTGCCCATCTTCAGGGTCTCTTCGTTATTCCTGCTGCCCACTTGTTCAAACAGGTCGTAGATGAAGTCCAGTCTGGCTCATACACATACACACACACGGATCATGGCTTGTATATTGTATATACCCTAACCGGCCACTTTATTAGGGACATCCATTAGGTACATCTATTGTTTTATTTGATACAGTTCTCTAATCAGCCAATCCCTCGACAGCAGCACAATGCATCAAATCATCCATCCATCCATCCATCCATCCATCCATCATCTCTAGCCGCTTTATCCTGTTCTACAGGGTCGCAGGCAAGCTGGAGCCTATCCCAGCTGACTACGGGCGAAAGGCGGGGTACACCCTGGACAAGTCGCCAGGTCATCACAGGGCTGACACATAGACACAGACAACCATTCACACTCACATTCACACCTATGCTCAATTTAGAGTCACCAGTTAACCTAACCTGCATGTCTTTGGACTGTGGGGGAAACCGGAGCACCCGGAGGAAACCCACGCGGACACGGGAAGAACATGCAAACTCCACATAGAAAGGCCCTCGTCAGCCACTGGGCTCGAACCCAGAACCTTCTTGCTGCGAGGCGACAGTGCTAACCACTACACCACCGTGCCGGCATCAGTTCATGCAGATACAAATCAAGCGCTTCAGTTAATGTTCACAATGTTCAAACATCAGAATGGGAAAAATTGTGATCCCAAAGTGTGATAGCATAGGTGTTGGTTTGAGCCAGCCGGACTGCTGGTTTGAGCATTTTAGAAACTGCTGATCTCCTGGGGTTTTCACACAACAACAAAATGGTGCGAAAAACAAAAAAACATCAAGTGAGTGGGCGACAGTTCCGTGGGTGGAAACAAACACCTTGTTGATAAGAGAAGTCAGAGGAAAATGGACAGATTTGAGGTGGTTCGAGCTTTTTTTGCCAGGAAGGATATCTCATCTCATTATCTCTAGCCACTTTATCCTGTTCTACAGGGTCGCAGGCAAGCTGGAGCCTATCCCAGCTGACTACGGGCGAAAGGCGGGGTACACCCTGGACAAGTCGCCAGGTCATCACAGGGCTGACACATAGACACAGACAACCATTCACACTCACATTCACACCTACGCTCAATTTAGAGTCACCAGTTAACCTAACCTGCATGTCTTTGGACTGTGGGGGAAACCGGAGCACCCGGAGGAAACCCACGCGGACACGGGGAGAACATGCAAACTCCACACAGAAAGGCCCTCGCCAGCCATGGGACTCGAACCCGGACTTTCTTGCTGTGAGGCGACAGCGCTAACCACTACACCACCGTGCCGCCCAGGAAGGATATAGTAACTCATATAATCACTCTTTACAACCGTGGTGAGCAGAAAAGCATCTCAGCATGCAACAGAAAACAGAAGAACACATTGGGTTCCAGTCCTACAGCCAAGAACAGGGATCTTAGAATCAATAATAACAACAACAAGTTCCTATTAAAGTGGCCGGTGAGTGTATGTGCATTGTTGTGGATAGCTGTGCGTGTTTCAAACCTGCTGTCCTTCAGCATGGTCAAGATATCATCTCTAAACGTATCTCTGTTCTTCTCCAAGATGCCTCTGACGTCATACAAAACCTGAAAACAAGATGGCAATAAAAGAACAGAAAGGAGAAATACAGGGGAAAAACAGAGAGAGAGAGAGAGAGAGAGAGAGAGAGAGAGAGAGAAAGCCCACCTCTCCAGCGTAGTGCTTAATTCCAAATTGATGATCTGCCAGTCGAGGCTTCACATAATAAGGGTTCGTCTGAAGATGGGAAACAACAAACATTAAACACACCCATCAGTTTTGGAACAATCTGAAGCCAGCGACATAACGTGCATAAGTGTGTGTGTGTGTGTGTGTGTGTGTGTGCGACTCACCGAGTGTCGGCTGTGTAGTTTCTCCAGCAGAGTGAAATCTGTGCCTTTAGGGAAGCGGCTCTCCTCATTAACCAACGCCAACATGCCCAGTTTCTGCAAAAACACACTCGTTAATCTTCATGTTGTTTCCACGCTGCACAGTCACTCATTTTTGAAATGATTTATAGAAAGGAATTTTCCATCAGTACTGTTTTTACAGAACTCTCTCAGCTGCACTGAAATAAAAATTGTGGCGTTAATTTTTTTTTTTTGAATTCCAGAGCGGTTACTTTTTCGATCAGATCCAGACATTCTGCGTTGTCCATCCAGTCTATGGCTTCCCAGCGAATTCCCTCCCTGTACACACACACACACACACACACACACACGATTTTGTATGGTCTCATATTTTAGTAGCCAGATATATATATATATATATACACACGATATCAGCAAAAGTATTGGCACCTTTCAAGAAAAGAGGGAGAATGAACAATATGCACAGTTTTTTCCTGTACTCCAACAAAACTTTTGAAGTTGTTTTTTCCTTCGAGTGTATAATGTATTGTGTGTATTCATTTTATTTTCCACATATCTCCTCTTAAATGTTATTTAAAAAATGCAAACCAATCGTAAGCCTGAAAAAATTTATACATTTATGGGTCATTCTAGAATTTGGGATACATTTCGCATCTCAGAGATAAACCTTTTAGACTGGTACCAAAATTCAAAAAAGTGCTTATTTAAGGAGTTAAAGGCATTTTTGAGACAAAGTCAGCAAACAGGGGCGGCATGGTGGTGTAGTGGTTAGCGCTGTCGCCTCACAGCAAGAAGGTCCTGGGTTCGAGCCCCGTGGCCGGCGAGGGCCTTTCTGTGCGGAGTTTGCATGTTCTCCCCGTGTCCGCGTGGGTTTCCTCCGGGTGCTCCGGTTTCCCCCACAGTCCAAAGACATGCAGGTTAGGTTAACTGGTGGGTGACTCTAAATTGAGCGTAGGTGTGAATGTGAGTGTGAATGGTTGTCTGTGTCTATGTGTCAGCCCTGTGATGACCTGGCGACTTGTCCAGGGTGTACCCCGCCTTTCGCCCGTAGTCAGCTGGGATAGGCTCCAGCTTGCCTGCGACCCTGTAGAAGGATAAAGCGGCTAGAGATAATGAGATGAGTCGGCAAACAGTCTTATTTTGTCAATTTGGGTGTGCCGAATTCAAATCTGCAATATGCCGAGCTCTATCTGACCTCTGTTGACCTCTAGAGGTCATTGAACTTTGGGCCTGTAAACGTCTCAGCTGAACCCAGTTTCTCAGCTTTCTAAGGAATGAAATGTACTAAAATGATTAATGAAGTTAGCAAATGGCCTTGTTTGTGAAATGTTTGGGTGCTGAATTCATTTTTCATTTGTAAAACGACATATGACCTCTGATAACCTCAAGGTCATTAAACTTGGCCTATAGGCCTATGCATTTAACGGCATTTTTAAACTGCCTTTACTCCCCCAAAAAGAATATGAACAGACAAAAAACAAATAGAAAGGAACAAATACAACATTAAATGCCAGTCCATGTACATGTGACTTACTTTTCACAATGAGAATGCCTAGGCGATCACCTTACATAACATTGCATTACATTTAGCGGTTATTGTTTATACAAAGCTACTGAAAAAAGGACAGATTCAGCAGCATACAAAATGTGGGGGCATACAGGGTATACAGGTTAATCAGGGTTAGCATATATGAGAGTTTTTTTCTTTCTTGTTTGTCTTTTGTTTTGTTTTAAACGGGGTAAAGCCTTTATAAAAAACAAACAACAAAGAAAAAATCCTCATATACACTAACCCTGATTAACCTGTATACCCTGTACGCCCCCACATTTTGTATGCTGCTGAATCTGTCCTTTTTTCAGTAGCTTTGTATAAACAATAACCGCTAAATGTAATGCAATGTTATGTAAGGTGATCGCCGAGGCATTCTCATTGTGAAAAGTAAGTCACATGTACATGGACTGGCATTTAATGTTGTATTTGTTCCTTTCTATTTGTTTTTTGTCTGTTCATATTCTTTTTGGGGGAGTAAAGTCAGTTTAAAAATGCCGTTAAATGCATAGGCCTATAGGCCAAGTTTAATGACCTTGAGGTTATCAGAGGTCATATGTCGTTTTACAAATGAAAAATGAATTCAGCACCCAAACATTTAACAAATGAGGCCATTTGCTAACTTCATTCATCATTTTAGTACATTTCATTCCTTAGAAAGCTGAGAAACTGGGTTCAGCTGAGACGTTTACAGGCCCAAAGTTCAATGACCTCTAGAGGTCAACAGAGGTCAGATAGAGCTCGGCATATTGCAGATTTGAATTCGGCACACCCAAATTGACAAAATAAGACTGTTTGCCGACTTTGTCTCAAAAATGCCTTTGGGTGTCACAATTCTGGATTTTGGTACCAGTCTATTTTGTTATTTTCCACAAAATAAATCCTTATTGAATCAGTGTTTAACAATAATGCAAATTATGACAATGCTTGATGTACGTTTTAGACCCAATTTATCCATAAAACATTAACTAAATGACTCCCGCCCCTCCCCCCACATTATTGACTCCTGATTCAGCCATTCAACCTGAATAAACAGGAAGTGATTCAGTCCAACAATCTTTTTTTTTTTTTTTTGTAGCTTATTCTATTAACTGTTATAAAATCGATTGCATAGAAAGTCTATTTTCTGTATTATGTGAAACTTCAGGAATAAAAAAAATATATTTTTTAATCCGTCCCAATGTTCTTGTCAACTCTGTTATAAAACTGCATAAAATCCGCAAACACTTTTAATAACGCGCATGATACCCGCACCGAATGATGTCACTTCCTCTGGCGGGAAACTTCAGAAAGGCAGTGAGGTGTGTTATGTTTAATCTTCTCTCATTAACTTGAACAAAATGTTGAGGACCAGTGTTGGGCACGTTGCTTTCAAAAAGTAATTAGTTATAGTTACTAGTTACTTTTCCGAAAAAGTAACTGAGTTAGTAACGGAGTTACTTTGTCATAAAAGTAACTAATTACCAGGGAAAGTAATTATTCCGTTACATTTTGTTCCCCCTCAAAAAAAATCAAATTCAATTAGTGTAATCATAATAAAAGTGAATGTTAAATGTGTTTAATGACTGAAATGGACAATTAACAGAACCAATTAGTAATGTTATCTACACTATATTAATATGTTTGTGGGACAATGTGAGATAAGACATCTATCAAATGTAATATATTTTTGTAGTTATTAAAATTATGTTACTAATTACTGGCCACTGACGAGGACAAACGCTTTGTTCCTCGACATAATGTGCATTGCACGTAAACACTCTTGCCTTTTATTTCAAGTAATGAAAAGTAATGGCTGTATTTCCAGTGTGAAAGCGCAGTGTTGGGCTGACCGCTCGCCATCGCTGGGTCTTCCGATTGAAAGAGCGCGCAGTAGTGCAGTAGGCGTGGCCTACCTGCGTATGTTGTCCAAATCTACTCTGATTGGCTTACTGTGCCGTTGTCTCGTGTCTCCCCGCCCCACACGAAAGCAGAGTAAAGAAAGGCTGAACGAGCAGCGTGCCAGATGAAAACAGCTTTAATAAAGTAACGCATAGTATTTTATTGTAAGTAACGGGAACGCCGTTATAACGATGTAAAAAGTAATTAGTTAGATTACTCGTTACTAAAAAAAGTAACGCCGTTAGTAATGCCGTTATTTCTAACGCCGTTATTCCCATCACTGTTGAGGACACACCAACAGGAGATTAATTATTCGTCAAATCTGTTATTGTGATATCGGAGTGAATCTCTCCCTCGTTTTTTAAAAAACAATAATATGATTAAAATCCATAAAATTCTTTTTTTTTTTATACACGCCATGTGGTAGCTAGTTTGAGGTTAAGAGGCATGTGGATTTACAAAATGGTGGAAAAACGTCAACTCGGTTATCGTCAAGTCTGTTAACGGATTGCCCGGTTTGATGATAACAGAGTTGACGACGAATAACGGAGTCAACGCTTGAAATGTACCCGCAATTATAGAATGGGCCTTAAGCATCTGGATCCTTGTTCTTGTGGGATATAAATACAAGGTTTCCCATGTGTAATATCTCTTTATCCATCACCATCACCTTGGAGAAAACCAAACAGCTTTTAACCCACAAAGACACAAACAGTAAGTCAGCTAATATGTACTGTCCATGTTAAAATCTTCACCTGTTGTACTCTAGTTGCTCCAGAGAGAAGATGTGTTTGTTAAAATACTCCTGCAGTTTCTCGTTAGCGTAGTTGATGTTGAACTGCTCGAAGCGGTTCACCTGGAGAACGGGTGCACAAGATGTGTGTCAGAAATGAGTGTGTGAAATTCCACCTGTCATCCATCAGCCCTGTGTGTATCATGTATGTTGTGTGTATCACTGTTGCACGTGTGTGTGTGTGTGTGTGTGTGAGTTCACCTCAAAATTCTCGAAGCCGAAGATGTCAAGGATGCCGATGGATTTGAAGTTGTCTCGGCCGTTGATCTTCTGGTTGATGCGCATGATGATCCAGGAGAAGCACTGAGAGTACAGCGCCATGGCAACCGAGTCTCGCGAATCTATCGCCTGATCATCGTGAGAACAAAGTGATGAAAGGAGAATGTCTAATATGAGTGTGTGTTTAGAGAAGGAATGGTGTTACAAATATCCATAAGCAAGATTTAGAATGTACAGTATTTGGAACAGGGATTTTATTTAAATAAATAAATAAATGAAAAGGACAATGGAAATTACTATGACTAAAAAAACCACACAAACCATTGTAAGTAATGACAACTGAGTAAAACAACTAAACAAGTCGATACAAGTGTAGTTTTTGACCACTGAGCCGAAAATAAAACATATATAATACAAGAAGACAGAGTCATCTATATCCCCCGCCCTATATACCAAGTACATACCAAGTTTCAAGATATTATTTGTCACATTTTTCAAGTTGTGCTGCAGGAAACCAACCCGACCCCTTTACACTGACCTCAGCAGCCCATGGCATAATAAACCCACCGGAGCTTTGGTCCAGCTGAGCGAAAAATTAACATTTCTCACATTTCTTAGTAACAAAAGGCACATATACATTACTTAATCAACACATATACCAACTTTCAAGACCAGACCACTCATAGTTTTCAAGTTCTGCTCCGGAAACAAAACTCTGAAATTGTTCCCATGGAAACATGAAAAATTTTAACTTCTCAAATTTCTTAGTATGTAAAGGCACATCTACATCACCTTGTTAACACATACACCAAGTTTCAAATCCGTATCATGAATAGTTTTGGATATATTCTCCGGAAACGAACACTGCTCTTAGAAACAAAGTCAAAATCTATTTTTCATGTAAAAATTTGAAAAATACTTTTTTTTTTCAAAAATCCAAAATAGCAAAAGGGACCAGTTCACATGTTGCTTGATATGTATGCAAAGTTTCATGAAGATATCTTCAGTAGTTTTAAAGGGGATCTGAAGGCAAATTTTTTATCATCAAAATTCTATTTATCTCATTTTATTAAATATCGGAATGCATTTTTGGTCGCTATTTTGTCGCTGCTATAGCAAGTTCTGAGTGTTTGAAATACGCTCTGTAATATATCAGTCCATATGTCAAAGCAATGGCTGTAAATGAGATTCGCTGAGACCTGTGCGAGACATCGTAGGACGGAAGTAAAACGTACAGCGCAAATCAAAGTGACCGACATCTGCCAACGTCGTCAAAAGACGCATGCGCGCTCTTTCGAATGCTGACGTAATCAAGCCGGAAGTTTTGTTTGTTTTGATAGCAATCAGGAAAGTTTGAAAAAAGTCGTCAGTAATCGTCATTTAAACTCGTTTTTGTGCAATATTTCGTTTGGAAAACAGTTTTCAAAATGGCGGCACTGACACCTGGCTGACGCTTCACTTTCCGAAGTCTCGCACAAGTCTCGTGAAGATCGCGCGGATAAGCGACGCCTGCCGTGGACCAAACGAACTAAATTCAACATGGCTACAAACCGAATAGGCCGATAAATATACCGTATTTTTCGGACTATAAGTCGCACTTTTTTTCATGGTTCGGTTAGCCATGCGACTTATACTCCGGTGCGACGTATATATGTTTTTTTTTTTTCACCGCGGAATAACTGGAGCTGATGCTGAGTCTGACGACAGCCACGCAGCAGAAGAGGAAACGGCGCTTCGTCTGCCGCTGGAGGCAGAGTTGTTCAGAAGCGACACCGAGGATGAGGAATTCAATGGATTTGCTGATTTGGAGTGAAATCGCCAGCTTGATAAACTTGATTGACCTGTGTTTATTAATGATAGGCCTATAGTTATTTAAATAAGTTATGTAATGATTTTAGGCAGTGCTTAATTTGTGAAGTGGGAGGTCCCGGAACGCAGGAGGTGGGTGGGTCCGGCGACTCAAAAAAAAAAAAAAAGGGCGGGGGGTGGTTTACTATAACTTTACGCACACGCGCTTATTGTGTGTGTAAAAAAAATAATAATAATATCAGACATTATGATCTTAGAAAACGCTTTAGTGACGAACAGTTACAGACAGTAATATGTCGTGATGTGTTATAAAATATTATTTTTATAAGGCTATATATTAAATTATATATTAAATGTATCTTCTAAAATAACAGACTACTCATATCACAACCGGTTTATTTCACCATTGGAGATCAGATCACACAAGACATGAGTTAAATTACTCTTTTTAAGGATTTAAGTAGGGGATTTAAAAGCGGTTGTTGTTTTTTTTTTCACTAGACGGTTGTCTTTGGAGATGATATACCTATAGCCTACTTGACCTCTGATTTAATGAAATAAAATTTGACAAAAATGAAGAATGACTCTCCTCGATGATGACTACAGCTTTAATAACACAGATGAAAGAGCCATGGGGCGATAATAAGCCCTACCGGTAAAAATATTCTAAAAGCAAACTGATTAATGCATCAGTAATAGGCTACTAATATTAGTTATAATAATAATAATATAGGCTATTAGTAATAACGATAGTGATAGTATTAAAGATAGTAGTAGATATTTAAAATAATCAGACTAGGCTACTTACAGGGCAAAGGGCGCGTTATCACTGCTCAGCTGTTCGTTTATTAAATAAACAATGCAGTCGCGCAGTAACCGCGCGCCGCTTATCAGATACAATCACAGATTCTATGGATAGAATAACCCTTCAAAAAAGTGCGACTTATAGTCCGGTGCGACGTATATATGTTTTTTTCGTCTTCATAATGCATTTTTTGGCTGATGCGACTTAAACTCCGGAGCGACGTATAGTCCGGAAAATACGGTAATATTTAATTGCAATTAGTTGCCAATATGAGTCATGATATAAGGTTACTAAAACCGAAAACGTAATTGAATAACACGTTAATTAAGAAATAAAGCAAGTTTAAAAATCACTTCAGTTCTCCTTTAAAGATATGGCCCGGAAATGAAAACGTGACCAGACGGACAGCCAGCCAGACGGATGGACAGACAGAACCCATTTCTATATCCCCCACCAAACTTTCTGTGGATGGGGGATTATTATTCTATCCACATTCACTGGATATGAGCGATCGTGCGCTCTGATTGGCTACTCTACTACTAGGATATCAACTCATATACTGTGAGTAGAGAAAAACAAAATGGTGGAGCGTGTTGCTGAACCAACCGAGGATGAAATAAAAACTCGAAAACAAAACCCAGAAAAATACCAAAAAAAAGGAACAAAATACAGAATTTGACGGTAATAACGTATCTTTTATATTTTTCAAGAATTATTATTATTATTATTATCGCATTTTTCACAAATCGCTCCTGTCATTTCGCCAGTTTGTTTACATTCTAAGCGGAAATGATTTTTTCGGATGTTTTACATAAAGTTTTTATTTAGCAAATTTGCAAAAAAATAAATAAATAAAAATGCTCTTTTTCTCAAAATCCAGTGAATGTGGACAGAATAAAACAGTTATTCCACTCAATCTTGCCGTACACGTCGGCTATCAACTCATGTACGACTCGATTTCATGGAATAACTGTTAAATATACAGTGGGGCAAAAAAGTATTTAGTCAGCCGCCAATTGTGCAAGTTCTCCCACTTAATAAGATGAGAGAGGCCTGTAATTTTCATCATAGGTACACTTCAACTATGAGAGACAGAATGGGGGGAAAGAATCCAGGAAATCACATTGTAGGATTTTTAATGAATTAATTGGTAAATTCCTCGGTAAAATAAGTATTTGGTCACCTACAAACAAGCAAGATTTCTGGCTCTCACAGACCTGTCACAACTTCTTTAATAGGCTCCTCTGTCCTCCACTCGTTACCTGTATTAATGGCACCTGTTTGAACTCGTCATCAGTATAAAAGACACCTGTCCACAACCTCAAACACTCACACTCCAAACTTCACTATGGCCAAGACCAAACAGCTGTCAAAGGACACCAGAAACAAAATTGTAGACCTGCACCAGGCTGGGAAGACTGAATCTGCAATAGGTAAGCAGCTTGGTGTGAAGAAATCAACTGTGGGAGCAATTATTAGAAAATGGAAGACATACAAGACCACTGATAATCTCCCTCGATCTGGGGCTCCACGCAAGATCTCACCCCGTGGGGTCAAAATGATCACAAGAACAGTGAGCAAAAATCCCAGAACCACACAGGGGTACCTAGTGAATGAACTGCAGAGACCAAAGTAACAAAGGCTACCATCAGTAACACACTACGCCACCAGGGACTCAAATCCTGCAGTGCCAGACGTGTCCCCCTGCTTAAGCTAGTACATGTCCAGGCCCGTCTGAAGTTTGCTAGAGAGCATTTGGATGATCCAGAAGAGGATTGGGAGAACGTCATATGGTCAGATGAAACCAAAATAGAACTTTTTGGTAAAAACTCAACTTGGTGTGTTTGGAGGAGAAAGAATGCTGAGTTGCATCCAAAGAACACCATACCTACTGTGAAGCATGGGGGTGGAAACATCATGCTTTGGGGCTGTTTTTCTGCAAAGGGACCAGGACGACTGATCCGTGTAAAAGAAAGAATGCATGAGGCCATGTATCCTGAGATTTTGAGTGAAAACCTCCATCCAATTCAAGGGCATTGAAGATGAAATGTGGCTGGGTCTTTCAGCATGACAATGATCTCAAACACACCACCCGGGCAACGAAGGAGTGGCTTCGTAGGAAGCATTTCACGGTCCTGGAGAGGCCTAGCCAGTCTCCAGATCTCAACCCCATAGAAAATCTTTGGAGGGAGATGAAAGTCCGTGTTGCCCAGCGACAGCCCCAAAACATCACTGCTCTAGAGGAGATCTGCATGGAGGAATGGGCCAAAATACCAGCAACACTGTGTGAAAACCTTGTTAAGACTTACAGAAAACGTTTGACCTCTGTCATTGCCAACAAAGGGTATATAACAAAGTATTGAGATGAACTTTTGTTATTGACCAAATACTTATTTTCCACCATAATTTGCAAATAAATTCTTTGAAAATCAGACAATGTGATTTTGTGGATTTTTTTTTCTCATTTTGTTTCTCATCGTTGAGGTATACCTATGATGAAAATTACAGGCCTCTCTCATCTTTTTGAGTGGGAGAACTTGCACAATTGGTGACTGACTAAATACTTTTTTGCCCCACTGTAGTTAACCAACACTGATGTCTGATTTTAAAAAATTGCATACAATTACAAATCTCATCTCATCTCATTATCTCTAGCCGCTTTATCCTGTTCTACAGGGTCGCAGGCAAGCTGGAGCCTATCCCAGCTGACTACGGGTGAAAGGCGGGGTACACCCTGGACAAGTCGCCAGGTCATCACAAGGCTGACACATAGACAGAGACAACCATTCACACTTAGCCTGGGCCCGCCCATCCTAAGCGTGACGCAACACGAGGGCCTGTTCCGAGCTTAGTCTGGCCAGGCAGGCTATCTACAGCATTTCCAAGCTCCACAAAAAAAATCGGGAACCAATCAACTTTGAGCATCTCCAACGGCCCTGGGTAGAGGCGTGTTCAAGGCAGTGACGTAGTAGAACTGCGACCGGAAGCCATAGATTGTTTACAGAATCTATGCCGGAAGCGCTTCATTCACATCACGAACATGGAGCAGCGGCAAGCCTTTAACACAGCGGTACATGCTGTATTGAAAGCATTCAACGGGAAGTTCTCATTGAAAACGGAGCAAAGAGCAGCCCTGGAGGTATTTATCTTCTTCCTGTTACTCGAGCAGTTTCCGTCGCGTCACATACGTCAGAGGAAAGAGTGATGTGATTGGTTTAAGCTTCGTCACAGCCTTTTCTGGCTTCGACCAGTAGCAAACTGAGGCATTTCAGGGAGGTGGGTCAACCACGCCTTTGGGAAACGGTTTGGCTTAATAACTTGGCCAGACCAATAGCTCGTAGAGCTTTGAAGTCGCGTTAGCCAGGCTAATTCACACTCACATTCACACCTACGGTCAATTTAGAGTCACCAGTTAACCTAACCTGCATGTCTTTGGACTGTGGGGGAAACCGGAGCACCCGGAGGAAACCCACGCGGACACGGGGAGAACATGCAAACTCCACACAGAAAGGCCCTCGCCGGCCACGGGGCTCGAACCCAGACCTTCTTGCTGTGAGGCGACAGCGCTAACCACTACACCACCGTGCCGCACAATTACAAATAATAATTAAAAAAAGGTCTGGCATCCAATTGATATCCAATAATTTATGATATGATAATGATATTGATAAGCTGTAATACTGAATAGTTTTGACTGATACTGACAGCTGAACATTTGTCCAGAGTTTAGAATTAGAACTTTTCTGACACGTCCTTAAATTGAAAGTGTGTTTGTGAAATTTTGTGTAAATGTGTGCTACCAGCGGCACGGTGGTGTAGTGGTTAGCGCTGTCGCCTCACAGCAAGAAGGTCCTGGGTTCGAGCCCCGGGGCCAGCGAGGGCCTTTCTGTGTGGAGTTTGCATGTTCTCCCCGTGTCCGCGTGGGTTTCCTCCGGGTGCTCCGGTTTCCCCCACAGTCCAAAGACATGCAGGTTAGGTTAACTGGTGACTCTAAATTGAGTGTGAATGGTTGTCTATGTGTCAGCCCTGTGATGACCTGGCGACTTGTCCAGGGTGTACCCCACCTTTCGCCCGTAGTCAGCTGGGATAGGCTCCAGCTTGCCTGCGACCCTGTAGAAGGATAAAGCGGCTAGAGATAATGAGATGAGATGAGATAATGATATTGATAAGCTGTAATACTGAATAGTTTTGACTGATACTGACAGCTGAACATTTGTCCAGAGTTTAGAATTAGAACTTTTCTGACACGTCCTTAGACTGAAAGTGTGCTTATGAAATTTTGTGTAAATGTGTGCTACCTGCTCTATAGTAAGCGGCGAACAGATCTCTTCTCCTCTCAGGATGATGGAGCGCTGAGTCAAAACTTCAGACAGCTGGAATGAGTCCAGGGCCAGAAGCTCACTGACGTTAGTGATCACTGCGGAGAGGAAAAAAACACAAACATGATGATGATGATGATGATGGTTTTTTCCTGTTTGTTGTTACTCAAAGAATCAATTTCTTTGAAATAGCTTGGCAGAAGAAGACGAAGAAGAAGAAGAATTCACACGGACTTGAATTTTTTTAAAATTGCCAAACATTTTCCTTCATGTTCGATTTTATATTTGTCATTTTTAAAGTATCATGCCAGAATATTTTAATATACTCAGTTTACACACACAGTTCTGAGCAAAAGTCTTAGCCCTCCTATTTTTTTTCATACAAACTTTGTCATAGATTTCTATTTTATGACTTCTCCATTATCGAGTCAGCAAAAATATATATATTTTAGAGTTCCAAATGTTCATTTTTTTCCCCAGCACAAAATTAAACGTTACAGAAAAAAAAGTTTGTATATGCACAGCATATTCCATTAATAAGAGAACACTTTTCAGATTAAAAAAGAAAACATAATGAAGGCTACTGGGTTTTGGTGTTTTGTTTTGTTTTTTAAAGCAAAGGGTCGTCTCACACCAAATATTGACTTTGTTTCATTTATTATGGCTCACTGTATTTTTTTTTAATGTTGAAACATTTCATTTCGTTATTTTTTAAGCCACTTTTGGTCTACAGCATTTCTTTACATGTGCCGAAGACTTTTGCACACGACTGTATGTTTTAATCTACGTCGGTGTCAGACGTCTCCGATATACTCAGTGGCACACAAATAACACATGTATCATATATTTGAACACATTTTCACCAAGAAAGGCTTTACTGCATCATGTACCAGATCAGATGTCCCCTTATTACCTCCTCCAACACAGTTTGTTCCTAACATACAGTAAGTCAAAAAGTAGTGAACAGATTTGGATGAAATTTGGAGGAAAGGTGAGCCATGAGCCAAGGAACAACTGATAAGAGTTTGATTAGAAAATCTGGATATGTATATAAACATAGTAAACATCTGGATATTCTAATATGTGGCATGGCGGAGGTACACAATCTACCAAGTGCCCTTCTAGTTCACAGGAGGTACTGTTCGCACCCTGTTGGGTGGTGATCTGAGCGCCCCCTGCTGTCATGAACTCAATGTTGCCCAGCTGCAGGACACCAGACAGCAGCTTGAACATGTCTCTGATCTCCTCCTCACTGAACTCCAGCACTTTCAGCGCTTCCTAAAACATAGAGAGAGAGAGAGAGAGAATGTTTGAATGAGTCTTTGTGAGTGTAGCTGTGAAAATGCACACAGTCTAAAGCTAAGCGTACCAGACGCTCGCTGGCCGTGCTGTGAAAATTGTCCATGCAGACGCTCATCTAAGTTTAAAAATCTGTCATTGCTTAACTCTTGAATACTTTCTAATGTTAATTTGATCATTAAAAAGCTTATAATCTCTGCTTTCCAAAGAAATGTATCTGGTTAAGATCTGTTCAGTACTTTGGGAGTAACGGCAGGTTGAAGTCGGTGCAACAGAGTAAAAACTCTGCTCATAGGACACCGGGAAACTGCTGCTGCTTTTCTTTTTGAGTCACAGGAAAGCGGTCAGGCTCTCTCTCTCTTCTGATCGGTTTCCCACTGGATTACTCGTCAATATCAATCAGATCACTTTTATAGGGATGTTCTCTCGCGCTCACTGTTTCTGATGAAGGATTCGGCAAAATTTTCCGTCTGCGAGTTTTGATGTTATGAGTCACGGAAGACTTTGAAGTGAGTTTTCATAGCTTTACCTACTTATTTCTTCAAATCAAACTGATTCATGTCAATAAATAACTATTTTAGAATATAATTGTAGTTGTTTTGATGAAAAATATTGAGATCTTAGTGGTCGGAGTGAGAGTTTAAAAAACCGGAAGTCAGAAACGTGAATGTTGATTTCAGTTCAGTTAATGTGAATTGTTTATTGGATGTGGATCAGACTGTTTTTTTCAAGGTTCGCCTTGAAAGTATCTGAATATTAATCAAAATAATCATTTATATTATTTTATATTAACGCTAGTAGGCCCTACTTTTGAGAAACACAAAGGCCTACAGAGCACAAAGATCTTCTTTTATTACTTTTTTACTGAGTGTACCAATTTAATGTTTTTACCTAATTAGTCAAGTCAAGTCAAGTCAACTTTATTATCAAATATGCTATACATGCTCGACATACAGCACAGATGAAATTTCAGTCCTCTCTGACCCACGGTGCAAACAGGCAATGCAATAAATAAAAATAAAAATAGAATAATTGAAAAAACAAACAATATAAACAGTATAAACACTCTAGATAGGAACTACACATAGACTAAACACTCAGACAAACAATATAAACAGTATAAACACTAGATAAGAACAAAACATAGACTAAACACTCAGACAATATAAACAGTATAAACACTAGATAAGAACTACACACAGGCTAAACACTCAAACAGACAATATAAACAGTATAAACACTCTAGATATGAACTAGACGTAGACTAAACACTCATATATACAACCCCGATTCCAAAAAAGTTGGGACAAAGTACAAATTGTAAATAAAAACGGAATGCAATAATTTACAAATCTCAAAAACTGATATTGTATTCACAATAGAACATAGACAACATATCAAATGTCGAAAGTGAGACATTTTGAAATTTCATGCCAAATATTGGCTCATTTGAAATTTCATGACAGCAACACATCTCAAAAAAGTTGGGACGGGGCAATAAGAGGCTGGAAAAGTTAAAGGTACAAAAAAGGAACAGCTGGAGGACCAAATTGCAACTTATTAGGTGAATTGGCAATAGGTCATTAACATGACTGGGTATAAAAAGAGCATCTTGGAGTGGCAGCGGCTCTCAGAAGTAAAGATGGGAAGAGGATCACCAATCCCCCTAATTCTGCACCGACAAATAGCGGAGCAATATCAGAAAGGAGAATCTGGAAGAATCTCTGTGCGTAAGGGTCAAGGCCGGAAAACCATACTGGGTGCCCGTGATCTTCGGGCCCTTAGACGGCACTGCATCACATACAGGCATGCTTCTGTATTGGAAATCACAAAATGGGCTCAGGAATATTTCCAGAGAACATTATCTGTGAATACAATTCACCGTGCCATCCGCCGTCGTTCAAAGAAGAAGCCGTATCTAAACATGATCCAGAAGCGCAGACGTCTTCTCTGGGCCAAGGCTCATTTAAAATGGACTGTGGCAAAGTGGAAAACTGTTCTGTGGTCAGACGAATCAAAATTTGAAGTTCTTTATGGAAATCAGGGACGCCGTGTCATTCGGACTAAAGAGGAGAAGGACGACCCGAGTTGTTATCAGCACTCAGTTCAGAAGCCTGCATCTCTGATGGTATGGGGTTGCATTAGTGCGTGTGGCATGGGCAGCTTACACATCTGGAAAGACACCATCAATGCTGAAAGGTATATCCAGGTTCTAGAGCAACATATGCTCCCATCCAGACGACGTCTCTTTCAGGGAAGACCTTGCATTTTCCAACATGACAATGCCAAACCACATACTGCATCAATTACAGCATCATGGCTGCGTAGAAGAAGGGTCCGGGTACTGAACTGGCCAGCCTGCAGTCCAGATCTTTCACCCATAGAAAACATTTGGCACATCATAAAACGGAAGATACGACAAAAAAGACCTAAGACAGTTGAGCAACTAGAATCCTACATTAGACAAGAATGGGTTAACATTCCTATCCCTAAACTTGAGCAACTTGTCTCCTCAGTCCCCAGACGTTTACAGACTGTTGTAAAGAGAAAAGGGGATGTCTCACAGTGGTAAACATGGCCTTGTCCCAACTTTTTTGAGATGTGTTGTTGTCATGAAATTTAAAATCACCTAATTTTTCTTTAAATGATACATTTTCTCAGTTTAAACATTTGATATGTCATCTATGTTCTATTCTGAATAATATGGAATTTTGAAACTTCCACATCATTGCATTCCGTTTTTATTTACAATTTGTACTTTGTCCCAACTTTTTTGGAATCGGGGTTGTACATACAGTACATACACACACACACACACACACATCAATTGGTTCAAATAAAACAGTCAAGGGCACTTGAGGTATAGCAGGTAAGCAAGAAATAAGCAGTATAAACAAACTAGCAGCTGTTAAGATGAGGTAGTGCGGAATAGTGCAAATTAGCATAATTAATACAAATTAAATACTAATTTGCGACATTTGTTTTTACTAATTTTTCAAACTTTGTATTCAGTATACAACCATCTATGTTCCTGCCAATTTCCATGTAACTATCTTGAAAAATAGAAAAGTTATGAAGAAAAAACATTTGACCTCATTGGTTAATGAGGCCCATTTTGGACCATGTGACCCTCAGACAGAATATTACAGCCGTTTAATAAAAATTAAGCCGTTTCTTCAATCTTTGATTTGTAATATCTGAAGAACGGACAAACATATTTTAATTCTGTAAAAAGTCTGTTGTTCGCATTCAATTCTGAATTCAGTGAGAGCAGTTTCAAGTAATTTGGATTGAATTTGAATTCTCACCTGATGTGCCTACTAAAGCTGCGTGTGTTCAATGGGATGCGTGTTCCCCTTTGGAGCGCTTGATGGTTCTATAGACAGTACTTTCTAGAAAACGGAAAATTGTACTTACTAACACAGATCTTAGGTTTAGAAGATCTGTAGTCTGTCTAAGTCCTGTTCAGAGCTACACGCTCCATGAAATAAAGGTATGTTTGCTTGTCGTACCATCAAGGGTGCATTTATTTATTTTTGGTTTTACCTTGAATTAGGTAATTAGGTACAAGTCGAGTCTTTTTCATGGTATCACCTCAACACTAAGGGTATATAAAGTACGCTTTATTTCTGACACTACAGAGTTTATCAGCACTTTTGTGCTCTCTATCAATCTGGCAACCTCATCCAAGTGTGTATCGCGTTACTGCTGAGACGTGCAGCTACAAAACAAGAAGGAGCATCTCTCAGCATCAACAACCCCAAAAGTCAAACGTCCGTCTCACCATGACACTGTTGTACAGCTTCTTGTCGTCCAGGTTGCGGTCCTTCACACATCCAGACTGACTCAGGTAATGAAACAACTCAGGGGTTTCGGCCAGATAATACATTTCTGCACAAAATTTAAAAAAAAATTATTATTATTATTTTTTTGCTCTGTTACCAATATTTTTTATACTGAACTGTGTACATGCTATGTGTGTGTTGATTTGTTTCTCCACCTTTCTGCCCTGTATCAGCACCAGCCAGCAGTGCGTAGAAGATGTGATAGTTTCTCTCTCCAGGGTTCTGTCTGACCACACGGTTCTGGAACGAAAAAACAAGCTCAGATTCTCAGCAACTTTCCTCTGTGACATTTTATACAAACCTCAGCGAGGGCATTTAGTGGACATTTTCCCGTCCCAGGTGAATAAAGGCGACTTTAGTTACCTTTTCAAGCAAATCTAAAGAAGAGAAGTTAAGAAAAAAAAGATTGTTTGGAACAATGATTGCTTGTCTATATGATGGTGTAGTCCTTGGTCTTAGAGAACATACAGATAGATACAACCCCGATTCCAAAAAAGTTGGGACAAAGTACAAATTGTAAATAAAAACGGAATGCAATAATTTACAAATCTCAAAAACTGATATTGTATTCACAATAGAACACAGACAACATATCAAATGTCGAAAGTGAGACATTTTGAAATTTCATGCCAAATATTGGCTCATTTGAAATTTCATGACAGCAACACATCTCAAAAAAGTTGGGACAGGGGCAATAAGAGGCTGGAAAAGTTAAAGGTACAAAAAAGGAACAGCTGGAGGACCAAATTGCAACTCATTAGGTCAATTGGCAATAGGTCATTAACATGACTGGGTATAAAAAGAGCATCTTGGAGTGGCAGCGGCTCTCAGACGTAAAGATGGGAAGAGGATCACCAATCCCCCTAATTCTGCGCCGACAAATAGTGGAGCAATATCAGAAAGGAGTTCGACAGTGTAAAATTGCAAAGAGTTTGAACATATCATCATCTACAGTGCATAATATCATCAAAAGATTCAGAGAATCTGGAAGAATCTCTGTGCGTAAGGGTCAAGGCCGGAAAACCATACTGGGTGCCCGTGATCTTCGGGCCCTTAGACGGCACTGCATCACATACAGGCATGCTTCTGTATTGGAAATCACAAAATGGGCTCAGGAATATTTCCAGAGAACATTATCTGTGAACACAATTCACCGTGCCATCCGCCGTTGCCAGCTAAAACTCTATAGTTCAAAGAAGAAGCCGTATCTAAACACGATCCAGAAGCGCAGACGTCTTCTCTGGGCCAAGGCTCATTTAAAATGGACTGTGGCTAAGTGGAAAACTGTTCTGTGGTCAGACGAATCAAAATTTGAAGTTCTTTATGGAAATCAGGGACGCCGTGTCATTCGGACTAAAGAGGAGAAGGATGACCCAAGTTGTTATCAGCGCTCAGTTCAGAAGCCTGCATCTCTGATGGTATGGGGTTGCATTAGTGCATGTGGCATGGGCAGCTTACGCATCTGGAAAGACACCATCAATGCTGAAAGGTATATCCAGGTTCTAGAGCAACATATGCTCCCATCCAGACGACGTCTCTTTCAGGGAAGACCTTGCATTTTCCAACATGACAATGCCAAACCACATACTGCATCAATTACAGCATCATGGCTGCGTAGAAGAAGGGTCCGGGTACTGAACTGGCCAGCCTGCAGTCCAGATCTTTCACCCATAGAAAACATTTGGCGCATCATAAAACGGAAGATGCGACAAAAAAGACCTAAGACAGTTGAGCAACTAGAATCCTACATTAGACAAGAATGGGTTAACATTCCTATCCCTAAACTTGAGCAACTTGTCTCCTCAGTCCCCAGACGTTTACAGACTGTTGTAAAGAGAAAAGGGGATGTCTCACAGTGGGAAACATGGCCTTGTCCCAACTTTTTTGAGATGTGTTGTTGTCATGAAATTTAAAATCACCTAATTTTTCTCTTTAAATGATACATTTTCTCAGTTTAAACATTTGATATGTCATCTATGTTCTATTCTGAATAAAATATGGAATTTTGAAACTTCCACATCATTGCATTCCATTTTTATTTACAATTTGTACTTTGTCCCAACTTTTTTGGAATCGGGGTTGTACATCGATGTACAGTAAAGGTTCAGGAACAGACTGTCTGGCTGCTGCTTAGAAAAATAAAACATACAGTACATATAGTATGTGTATATATGATATGGACACTGGGAAATGCGCCACTCACCACTCGTATTTTTCATCCAAGCCCCATCTTGGACATGGAGAACCAAAACAGTGACATAAATCTCAATATGTCACTTGTGACGAAATTGATGAATTGCTTTCATAAATTTGGGTAATTTTTGTTTGTGAACGTGCCGATATAATAAAACGAAAATCACATATTGGCTTGAAGATGTGAAGTTGATCTTCTCGTGTTGAAAAACTCACATTTTTCATATGAAATACATCGCAGATCTGAGTGACATATTTAAATAACTTTAGCTGGCTTTTTTTTCATGGTATATCAGATATATTCCATTCAGCTATCATGAAAAAAAGCCAGCCAATATTATTATTATTAGACATACACATTCGTTTCAGGTGTTCAATGCGTCTTTCTCTTTCAAAATTCTCTCAAAATCTTCCGTATTTTTTTTAAACGAAGCAAACCTGGCAGTCTTGTTTGTTCACAAATTGTCCCAGTCGCTCACTCGGGCGGAAATTTTACATCTCCGACGTGTGACGTCATGTTTTCTTGAGAACCATGCAATATCGTAAACCATATTCAACGCTCATTCTTCATTGGGTAGAGTGACGTAATACACGTAGGATAAGCGATATGCTAACAATATTGCATGCTATCAAACCAAATGAATGAAACCCGCTAGAAGGGAATAGAACATGTGTTTTTATTCCATCGAAAAAGTGTCCTGTGTGTATAATAATTCCTGATATTTAACTCTGATGACGTCACTCCCAGTGTTTTTGCACTGACTAGATGCGTGCTGTCAAAATGGTGAGCCAGTTCACAATAAAAATTATTTTGATTAACTTTTTTGTGGATGTGTCCATATAATATAATATAATATAATATAATATAATATAATATAATATAATATAATATAATATAATATAATATAATATAATATAATATAAAGAACATTACACAGTGGCATGAAGATATGAAGTTTATCTTTTCGTGTTGAAAAATACATCACTCGTTCGCGTCACTCACTTGAAAATAAACTTCATATCTTCACGCCACCATGTAATATCCTCTACATACAGTATATCAGTGGTGTGTTGATGAGTAGGATACAGTCAACGATGCAGCCTCCTTGGATGTTCCCGCTCTGACTGAAATGAAGCTGGATGAACTTTCCGAAGCGACTGGAATTGTTGTTGTAAACAGTTTTGGCGTTTCCAAATGCTTCCATGATCGGGCTTTGGAAAGCAAAGAGGCCAGGAAAGAAAGTGATTTCTCAGACAGACAGCACATACCGCATAAAGGCATGTAAACAGTTCACAAACAGAGCAGCAGAACTGCGATTTCTCACACTGCGTTGTAGTTGCATGTGTGTTTATGTGTTTATGTGTTGACCTGCTCTGCATGATGGCTTTTTCGACGCAGGTGGCTTTCTCCGGAGCACCCGCTGAATTCTGACTCATGACAGACAAAAACTGGAGCAGAAGTTTAGTGCTTTCTGTTTTACCAGCTCCGCTCTCTCCACTAAAACACACACACACCACAAATATTTATCAGACATTAGTCTTATTTGTCCAGAGATGCTGTTAGTGCTAATAGAGTCCCAAGGCTCTTCTGGAGCAGAAGTAATAAAACTCAGATTTCAGGCCACAAGCGCAAATAAGATTAAACACAACAAATAGGCTCTATTAGATTTCACTTGTTGTGAGACATAACATCTGAGCCAGAAGCCAACAATGAGGAATGGTGGAGGTATGTTGGATGCTCTACAAAAAAGACATTTAAAAAAACATGTATGCTAAAAAAACTTTATTTACTAAACTGTAGTATATGAGTATAGTATATCTATTTAATCTACTACAGTATAGCATACATTATAATAACCAATGTATCATAGTATACTGTTCTACTTCATGCTGTATTGTACCAATTTTATTGGCTATACCTATTAATCTATTAAACCTGACCTAAAACGTCATCAGATTTTCACACAAGTCATAAAAGTAGATAAAGAGAACCCAGTTGAACAAATGAGACAAAAATATTATACTTTGTCATTTATTTATTGAGGAAAATGATCCAATATTACATATCTGTGAGTGGCAAAAGTATGTGAACCATTGCTTTCAGTATCTGGTGTGACCCCCTTGTGCAGCAATAACTGCAACTAAACGTTTGCGGTAACTGTTGATCAGTCCTGCACACCGGCTTGGAGGAATTTTAGCCCGTTCCTCCGTACAGAACAGCTTCAACTCTGGGATGTTGGTGGGTTTCCTCACATGAACTGCTCGCTTCAGGTCCTTCCACAACATTTCGATTGGATTAAGGTCAGGACTTTGACTTGGCCATTCCAAAACATTAACTTTATTCTTCTTTAACCATTCTTTGGTAGAATGACTTGTGTGCTTAGGGTCTTTGTCTTGCTGCATGTCCCACCTTCTCTTGACATTCAGTTCATGGACAGATGTCCTGACATTTTCCTTTAGAATTCGCTGGGATAATTCAGAATTCATTGTTCCATCAATGATGGCAAGCCGTCCTGGCCCAGATGCAGCAAAACAGGCCCAAACCATGATACTACCACCACCATGTTTCACAGATGGGATAAGGTTCTTATGCTGGAATGCAGTATTTTCCTTTCTCCAAACATAACGCTTCTCATTTAAACCAAAAAGTTCTACTTTGGTCTCATCCGTCCACAAAACATTTTTCCAATAGCCTTCTGGCTTGTCCACGTGATCTTTAGCAAACTGCAGACGAGCAGCAGTGTTCTTTTTGGAGAGCAGTGGCTTTCTCCTTGCAACCCTGCCATGCACACCATTGTTGTTCAGTGTTCTCCTGATGGTGGACTCATGAACATTAACATTAGCCAATGTGAGAGAGGCCTTCAGTTGCTTAGACGTTACCCTGGGGTGCTTTGTGACCTCGCCGACTATTACACGCCTTGCTCTTGGAGTGATCTTTGTTGGTTGACCACTCCTGGGGAGGGTAACAATGGTCTTGAATTTCCTCCATTTGTACACAATCTGTCTGACTGTGGATTGGTGGAGTCCAAACTCTTTAGAGATGGTTTTGTAACCTTTTCCAGCCTGATGAGCATCAACAATGCTTTTTCTGTGGTCCTCAGAAATCTCCTTTTTGTTCGTGCCATGATACACTTCCACAAACATGTGTTGTGAAGATCAGACTTTGATAGATCCCTGTTCTTTAAATAAAACAGGGTGCCCACTCACACCTGATTGTCATCCCATTGATTGAAAACACCTGAGTCTAATTTCACCTTCAAATTATATTACAGATATGTAATATTGGATCATTTTCCTCAATAAATAACACTACGTTCACACTGCAAGGCTTAATGCTCAATTCCGATTTTTTTGTGAAATCCGATTTTTTTGTGAGGTCGTTCACATTAACAAATATATGCGACTTGTATGTGATCCTCAGTATGAACGAAAAGTGACCTAAAAGTGTTCCGCATGCGCACTGCAGGATACGACGATGTCACACGCAGTGAGCATGGCCAGTGTTTACGGAAGTAAAACCGCCCGGTTGCGGTATGACTCATCCAATCTAGCTTGAATAGCTGCATCCCCCCAAATGGAAATCAGCTCCCTAACCTCTGCGTCCTTCCATTGAGAAGATTCAGAACCTTCACAGCCCGAAGCGTCCCTCGCATTGATGTCATGCGCAGGGGCGCAGATACGTTTTTTGAACTGGGGGGGACAAAAAACTGGGGGGGACAAAGCTGCCAGCAAACCAACCCCAACCCCGATATGCCTGTCAAACTTGTTGTTAGTAACCATAGCAACCAAGCTCGAGCTCGCAACCTGTGCAGTCTGCGCAGCTCAACCAACCGAATATCAGTCTTTGTTTTGTTTTATGTGAGTTGTTGCAACTATGTATACACTGCTGTGCACCTCAATAAACCGAATGGTAATTAGTCTTTTGATTTTTCCGTGAGGTTTGCCTTATGCAAAGAAAGACAGCATAGACGTTTTTTCCTCCCTATAAGTGGGGGGGGACCGAACGAGGTGAATTTAAATCTGACTCGTCCCACCCTCTATCTGCGCCCGTGATTATGCGCCATGTTGTTGTAACTTTTTTGAGAGACCCGCCGCCTACTTCAGCGCAGAATAGTGACGTTTGTGGCTTGTTGATGACGTGTAAGTCGGATGAATGCGACCTGGCGGTTCAGACTGAAGTCGCATACGAAAAGAGTGGATAGGAATCGGAATTAGGATCACACATCCAAACGGCCTGGGTCGGATTTGAAAAAATCGGATCTGTGTCGTTCATATTGTCAATAAAAGATCGGATACAGGTCACATATGGGCGAAAAGATCGGATTTGAGTCACTTCAGCCTGCAGTGTGAACGTAGCCTAAATGACCAAGTATAATATTTTTGTCTCATTTGTTTAACTGGGTTCTCTTTATTTACTTTTAGGACTTGTGTGAAAATCTGATGATGTTTTAGGTCATATTTATGCAGAAATATAGAAAATTCTAAAGGGTTCACAAACTTCCAAGCACCACTGTATATCCTATACTGTATAAGTATCTCTCAGCTTTGGAGTAGTTACAGAATGAAATTAAGTTCACATGTGGGCTAATCCTGACCTCCCTAATGGATGGTGTGATTTTGGAAAGATTAAAAAAAGGTAAGGGGTTAATTAGCCTTTATAGGGGAGAGCGGGGAGACTTGAGAGAAGTTTTCAGCTTTTGTAGATTGTGTAAATTCTTTGCAGGTCACATCACATTTATATCACATTAGATAATATTTACTCTACCCTCTTACCACAGCATTAGTTTCTCAGCTCGTCACATATCCTGTCCTTCAGGCTTCACTTTTTCTGTCATTATTTTGTTTTCAGGGAGACATGAGACATTGAGGGGAGACTTGGGACAAAAATAAAATACCTAGGCCTACATGTTTAATTTTTATTTATTATCTTGTAAACCATATGAACTGTGTGGACACGCAGTGGTGGTACAGCGATAGAAAAATATCAGTTTACCCAAAACCTGACTCAATAAAACAGTTCCATTCTCAAGAAAGAATGAAATAAGATTCATCCTCATGCAGGGACACGCCCACATTTTTTACAAAAAAATGGAAACAATTTTATATTTGTAAACCACAAAAAAAAAAAAACCTGTAACATGATGAACTGTCCAAACTCTCCCCATCTGGACATTTTGAAAAAAAAAAAAATCCTTCAATGTTTTCCCCCAGAATTTAACTGAAATAAATAATACTATATCTGGTCACTCTAGGCAACATACTTTAATTCTTAACAAATCCCCAATTCACCAGCGTACATTACACCATAGAATGGAGGTGGAGGCGAAGTAGAAAATACTTAAAAGTTTTAATTAATAAAATATTGAACTGCACAAACCTTACTGCAGTGTCCAGTTTCGTGGCGCCAAAGGAAGTCGGTTACTTTCAAGAGCAACACTGAACTTCTGATGGAATCTAAAACCTGATTGGTTGAAATTAATTCATGGGACTACAAAATGTCTCAAGTCTCCCCGCTCTCCCTTACTATTTGGGGTGAAAAATTCCAAGCATCTTATTTCCAATATTAGGCTCAGGACTCAAAAATTTACACATTTTAATGGTCGATATCAGTTAAAGTACATATTCACTGCATGAGTTTGGATAGAAAAGTACCGGTTTTATTTGCTATACCGATAAAAGACGTAACGCAGTAACTTGAGTTTTCCAAGAGTCTTTAGAACAGAAGAATTTACGCTTTTAGTTTTTTTCTGTAAAATAACAAGTGCCATTTTTGACTTATTAACTTTGAGAGAGAGATAAAGAGAGTGTGGCGAGGAAACAACTTTATAGTTGCTGTAACAAAAGTGAGAACAGGAGCTAACTTGTTTCACAGAAGCATTGATATATATATATATATATATATATATATATATATATATATATATATATATATATATATAAAATGTCATTGTTGGCAAATTTCTGTGATATAAGAGGAATAAAACATTTGATGATACCTGATGAGCACACACTGGCTGTCGTGTCTTTTCCAGAGGCATCGGTAGCTCTCACTGGCCACAGCGAAGATGTGAGGTGGGAGTTCGCCGAGGTGATGTCGACTGTACAGGTCGACTGCTGAGAGATCGTACAGGCCTGCGATCTGCTTATACGGATTCACTGCTGCCAAGATGGAGCCGATGTTCGTCTGAGAGGAGGAGAGAGAGAGAGAGAGAGAGAAAGAGAGAGAGAGAGAGAGAGAGAGTTGAAGTAAGAGGATCAGAGGTGAAAAATTTGCTGGTTTTTAATTATCATCCTTCTTTGCATTGTCACTTAATTCTGTTCCAAAATAAAGTTTCATTTCCTGTGCAATTCCAGTGCAGATCCTGGACACATTTGGGCTCTGATTATTAATTTAATATTAAATTTTTTATTTCAATTCATCATTTTTTCTAATGGCATAGCAGATTTATGATGGATGAGAGAATGTGCTTTCATAGATTATAGGTTATGAAACCACAGATGGTGATTTACTCATTGGAGCAAAAGCACAGATGGGATTTTCCTGGAAGGCTACAAAGCATAACCATACATGAGAGAAACCAATAAAAATCAATCAATCAATCAATTATTCAATCAATCATCCAATTAATTAATTAATTAATTAATATGGGGTAACATCATTTCACACAGTACGAATGTTTTGCAAAATGTTTAAACCCCCTCCCATGTTTTTTTAAAATATGTATTAACAAAAATGTATATTGAAAATTTTTTTTACATAAGTTGTTAAAACTTTTTTTGTCTTATTCACTTCAACAAAGAGAAACAAGAGTGCTCTGAGAGCACAATATCCTGGCAACTCTGGATATTGTGCTATATTAATGACATATAGCAAAGAATCCTGTCAAGTTTTGTGAAATTCCGTCAAAAAATGTGAGAGGAGTTGATTTTAGAAGGTGAGTACCCTTCCCGGGATGGCTGGACAGACAGACAGACAGACAGACAGACAGACAGACAGACAGACAGACGGATGGACGGACGGACGGACGGACACCGCCACGACATAATCCCCCTTTGGGTCTTTCGGCCAGTAGGGGATAAAAACTTTTTGCCAAATTACTTGAAATTCCTCCAAAAATTGTGAGGGAAGTTGATTTCAGAAAGCAAGCACACCTTGATGAAATTGCCAAAGTTTGTTAATAATCAAGGGCATAACTCTGGTAAAATTTGCCCAAATTAAACAAAATTTCAATATACCTATAACTGTCATATAACAAAGCCTTTTGCCAAGTTTGGTGAAATTCCTCCACAAACTGTGAGAGGAGTTGATTTCAGAAGAACGTACACCCTCATGAAATTGTCAAAGTACAAGTTATTTAGTCAAGAGTCAAAACTCTGGTCAAATTTATACAAACGAAATTAAATCGCAATATGCGTATTACCGTCATATAACAAGGCCTTTTGCCAAGCTTCGAGAAATTCGTCCAAAAATTGTGAGAGGAGTCGATGTCAGAAGGCAAACACACCTTCATGAAATTGTGAACGTACAAGGTTGTTAATCAAAGGCCACAACTCTGGTAAAATGCGACCGAATTGAACAAAATAACAATATGTGTACTACCAACATATAACAAAGCCTTTTGTCAAGTTTCATGAAATTCCTCCAACAATTGTGAGAGGAGTTGATTTCAGAAAGAAAACACACTCTCATGAAATTGTCAAATTATAATTTTGTTAATCAAGGGCTGTAACTCTGGTAAAATGTGACCGAATTTAACAAAATTACAATATGCGTACTACCTACATATAACAAAGAATCCTGCCAAGTTTCGTGAAATTCCTCCAAAAATCGTGAGAGGAGTTGATTTCAGAAAGTGAGCACCCTTCCCAGGATGGACGGACAGACGGACAGACGGATGGAAATTGCCATGACATAATCCCCCTTTGGACCTTTTGGCCAGCAGGGGATAAAAATGGACTGGTTTATCTGTTAGAACAACTAACTTATTTTACAGATGTTCCACAACATTAAATGTAAGTAGAAATGGATAAAAAATTGCTGCCATACTTTAATAAATAGAAATTTGTAAACATTGGCAAATTTGTGTAATACAGTATAAGTGGAATAACACTTCAGGATGTGCTGTTATAGGAAAACAAGCAGCTTCAGGGTGTTAACAGTAACGCTGCTTCACCAAAACACCCAGTCGTTGATTATTTTCCAATAACAGCATGTCCTTGGGTGATTTATTCCTCAGAAAAATCATCCCACCTGGAATTTCATGATTAAATCAGCTCAGAGAGAAAAAGTTGGTCAAATTGCTCTGTGGCCTCTAATTAAAGTGAATTATTGGATTGAAATATCCTGTAATGCGATGAGATTACCCACGGCACATCATTAACCATCATAAGTGATGATGAAAGCCAAACCCATAGTGTCTGATCACTTCACCAAAGTACATTAAACAAAACAGGAGTGGACCAACAACTGAGTCCTGAGGCACTCCCTGGAATAAAATCCTGTAACTAGAAGGGCACTTGGAAAGCGCAGACCTCCACCAAGGATAACCATCAACTCTTCTGTGAGTGATGTGCAAATCTGCAAGTCACTCACTTTATAAGTCTGGCTATATTTCTAAAACTATTAGAATTATACCTACATATGTACAACCCCGATTCCAAAAAAGTTGGGACAAAGTACAAATTGTAAATAAAAACGGAATGCAATAATTTACAAATCTCAAAAACTGATATTGTATTCACAATAGAACATAGACAACATATCAAATGTCGAAAGTGAGACATTTTGAAATTTCATGTCAAATATTGGCTCATTTGAAATTTCATGATAGCAACACATCTCAAAAAAGTTGGGACAGGGGCAATAAGAGGCTGGAAAAGTTAAAGGTACAAAAAAGGAACAGCTGGAGGACCAAATTGCAACTCATTAGGTCAATTGGTAATAGGTCATTAACATGACTGGGTATAAAAAGAGCATCTTGGAGTGGCAGCGGCTCTCAGAAGTAAAGATGGGAAGAGGATCACCAATCCCCCTAATTCTGCACCGACAAATAGCGGAGCAATATCAGAAAGGAGTTCGACAGTGTAAAATTGCAAAGAGCTTGAACATATCATCATCTACAGTGCATAATATCATCAAAAGATTCAGAGAACCTGGAAGAATCTCTGTGCGTAAAGGTCAAGGCCGGAAAACCATACTGGGTGCCCGTGATCTTCAGGCCCTTAGATGGCACTGCATCACATACAGGCATGCTTCTGTATTGGAAATCACAAAATGGGCTCAGGAATATTATCTGTGAACACAATTCACTGTGCCATCCGCTGTTGCCAGCTAAAACTCTATAGTTCAAAGAAGAAGCCGTATCTAAACATGATCCAGAAGCGCAGATGTCTTCTCTGGGCCAAGGCTCATTTAAAATGGACTGTGGCAAAGTGGAAAACTGTTCTGTGGTCAGACGAATCAAAATTTGAAGTTCTTTATGGAAATCAGGGACGCCGTGTCATTCGGACTAAAGAGGAGAAGTACGACCCAAGTTGTTATCAGCGCTCAGTTCAGAAGCCTGCATCTCTGATGGTATGGGGTTGCATTAGTGCGTGTGGCATGGGCAGCTTACACATCTAGAAAGACACCATCAATGCTGAAAGGTATATCCAGGTTCTAGAGCAACATATGCTCCCATCCAGATGACATCTCTTTCGGGGAAGACCTTGCATTTTCCAACATGACAATGCCAAACCACATACTGCATCAATTACAGCATCATGGCTGCGTAGAAGAAGGGTCCGGGTACTGAACTGGCCAGCCTGCAGTCCAGATCTTTCACCCATAGAAAACATTTGGCGCATCATAAAACGGAAGATACGACAAAAAAGACCTAAGACAGTTGAGCAACTAGAATCCTACATTAGACAAGAATGGGTTAACATTCCTATCCCTAAACTTGAGCAACTTGTCTCCTCAGTCCCCAGACGTTTACAGACTGTTGTAAAGAGAAAAGGGGATGTCTCACAGTGGGAAACATGGCCTTGTCCCAACTTTTTTGAGATGTGGTGTTGTCATGAAATTTAAAATCACCTAATTTTTCTCTTTAAATGATACATTTTCTCAGTTTAAACATTTGATATGTCATCTATGTTCTATTCTGAATAAAATATGGAATTTTGAAGCTTGCACATCATTGCATTCCGTTTTTATTTACAATTTGTACTTTGTCCCAACTTTTTTGGAATCTGGGTTGTACCGTAGAGGATTACTGTTACCCATGAATGTGGCTTGTGATATGGAGTTGTCATATTTCTGCACTGGTTATGTTTTGTCACTACTGAACTTTACTGCTGTCGACTGGATTTTAAGCTCTATGGCATTGTTGAGCGCAGACTTCCTCCAAGGCCAAATGCCGTGTCTTGCACCGTTATCGGAAGTACTTGGATTCACTTCGTGACTCGGATCCTCTTCAAAATTTAAAGAGTTCTTCTTTGACCCATGCTACACCCTTCCACCAAGTTTCATGGAAATCGTATCCGTAGTTTTTGCGCAAACAAACGTAAAGTCAAACAAACTGCAGTGAAAACCTAACCTCGTTGGTGGAGGTAATTATATGCATGCTAGGTTTCACAGTATCAAAAATAGGTCTCTGTCCAAACTTCAGTCAGCTTCAGAAAAGGAAACTCTCAATCTCAGTGTTGATTTCCTCATTTGACTCAAATATGTTTAAAAAAACCCTTAACATTTAAAAAAAACAGGCAGCCACAAAGCTGATCCTAAGCTTATCATGTTCAAGGAGAACAATAGAAGAATCTAGAACAAAAAATAGCTACGACTCAAAAGGCTCTTGTATTTTATTAAATATCTGTTTCACATTGTCTTCATCAGTTTCCTGGTTTACACACAAGTCAGGAAGCCGATTAAGGCAGGAAACTGTTTTAATCAGAAACCCTTTCCGTTTACCCTTTGAGTGAGATGTTTTGAGGAAATTCCGGTTATTGACGCAGCTCAATGTGAAACGCAGAAACCAAACGTAGACAGGAAAGACCTACAAAAAGAGAGGACTCCTAGTCTAGATCCTGGCCTGACACAGGACATATACGGTACGACCGTTTTTTTTTTTTTTTGTGATGGTCTACAATCTGTGCTTCAAACTTTATAAATGTGCCTAAAAATACAGTGCAAGCAGTTCATTTAAAAATGGTTATAGTGTTATACAACTGCTTACGTAGATGTGATCCTTCTGATAGCGCTGGTGAAGGTTGTGCATGATGGCAGCCTCGTGGAGCTCGGCCAGCGTGGACATGTCCTCAACACCATCGATGCTGCTCTGGTGCATGGGGTACACCTTCTCCCTGTTCACCTCCGCCTGCTGCAGGTACAACACCTGGAGAGAGAGAGTGAGACAGAAAGAGAGACAGGATAGAGAAAGAGATCAGTCATTTATTCTGAAGCTACAAAAGGATCGTTGCAGGATCGTGGTTTCTGAAATGTATAGTAGGAGTACGACTGGTGAGAAACTTGGCATTTCGCTCAGGAGGGTTGGTGAATTTCCTCAGATGAGTAGTGAATTGGGTAAGATTTTACCAGCCAAGTCCCAAGAAAAGTCTGGCTGAGTGCAAAAGTTTGCATACCCTTTGCATTGCTTTCTGTTTTACAGACATCCAGGACAATAATTGTGTGAGTATGTTGAGTGAAACGATTAAAACGATAGCATATGCATCAGTGCTAACAATATCCTCTTTTAAATATACTGTTTTGTAAAAATCTGCTTTCGGCATCATCTTGTTCTCCATCTGTGCCTCTGAAGCTTACGTAAATCATATAACCGTGCCACCTGTAACCATGGCAACCGTGGAGAAGAGCAGACCTGCTGTTCATGAACGGAAAGCTGCAAATTTGACAAATTTGGAAATCAATCAGCCACTGAAGTGTGTGTATGTGTGTGAGAGAGAGAGAGAGAGAGAGAGAGAGAGAGAGAGAGAGAAGTGCATGCTCATGCTCCACTTAGCCACACACACACACACACACACACACACACACACACACACACACACACACACACACACACACCTTCCATGTATAGTGATCTGCTGATTCTCTCTGACATCTAAAGCCTTTCTACATGATTCACATCGAAAGCGGGATAAAAGGAAACATGAGAGAGAGAGAGAGAGAGAGAGAGAGAGACAGACAGACAGACAGCGAGAGAGAGACTGTAGACATGACTGACCTACATTTCTATATTTAGTGTTACAGTAAGAGCACACACTATCTAACCTCACAGTATACATGATATAACACTGAGTGAGAAGCCTGAGAGAGATTTGATGCAAAATTCATAGTCACGGATATTATTAAAGGAATACAGCGTTGTCGTTGTTTTCATTATGAATGAGGTGATGAAAGAAGAGAGAGCGCTAGGAGTTACGAGAGCAGTGTTACCAAGCACAGAAGAAAAAACAGATACACACACTTTGGGTGTTAATTTCATCTCACGATTCGATTCAATTCAGTTTCAAGTTGATTCGATTTTCCAATTTGCTCCTTCTGATTTGATTCAAAAGCAAGTTTCAGATGTTTTAAATGATTCAATTAAATTCCCAAACAGACAGACAGACAGACAGACAGATAGACAGATAGATAGATAGATAGATAGATAGATAGATAGATAGATAGATAGATAGATAGATAGATAGATAGATAGATAGATAGATCACCTAAACACGCAAAGGGTATTATTTTCATGGCACAGCAAGTCGATTCAGTTTCATAGTTTGTTGATTCTGAATTGATTCCCAAGCTAGGTTCATAAATTTTCAGCGATTCAATTGAAATCCCAAACAGACAGACAGACAGACAGACAGACAGACAGACAGACAGACAGATAGATAGATAGATAGATAGATAGATAGATAGATAGATCACCTAAACACATGCACACTAAGGGTATTAGTTGGAGCTTACAAAGAGTTGATTCATCTTTACAATTCATCCATTCCAATTTGATTTAAAAAGCAAGTTTCATAAATTTTAAATGATTCAATTCAATTCCTAGACAGACAGACAGAAAGATAGATAGATAGATAGATAGATAGATAGATAGATAGATAGATAGATAGATAGATAGATAGATAGATAGATAGATAGATAGATAGATAGATAGATAGATAGATAGATCACCTAAACACATGCACACTCTAAGGGTATTAGTTGGAGCTTACAAAGAGTTGATTCATCTTTACAATTCATCCATTCCAATTTGATTTAAAAAGCAAGTTTCATAAATTTTAAATGATTCAATTCAATTCCTAGACAGACAGACAGAAAGATAGATAGATAGATAGATAGATAGATAGATAGATAGATAGATAGATAGATAGATAGATAGATAGATAGATAGATCACCTAAACACATGCACACTCTAAGGGTATTAGTTGGAGCTTACAAAGAGTTGATTCATCTTTACAATTCATCCATTCCAATTTGATTTAAAAAGCAAGTTTCATAAATTTTAAATGATTCAATTCAATTCCTAGACAGACAGACAGACAGACAGACAGACAGACAGACAGACAGACAGATAGATAGATAGATAGATAGATAGATAGATAGATAGATAGATAGATAGATAGATAGATAGATAGATAGATAGATCACCCAAACATATGCAAAGGGTATTATTTTCATGGCACAGCAAGTCGATTCAGTTTCATTGTTTGTTGATTCTGATTTGATTCAAAAGCTAGGTTCATAAATTTTAAATGATTCAATTCAATTCCCAAACAGCCAGCCAGCCAGCCAGACAGACAGACAGACAGACAGACAGACAGACAGACAGACAGACAGACAGATAGATAGATAGATAGATAGATAGATAGATAGAAGTATTGCTTTTGATCTCACAGCAAGTTGATTCAATTTTACAATTTGTTCACTCTGATTCGATTCAAAATCAGATTTCATCAGTTGCAAATGATTCGATTCAATTCAATTCAATTCCTAAACAATGATTTGAGATTCTTCACTATTTAGAATCATTATTCTTGATTAAAAGTAGACTTCACTTAATATTTTACAGACGTATATATGTCTATAATAATGACATCTAGGTAAAGTCTTGGCTCTAGTGTGGAATCACATTGCAGAATTCAGAGAAATCATGCTCTCTTCATTCAGGAAGAATGTGAATTATTAATCACCAGATACGTATTTACTACACACGTGATGAAGAATCACTTCCTGCAAGAGGACTGAAGAGAGAGACGTAGCACATGGCATGAAGGAGTGCAACGCAGCAGTAACGTAGCACTCTGCACTGCTATTTTGTCTCAGAAATTGATTCATTTGTAGTTTGTTTTGTTTGTGAATCGTGATTCAGAATCAATTTTGACCAGTCTAGATGATTCATTTATGACCAATGCATTTATATCTGAAGGTATTTTAATCAGTGCTAATCAGTGCTAAGTAATATACATCTTTAGCACGCACACACACACACGAATATGATTACATACTTGCAGCAGTACCTGATGTATGAATATTAACAAATACACAAACACAGACTCAGTCCTTCTGTGTATAAAATATGGACGCCAGCTCTAAAAGTGCATTTAGTGAAGAGGCAAGTTGCTACCAGAGTGGACCGTTTCCATAGCAACAATTCCCTCCTGTCTCCAATTTATTAGTTGGGGGTTGATGGCGGGTGGGGGGGGGATGCTGGTGGATATTTATGATGCTTCATACAGTATATAAAGCTGTGGCTCCAACACACACACATACACACACACACACACACACACACACACACACACACACACACACACACACACACACCACCTGTTTAACACACACCCTTTAAACCCCATGGACAATACAAATCCAGTGAGCCCTAAACCTCACACACCCTGATTAAAAGCATATTAATTCCAACACACACACACACACACACACACACACACACACACACACACACGCTGATAAAACTGGCTCATCACCTATGTGGACTCTCGTAGCTGAATCTAGATCAGTGTTACTATTATTATCCTGTACCAACAACCCCGTGCCATCCACATAGCAGATTTACCCATTACACACACCACATAAGTGTGTGTGTGTGTGTGTGTGTGTGTGTGTGTGTGTGTGTGTGTGTGTGTGTGTGTGTGTGTGTGTGGTCTTGCTCCAGAGCCACTTAATTGCAATAAATACATGACGTACATTATAACTGCTGCAGGACTTTACAGTGTTAACAGTTAACACTTCAGACAGGTAAGAAGCCTGGTTAGTGTAAAAACACACACACACACACACACACACATGTACACGCGTGCCCGCACTCACATGTACTTGCACACACACGCACACACACACATCTGGCATGATGTCATTGAATCCACAATACATTATAAGCTCAGCCTTTCAGTCATATGTCAACCATTCAATCATAAAGGGCAATGCGTGTGTGTATGTGTATGTGTGTGTGTGTGTGTGTGTGTGTGTGTGTGTATGTGTGTGTGTGTGGGGGGGTGTTTACAGGGAGTTGGGTGTGTCTGAGAGGAAGGTCAGAAAAAGAGATATACACACGAAAGACAGAAAGAAAGAGAAAATGGGAGAAAGACAGATAAAGCAGACAGGAAAAAGAGAGAGAGAGGCAGGAAGACAGACAGACAGAAAGTCAGAGACAGACAGACAGACAGACAGACAGACAGACAGACAGATACAGACAGAGAGAGAGAGACAGATGGAAAATAAGAGACAGACTGACAGAGAGAGAGAGAGACAGACAGATGGATGGAAATCGAGAGACAGACTGACAGACAGAGAGAGAGAGGCAGAGAGAGAGAGAGACAAGCAGACAGACAGACAGATGGAAAGCGAGAGACAGACTGACAAAGAGACAGAGAGGGAGACAGAGAGAGAGACAGACAGACAGAGAAAGAGATACATAGAGACAGACAGGCAGACAGACAACGAGAGACAGGCAAACAGGGAGACAGAGAGAGAGAGAGAGAGAGAGAGAGAGAGAGAGAGAGAGCAAGAAAGAGAGAGGGGGACAGGCAGACAGACAGACAGACAGAGAGAGATTGTTGGTCTCACCTCTCCATAGTCAGTAGTGAGGACGATGGTTCCATCTCCACAGGAGTTCACTGTAGAGGGAATCAGCTGCTCTTTCTCTTTCACCCACACACGCGTCCCCTGTAACACACCATAAACACACACACCGTTACACACACAAACACACAGCGATGGTAGAATTAAGAGCGGAACTGTATAAAATCCAGGACACGATAACTTTAACCCCTTCGGACATAATGTGTACAATTGTACATATGAAGTTCCATAGCATTTTTCCTTGTGCCTGAAGGGTTAACCTCAGTGTTCTGTTCTTCAGAGCATCATTTACTTCTGAAGAGACTCAAGTTTGGACTCAGTTCACACGCGAGTAACAAACTTAACGCCGTGTCGTAGAACGTCTCCTTTCCTTTAATCCCACTGATCACAGCCTCGTGGTAATGGAGCAGGTCCGAGTCAGCAGTATGGAAATAGGTTTGAGTGCAGATCGATATGCTTCAGGGATATTCGATACGAGACGCACAAAACCCTCAACACACTAAACCCTTAAAACCCTCAACACACTCAACACACTAAACCCTCAACACACAAAACCCTCAACACACTCAACACACAAAACCTTCAACACACAAAACCCTCAACACCCTCAACACACAAAACCCTCAACATCCTCAACACACAAAACCCTCAACACACTAAACCCTCAACACTCTCAACACAAAACCCTCAACACACAAACCCTCAAAACCCTCAACACACAAAACCCTCAACACACAAAACCCTCTACACACTCAACACACAAAACCCTCAACACACTAAACCCTCAACACCCTCAACACACAAAACCCTCAACACACTAAACCCTCAACACCCTCAACACACAAAACCCTCAACACACAAAACCCTCAACACCCTCAACACACAAAACCCTCAACACACTAAACCCTCAACACCCTCAACACACTAAATCCTCAACACACAAAACCCTCAACACCCTCAACACACAAAACCCTCAACATCCTCAACACACAAAACCCTCAACACACTAAATCCTCAACACTCTCAACACAAAACCCTCAACACACAAAACCCTCAACACACTCAACACACAAAACCCTCAACACACAAAACCCTCTACACACTCAACACACAAAACCCTCAACACACTAAACCCTCAACACCCTCAACACACAAAACCCTCAACACACTAAACCCTCAACACCCTCAACACACAAAACCCTCAACACACAAAACCCTCAACACCCTCAACACACAAAACACTCAACACCCTCAACACACAAAACCCTCAACACACAAAACCCTCAACACCCTCAACACACAAAACCCTCAACACACAAAACACTCAACACCCTCAACACACAAAACCCTCAACACACAAAACCCTCAACACACAAAACACTCAACACCCTCAACACACAAAACCCTCAACACCCTCAACACACAAAACCCTCAACACACAAAACCCTCAACACCCTCAACACACAAAACCCTCAACACACAAAACACTCAACACCCTCAACACACAAAACCCTCAACACACAAAACCCTCAACACACAAAACACTCAACACCCTCAACACACAAAACCCTCAACACCCTCAACACACAAAACCCTCAACACACTCAACACACAAAACCCTCAACACACTAAACCCTCAATACACAAAACCCTCTACACACTCAACACACAAAACCCTCAACACCCTCAACACACAAAACCCTCAACACCCTCAACACACAAAACCCTCAACACACGAAACCCTCAACACCCTGTAAGACAGCAGCATTAGCTAATGCAAAACCGGACTATCACACCACCACACACAGAGCTTTACATTTTATTGTTTTATTCACTCGTTAATGATCTGGTTACAAAATATTTTTATAAGAATCTTGTGCCTGACTCAATTTCTCAACTAAAAATCTAAATTTCATTAAAGTAAAAAAACAAATAAAAACAATTAAAAATGGAGTGATTTTTTTTTTTATTTATTTTGTGCAACAACAAATTAATTTCTATGGCATTTCTGCAAAAAAAAAAAACAACAACAAAAAACCCCGGATCAGTATCACATTACAACGTGAAAAGGTTATGATTATAACAAAATATTTTCAAGTTATTATGACGTTCAAACTTATCACATTATAACAATATAAAATTTATAACAAATTACGGTTATAACATAAAACGTTTTATGTTATAACACAAGTTTGAACTTTGTAGTAACACAAAGAAATTTTTTACATTATAACGTCACACTGATCCGTTTTTCTTTTTCTGGCATGGCAACAATAATATGTTTCTGTGAAGTTCATATTTTCAAAAAAAATGTATTTTTAAAATAAAAAGTTGTTTATTTGATTTCCCAGTTTCATTTCCAAACAAAAACAACAACAACAACAAATGACTGTAATGTACGTGAACATAATGCTTTTTTTTTTTGCTTTTTATGCTTCTAAAATTAAAAGAAAAACTATAGATCCTAGCACGACATCACGACATCATACCACAAAACTGAGAAAAAAACAAATAGCAAGATATTCAGAAATGATACGCTCTCCTTATTGCAGAACCTGTCACAGAACACCAACCTTGACAAACCAGGACGACTTTTCAATCAGAAAGTTTGTCCTTTTGGCCCTTTCTGTTGCCCAGATGCCTGAAAAAAACACCCACCTACACATGTACAGTACACAGTGATACGTGGACAGATGTGTCTTCCTTTAAACTGCTGCACAGAATCAGAGCAGGAAGAAGAAAAGAAGTAAAAAGCAGAGAGGAAAAGCAGAAGAAAAGTTTTTTCGCTAACAGATGGTTGAGGTTCCACCCACAGAGCAGCGTGTCCCTTACGGATAATAACACTACAGGAGGAACAAAAGAGACCAAACCCATAAAACCCCTTTACCCTAGACAGCAGGGACAAGGGCAGGACAAAGCCCACACACACACTCACACACACTCACACACACATACACACACACTCGTGTTCATGAATGTTTTTTTTTAATCAGTATGTGTGTTTTTTAGTTTAAACGTCTTTCTTTGACATGTTGGTCATTTTCATTTTAGCGAAAGCTTTCTAATATTACCCATAATTCCATGCTGATAGTAGTGCAATGAGATTTACAGTCATGTGAAAAAGAAAGTACACCCTCTTCCAGTTACATGGTTTTCCCAATCAAAACATAACAAAAAATCATTTGAGCCTTATTACCAGGTCCGAAAATTATGCAAATCTAACCTCAGGTGTAAAGCAACGCACAACAGATTCCACCGTGTCATTATTTATTTAACAAAAACTAAGTGAAAATGCAGAATCCATGTGTGAAAAAGTAAGTACACTCCATGATTCAATAGCTTGTAGAACCACCTTTCGCAGCAATAACTTGAAGCAATCGTTTTCTGTGTGATTTTATCAGTCTCTCACATCGTTGTGGAGGAATTTTGGCCCGCTCTTCTTTACAACATTGCTTCAGTTCATTGACGTTTGAGGGCATTTATTCATGCACAGCTCTCTTAAGGTCCCGCCACAGCATTTCAATTGGGTTGAGGTCTGGACTTTGACTTGGCCATTCCAACACCTTGATTCTTTTCTTTTTCAGCCATCCTGCTGTAGATTTGCTGGTGTGCTTGGGATCATTGTCCTGTTGCATGACCCAATTGCAGCCAAGCTTTAGCTATTGGACAGATGGCCTCACGTTTGCTTCTAGAATACTTTGGCATACAGAGGAGTTCATGGTCGATTCAATGACTGCAAGGTGCCCAGGCCCTGTGGCTGCAAAACAAGCCCAAATCATCACCCCTTCACCACCAGGCTTGATGGTTGGTATGAGGTGTTTGTGCCAATATGCTGTGTTTGGTTTTCGCCAAACATGGCACTGTGCATTATAGCCAAACATTTCCACTTTGGTCTCATCCGTCCAAAGGACATTGTTCCAGAAGGCTTATGGCTTGTTCAGATGCATCTTTGCAAACCTAAACCATGCTGCCATGTTCTTTTTAGATAGAAGAGGCTTTCTTCTGGCAGCCCTTCCAAACAAGCCATACTTGTGCAGTCTTTTTCTAATTGTACTGTCATAAACTTTAACGTTTAACATGCTAACTGTGGCCTGTAGAGGCCTAGATGTAGTTCTTGGGTTATTTGCAATTCCTCTGAGCATTGCATGGTCTGGCCTAGGAGTAAATTTGCTGGGACGTCCATTCTTGGGAAGCTTGGCAAATGTTTTCCACTTCTGAATAATCTTTCTCACAGTAGAATGATGGATTTCAAATTGTTTGGAAATGGCCTTATAACCCTTCCCAGACTGATGTGCAGCAACAATCGCTTCTCTAAGATCATTGCTGATGTCTTTCCTCCTTGGCATTGTGTTAACATACACCTGAGTGCTCCAGACCAGCAAACTGCCCAAACTTCTGCTTTTTAAGATGTGGCCACACTTATTGATGATCAATTAATCAAATTCATTTGATCTGCAACACCTGGCTGCCTTCATAATTTCTATGAACCCAGGAAGGGTGTGCTTAATTTTTCACACACTGCTACAGCATTTTTGGCTTACTTTATGTTAAATAAATAATGACAGGGTGAATATGTCATGTGTTATTGGTCATCTGAGGTTGTATTTGCCTAATTTTAAAACCTGGTAAGGACCAGATGATTTTTTTTATTATGTCCTGACACTTACAACCTAGATTTGAAAGGGGGTGTACTTTCTTTTTCACATGACTGTAGCCTTCACTTTCATACATGTCAACCTTTGGTCAATCAAACCTGTATAACCAACCTCCAAAATCCGTATTTCCCTTATAAAATCCTTATAAGATGCAAATTAAAATAATTTACCTAAAATTTGAATGATAATTAACAACGATATATCCAAGTTACTTTTTATTCAATATTAATCACAATAAACCTTCAGAATGAATACAAAGCTCCAATGTTTGACAAAAACACAAAGTGTCACTCTAATGTTCTGAATTGTACTCCATGACAGCTTTTTTTAGCAGTCTGCACCAATACCTCACTAGGCTGCATGTCACAGCAAGTGTCTGTGTTGATCTTGCCGGAGCGCCCATTCAGAATCTTTTCAGTCGCTAGTGAAAGTCGCTCAGGTGGAAATACGCGTTTCAAACAAAATGTTACTTCCCGGTTGCCGGGATTCTCGCAATGTGGTGTGCGCATGTAGTCTGGCTAACGTGACTTCAAAGCTCTGCGAGCATTTGGTCTGGCAAAGATATTAAGCCCAACCGTTTCCTAAAGCGCGTGGTTGACCCGCCTCCCTGAAATGCCTCAGTTTGCTACTGGTTGAAGCCAGAAAAGGCTGTGACGAAGCTTAAACCAATCACATCACTCTTTCCTCTGACGTATGTGACGCGACGGGGCTAACTGGTAGATTAAACTCTTACCGAAGCCAGTCAGGAGCAAGGCGAAAACGTCCTTCCTTTCAATAAATACCTCCAGGGCTGCTCTTTGCTCCGTTTTCAATGAGAACTTGCTCCATGTTCGTAATGTTTCTAGTGAATGAAGCGCTTCCGGCATAGATTCTGTAAACAATCTATGGCTTCCGGTCGCAGTTCTACTACGTCACTGCCTTGAACACGCCTCTACCCAGGGCCGTTGGAGATGCTCAAAGTTGATTGGCTCCCGATTTTTCGGAAGCTTGGAAGAGCTGTAGATAGCTTGCCTGGCCAGACTAAGCTCGCGACAGGCCCTCGTGTTGCGTCACGCTTAGGATGGGCGGGCCCAGGCTAGTGCGCATGATCAAAAGTGGAACGAAGTCTCGCTACCACAAGATAACGCGCGATTTCATAAGACTCTTTACTGGCTGTCTGTGCTTTCTGTGGTGTACAGTACGTTTGTAAATGTTATGCGCTCTTTTATCATCGTGGGAATTGATTATAGCTCTAAATAAATATTGAAGGTTTTTTTAAAGAATCCGTATAACTTTATTTGTACGCCCGTATACTACGTTTATTGAATCAAATCCGTATAAAATACGGACATTCCGTATAGGTTGACATGTATGAACTTTGTCTTGACATATAGAGAGCGATGCGGCGGCGCTTTACTCCTTTAGTCCTTTGGTCAGTCCAGCTCTCTCACCTCCTCATCTGTACACTTTGCTTCAACTCTGGAATTTTCCTTGAAGGGCGTGTGACTTGACTATGACTCTGGCCTCTCGGTGAACTAACACACATCTGTGCACATCTGCAGAATGAACCAGTTTCCTCAATATCATCCAAATGATAAAACCATTACTACAAGTTCCAGTCAAGCTTCAACCAACTTCCCATCAACCCCCAAAACCTCCAATCAGCCTCTCATCAACCAATAAAAGTGTCTTCTGTTATTATCCTGACGTACACACACACACTTAAACATTCAAGCGGACGCGACAGAGCGTCAGGTTTATCATAACAAATCACGATAAAGGACAATCAGTACATACCGAGTATGACGGCTCAAACACACACTGCTAACAGACTGCGAAGTAACGAATTCAGCACACATGATAAAGACATTATATAAATATGACACGTGTGTGTGTGGGGGGGGAGGTGTGGAGGGGGAGTTAAGCGTTCTCTGTTGAACAGACAACAGCATCATTCAGATATTCAGATTGAAACAAAGCAGAGTAATTCATACTCATGCATATGACGAGATGTTTATTTCGCATTTATGGAAGGAGTCTAAATTGTCAACGGAACAAACATACGAATAAATTTTCAATTATATAAAGCTACATATGTAGAGGATATGAAGTTTATCTTCGAGTGGTGAACGTAGGGCTATATATCATGAGTGAGTGAAGTGATATATTTTTCAACACGAGAAGATAAATTTCATATCTTCGCATCACTGCGTAATGTTCTTTATATTATATTATATGGACACAGCCACAAAAAAAAATACACAAGTTAATCAAAAGAATTTTAATTTTGAACTGGCTCGCCATTTTGACAACGCACATCTAGTCAGCAGGAAAACACTGGGAGTGATGTCATCGGAGTGAAATATCAGGAATTATTATACACACAGGACACTTTTCCGATGGAATAAAAACATGCGTTCTATTCCCTTCTAGCAGGTTTCATTCATTGGGTTTGATAGCATGCAATATTGTTATCATATCACTTATCCTATGCGTATTATGTCACTCTACCCAATGGAGAATAAGTGTTGAATATGGTTTATGATATTGCATGGTTGTCAAGACAACATGATGTCACATGTCGGAGGCATAAAACTTTAGCGCTAGCGAGCGACTGGGACAATTTGTAAACAAACATGGCCGCCAGGTTTGCGTCGTTTAAAAAAACACGGAAGATTTTGAGAGAATTTTGAAAGAGAAAGATGCATTGAACACCCAAAAGGAATGTCATCTCATCTCATTATCTGTAGCCGCTTTATCCTGTTCTACAGGGTCGCAGGCAAGCTGGAGCCTATCCCAGCTGACTACGGGCGAAAGGCGGGGTACACCCTGGACAAGTCGCCAGGTCATCACAGGGCTGACACATAGACACAGACAACCATTCACACTCAACGAAACTGTCCTCATGTTAAAACTGTTAATATTATAGTCAGGCTGTCTGTTGTTGCCCAGATGAGGATGGGTTCCCTTTTGAGTCTGGTTCCTCTCGAGGTTTCTTCCTCATGTCGTCTGAGGGAGTTTTTCCTTGCCACCGTTGCCACAGGCTTGCTCATTGGGGATAGATTAGGGATAAAATTAGCTCATGTTTTAAGTCGTTCAAATTCTGTAAAGCTGCTTTGCGACAATGTTTATTGTTAAAAGCGCTATACAAATAAACTTGACTTGACTCAAATTCACACCTACGGTCAATTTAGAGTCACCAGTTAACCTAACCTGCATGTCTTTGGACTGCGGGGGAAACTGGAGCACCCGGAGGAAACCCACGTGGACACGGGGAGAACATGCAAACTCTGCACAGAAAGGCCCTCGCCGGCCACGGGGCTCGAACCCGGACCTTCTTGCTGTGAGGTGACAGTGCTAACCACTACACCACCGTGCCGCCCCCAAAAGGAATGTGTATAATAATAATAATAATAATAATAATAATAAAAAAAGCCGCTAGCAGCCTTGACGGACCCTCGCACGTGTGGTTCCGCAACCCAGGAAAGTTTGCACAGACTAATACACCCTTGCCTATCTAAATCTTTAACACAAACAACAACATTACAATGGCTGTCATTACAATGAGCCAAATATATGCCAGGAGTTGAATGTGTATTCTGAACACGTCTATATGACAGCCACCGCTCCCTGCTGTATGTGTGGATATCCACTCCTAAACATACTTTTAAAGTTGCTTTAAAAACTCAGTGCCTTATTGACTTTATGGCAGCCAAAGACTTCACACAGATTGTTTCAGAACCTACCGCTGAAGCAGGTACATTAATAGACCATGTATATGTGAAAAGAACATGCATGTACTGAGTGAAAGCAAAGGTTATGCCAGTGTACTTTAGTGCACATGAAGCTATTGTGTGTACATTTTCCATTTGACAATATATTTAAGGTTCAACTTTCTAACTTTTTTGCTTAGGTTTATATTTGTACTTCTGTATGTATGTACAGTGGTGCTTGAAAGTTTGTGAACCCTTTAGAATTTTCTATATTTCTGCATAAATATGACCTAAAACATCATCAGACTTTCACACAAGTCCTAAAAGTAGATAAAGAGAACCCAGTTAAACAAATGAGACAAAAATATTATACTTGGTCATTTATTTATTGAGGAAAATTGTCCAATATTACATATCTGTGACTGGCAAAAAGTATGTGAACCTCTGGGATTAGCAGTTAATTTGAAGGTGAAATTAGAGTCAGGTGTTTTCAATCAATTGGGATGACAATCAGGTGTGAGTGGGCACCCTGTTTTATTTAAAGAACAGGGATTGATCAAAGTCTGATCTTCACAACACATGTTTGTGGAAATGTATCATGGCACGAACAAAGGAGGTTTCTGAGGACCTCAGAAAAAGCGTTGTTGATGCTCATCAGGCTGGATAAGGTTACAAAACCATCTCTAAAGAGTTTGGACTCCACCAATCCACAGTCAGACAGATTGTGTACAAAGGGAGGAAATTCAAGACCATTGTTACCCTCCCCAGGAGTGGTCGACCAACAAAGATCACTCCAAGAGTAAGGCGTGCAATAGTCAGCAAGGTCACAAAGGACCCCAGGGTAATTTCTAAGCAACTGAAGGCCTCTCTCACATTGGCTAATGTTAATGTTCATGAGTCCACCATCAGGAGAGCACTGAACAACAGTGGTCTGCATGGCAGAGTTGCAAGGAGAAAGTCACTGCTCTCCAAAAAGAACATTGCTGCTTGTCTGCAGTTCGCTAAAGATCACGTGGACAAGCCAGAAGGCTATTGGAAAAATGTTCTGTGGATGGATGAGACTAAAATAGAATTTTGGTTTAAATGAGAAGCATTATGTTTACAGAAAGGAAACCACTGCATTACAGCATAAGAACCTTATCCCAGCTGTGAAACATGGTGGTGGTAGTATCATGGTTTGGGCCTGTTTTGCTGCATCTGGGCCAGGACGGCTTGCCATCATTGATGGAACAATGAATTCTGAATTATACCAGTGAATTCTAAAGGAAAATGTCAGGACATCTGTCCATGAACTGAATCTCAAGAGAAGGTGGGTCATGCAGCAAGACAACGACCCTAAGCACACAAGTCGTTCTACCAAAGAATGGTTAAAGAAGAATAAAGTTAATGTTTTGGAATGGCCAAGTCAAAGTCCTGACCTTAATCCAATGGAAATGTTGTGGAAGGACCTGAAGCGAGCAGTTTATGTGAGGAAACCCACCAACATCCCAGAGTTGAAGCTGTTCTGTATGGAGGAACGGGCTAAAATTCCTCCAAGCCGGTGTGCAGGACTGATCAATAGTTACCGGAAATGTTTAGTTGCAGTTATTGCTGCACAAGGGGGTCACACCAGATACTGAAAGCTAAGGTTCACATACTTTTGCCACTCACAGATATGTAATATTAGGGAATTTTCCTCAATAAATAAATGACAAAGTATAATATTTTTGTCTCATTTGTTTAACTGGGTTCTCTTTATCTACTTTTCAGACTTGTGTGAAAATCTGATGATGTTTTAGATCATATTTATGCAGAAATATAGAAAATTCTAAAGGGTTCACAAACTTTCAAGCACCACTGTATGTATGTATGTATGTATGTACTTGTGTTTGTGTGTGTGTATTTGATCATGTGTATGTGAAAAATACGGACTGGACTCCGCCTCCTTGTCAACCAACTCTGAGGCCCTGTCCACACGGCAACGGATTCAGGTGAATCTGATAAAATTGTTTATCGTTTCGGCCTGGCGTCCACACGGCACCGGCGTTTTGGGTGCCCCAAAACGATATTTTTTGAGAACGAGTGGAAAAATCTGGCAACGGCGCCGTTGCGAAGTCGTCTGGATGAGTAGAACGGATTTGTTTACGATGACGTCACAACCACATGACTAGAACAAGCAGCACTCTTGCGCGCATCATTCGTAACAACAACAGCAACAATGGATAAGAATCTTTATTATTGGATAAGAATCTTTTGAAATTGTTTACACATTAACCTGACTGACCTGCCAGACAGACAATTTACACCTGCTTTGATGAACAGAAAGTACAGCCTTCCACACAAAGCAACAGTTACCGGACTATAATGGAGGCAGAGGGGAAAAGGGTCAGAAGACCCTTCAACAGACTGTTTTGTATGAACCACTGCATTGCATTCACTTTTGTATACAGCTTTTCTTTTAAATAAACAAGTAACTGAACCATTTCTTGAATTTCTTTTTTTTATTGGATAAGACTGCTTTTCAAAATGTTCACACACAATATAAAAAGTTATATAAATTATATAAAAAATGCTTTTCAAAATGTTCACACACAATAAGAAAATTAAGTTATATAAAACTATGCACACTAATAAAACTAATTTGTACACACAGAAGGCACGATTTCCTCGCGTAGTCGCAGCCATCTTCTTCTTGTTGTTGTGTGCTTGTTCCTGTGAGTGCTTCACGCCAGGTAGAAGAAGGGGTTTATGCGCATGCGTCCTACTTCTTCTATTGTTCTGGTGTCTCCGATGGGACCGTCTTACAGCGCACGTAGAGGTGTGGCATGTGTATTGCATCGTTTTCAGCAAGCGTTGCGTTGCCATATGGACCTGATATTTTACTGATCCGTTGCCCATGTGGACGCGATATTTTTTTTACCCGCTAAAAAAACAATCTCGTTGCCGTTGTCGTGTGGATGTAGCCTGAGACTTTTGCTGTTGCTTTGTGTTCTGTTCAGAACAACTTGTTAGAATTAAATGTGAGAAACCATTTACAACTGATAAAGTGCTATTCACTTAGTGACTTAGCCACTTAGTGTGTGCTTCCCTTAACCCTTTGATGCAAAACATGGCTCAAAAGTGACCCGGCTGAGATTTTATCTTCTATATCTTTGCAATAAATTAATTCCATCATTCAGTATTCAAGGTATTCCTCAATTTACTTGTTTTTGATCATCATACATCCTTATTTTATTTTTTCCTTTCTTACTTTTTGAATAAAAACCCTTTTTGTATCACTACCCTTCTAATGCACAACATGGGTCAAAAACGACCTGCATTCATTTTCCAGGTTATTTCATGTATGGCTGAGTGTTTCTATGATCTACTTTTGAAATAAATTCATTTTGTCATTTACTTTTCCAAATATGCAGTAAATATCTTGTGTTTGTTTAGCACAAATCATCATTTTTATTTTTCCTTTCTTAAGTTATGAACAAGCACAGCTTTTGTAATTCTACATCAAGTTTACACACATGGGTCAGAACCGACCCGCATGCATTTACTCCAGCGTTTGGTGGGAACTGTGAATTGTGCTTGTGTCAAACATTTCACAGCTCAGCACAGCGCCCTTTGCCCGTCTAATACATGGAAGTAATGTTTTTCAATTGTTCGAACATTACCTTAGAAAAAAATCGATGATGTTTAGGTTACCTTGAGAGTGAGTAGATTACTTGTCAGAAAGTTACAAGTAATTACTATTAGCTACCGAGCTGTTGACATATTCTACTTTAGTTCGCTAATTTTATTGTAGTCGGCTTAGCTAACTGCATAGTTAATAAATAAATAACTGGCCCCATTCACTGCTAAAGTAATTACTTGAAACAAATTATTATTATAGTATTAAGACATTTAATTTTAAATCACACTTGGATGACCCATGTGTAGTAATATAAAAAGTATTTTTGTTCATAAAGTAGGAAAGAAAAAATTAAATTAATGATTTGTGGTAATTAAAAACAAGATATTTAAAGAATACTTGGAATATTCAATCATAAAATAAATTGATTTCAAAAGATAGAGCAAAGAAAAACTCCATCAGCATGAAATAACCTGGAAAATGAATGCGGGTCATTTTTGACCCATGTTGTGCATTAGAAGGGGTGTGCATATGTTTTGCATCAAAGGGTTAAAAGAAAATAAACCTTAACTGAACAAACGTTAATTTTGCTTTCCTAGTCATCTGTTACTAACAAACTAAGAACAAGGGGTTCTGTTTCCATCACAACAGCATGGTTATTTTCTTGTAAATCGTTCACTGTTTTGTGTTTTGTGAATGTGTGTATGTGTGTGCACAGAATTGTATGTCATCCATTCTCGTGTGAGTATTCATGTGCGTGTATATGATTGCAACAGTGTGTGTGTACGAGTGTGTGTGCTACATGTATATGAGTGTGTGTGCATGCATATGAGTGTGAGTGTATTCGTCATGTGTCAAAACACATATTTAAAACCCTATTCTTTCCTTGGCCAGTTGGTGGCGCTATACCAGACAGGCATATTGGGCGCATAGATGTCATAATAATCACATTCTCTAATAACCTGAAAGGTTTCAGCCAAATCATTAAATGTATTATGACTTCATGACACATTTCCTGTTTATGTGGCGAGTATTAAAATTCATAATATTGCCATTTCAACATATTACAACATATCAAACATCCCTTCGCAATTCAACATCAGCAATATCTTGGCATCATGTTTGCCAAGTTTGACATGAATCTGATGAACCGTCTAGGAGGAGTACGTTAAAAATGACCATGTGTCCAAACGCATATAAGCCCAATTACCTCACTTCCTGTTGGGTGTGACATTATCCAAAGGGTAGAACTTTGGGTAGAACTCTAAAGTTCTAACCATTTATTTCAATGGGAAATGGAAAAAGGGGAGCTATGAAGTCCCTGGGCCATACCCGGGGCCAAACGTTTGTGGCTAAGAAGCGGTTACAATGACTGATGTGTGTATCAAATTTCATGAGTTTTCGTGCATGGGAAATGCCTCAAAAAAAGCCTAGTGCAATAGAAAAATTATAATAATAATAATCCTTCGAAAAACAATAGGGTCTTCGCACCGACCGGTGCTCAGGCTCTAATAATATTGGCTGGCTTTTTTTCATGGTATATCAGATATATTCCATTCAGCTACTCATCTTCGACTCGTTCAGTATCATGCTAGCTGAAAGGAATATATCTGATATACCATGAAAAAAAGCCAGACAATATTATTTAAATATGTCACTCAGATCCGTGGTGTATTTCGTATGAGTTTTTCAACACGAGAAAATAAACTTCATATCTTCAAGCCAACATGTGATTTTCTTTTTATTGTATCGACACATTCACAAACAAAAAGTGCCCAAATTTATCAAAACAATTCATTGATTTACTCACGAGTGACATATAGAGATTTATGTCAAGGTTTATATATAAGGTTTATATATAAAACGTACAGGTATCATCGTTCATCATGTCACTTCCTGTCCATTTTGCCTTTCATTTTTTTCTCTCTTCTCCACATCATAACTGTTAACGCAGCAAGTTAACACCAAATGCCCAAACACTGCACTTTGCACTTCCTGGCAGCTTTGAAATATAAATGAGAGAGCGAGGGAAAGAGATGTGTGCAGACTCAGGAAGTTAGATTTACGCTATAAGGAAGAAAGCAGAGTGAAAGCAATAGCTGCAGACACCACCCTCATGATAAATCAGTGTCTTGATCAAACTTTTTTCAGTGGATCGTCTCACTGCAATCCCTCTATCTTCGCCTACTTTTGGTAAATTAGCATAAAAATGCCTAAAGCGAAATAATCCTGGATTATTATCTTCTGGATTACTGTTAATTATTAATTTACCCTGTTCTGTTTTTTTCCTCAGACTCTTTCTGATACCTCATGAGTTGCAGCAAGAAGAAGGGATCGCGTTGCTTTGACGTATTAGCCAATTTGTTAAAGGCTCCAAAATGGCGGCTCATAAACACCGTAATCAGGATGCCCACGCAGTCGTTTCAGCCCTTTTATTATTCTAGAAACCACAGTGGAAAGCGTCCAAGCTAAATCAAGAAACTGTGAGCCTCTGCTTTAATGAGTCAAGTGTTAATTACAGTGAAGAACCATCACTTGTTACTCATGAAGGCAGAGAAAGAAAACAAGCTAATGGTCTTAACCTTGAGTCCCAAAACTGGGTTCAATGAGCCGGCCTTGAACAAACGTTCCAGATCTTTCCACCAGCACAAAAACTATTCTTTAGCAATCTCTACACTTTCTGTTATGTTTTTGCTGGTTGACTAAATAACATGCTAATTAGCCAACTAGGCTTTCTGGTTGTTTTGAAAAGGAGCTAGTTTCAGGTTGGAGTCCCTGTGTGAATGAATTGTGCTCAAAATAAATCATAAATTTGTGGCATGGTTTATTCAAGTATGACTTGAATAAGTGATAAGAGATAAGGGATAGGGGATAGGGAATAGGGGGTAGCGGATAAGATATAGGGGATAAGGGATAGGGATAGGGGATAGGGGATAAGGGATAGGGGATAAGGGATAATGGATAGGGGATAAGGAATATGGGATAAGGTATAAGGGATAGGGTATAGGGTATAAGGGATAAGGGATAGGTGATAAAGGATAAGGGATAGGGGATAAGGGATAAGGGATAGGGTATAAGGGATAAGGGATAGGGGATAGAGGATAAGGGATGGGGATAAGGGATAGGGGATAGAGGATAAGGGATAGGGGATTGGGGATAGGGGATAGAAGATTGGGGATAAGGGATAGGGGACAGAGGATAGAGGATAAGAGATGGGGAAAGGGGATAATGGATAAGATATAGGGGATAAGGGATAGGGGATAGGGGATAAGAATAGAATAGAATACCTTTATTGTCACTATACACGTGTACAATCACAGTGCAAACAGCATAAAAATATGCAATATAAAAGAATATAGTGCAAAAAAAAGGGGGGCACTATGTACAGTGTTGTGTTCCACATTATGGAGTGCGGTATTGCACATTATAAGTATTGCACAGAGAGAGTCCAGGTATTGCACATTATAAGTATTGCACAGGGAGAGTCCGGGTATTGCACATTATAAGTATTGCACAGGGAGAGTCCAGGTATTGCACATTATAAGTATTGCACAGGTAGAGTCCGGGTATTGCACATTATAAGTATTGCACAGGGAGAGTCCAGGTATTGCACATTATAAGTATTGCACAGGGAGAGTCCAGGTATTGCACATTATAAGTATTGCACAGGGAGAGTCCGAGTATTGCACATTATGAGTATTGCACAGGGAGAGTCCGGGTATTGCACATTGTAAGTATTGCACAGGGAGAGTCTGGGGGCTGGGGGGGGGGTTAGACTATAAAGTCAGTGAATATTCGAGTTCAGGGTGGTTATGGCTTTTGGAAAGAATCTGTTTTTGAATCTATTTGTTTTTGTCTTGATGCACCTGTAGTGCCTCCCTGAGGGCAACAGTTCAAACAGATCAAAGCCAGGGTGGGAGCTGTCCTTGGTAATGTTCTTAGCTCTGCTGAGGCAGCGGGAGGTGTAAATGTCCATCAGGGAGGGGAGAAGGCAGCCGATGATCTTCTGTGCTGCCTTTACTACTCTCTGGAGCCTCTCCTTGTCTGCAGCAGTGCAGCTGCCGTACCATACTGTGATACAGTGCGTCAGCAGGCTCTCAATGGATGAGCGGTAGAAGGTCAGCAGCAGGTTGGAGTCTAGGTTGTACTTCCTGAGGACTCCAGGAAGTGAAGCCGCTGCTGAGCCTTCTTGATGACTGCCGTGATGTTCTCTGTCCAGGAGATGTCGGCGGAGATGAGAATGCCGAGAAACCGGAAGGTGTGGACCCTCTCCACACACTCGCCGTTGATATGAAAGGGGGCTAGGTCAGTGCTGTGCTTCCTGAAGTCAACGATGATCTCTTTGGTTTGCTTGGTGTTCAGAGCAAGGTTATTCTCCGAACACCAGGCTGCCAACTTCAGGACCTCCTCTCTGTAGGCTGCCTCGTCTCCCTTCGAGATGAGTCAGACCACAGTGGTGTCGTCAGCAAACTTGACGATGAGGTTGTTGTTGTGGGTTGAACTGCAGTCATGGGTGTAGAGGCAGTACAGGAGGGGGCTCAGCACACAGCCCTGTGGAGAGCCGGTGCTCAACGTGCGGGTGGAGGAGAAGTGGGGGCCAAGTCTCACAGTCTGGGGCTGGTTGGTAAGAAAGTCCTTTATCCAGGCACATGTGAGATGGGGGAGGCCGAGAGTGTCCAGTTTTCTGATGAGGATGTCCGGGATTATTGTGTTAAAGGCTGAACTGTAATCCACAAAGAGCATCCGGACGTAGCTCTGGCGCTGCTCCAAGTGGTTCAGCGCAGAGTGGAGAGCTACAGCAATGGCGTCCTCTGTGGATCTGTTCGCACGTTATGCGAACTGGTGGGGGTCGAAGTCTGGGGGGAGGTAGTTCTCGATGTGCTGAAGAACTAGTCTCTCGAAGCACTTCATGATCACCGGGGTGAGGGCCACAGGACAGTAATCATTCAGGCTGGTGACAGGAGACTTCTTTGGCACTGGGATTATTGTTGCTGATTTTAGGCAGGGCGGGATGACTGCCTGAGCCAGGGAGAGGTTGAAGATCCTGGTGAAGGTGAGGGCGAGCTGATGGGTGCACGCTCTGAGCACCTTGCCAGGTACTCCGTCTGGGCCGGTCGCTTTCTTGGGGTTCACTGCCAGGAGCATCCGTCTGACATCGTGCTCCTGTACAGTGAATGGAGTGGTGCAGGAACCAGGTGGGGGTGGGGGCAGGGCTGGAGCAGATGAGTGCTGCTGGGATGTTTCAAAGCGAGCAAAGAAGCAATTTAGCTCCTCTGCCAGCGGCGCACTCAGGTCTCCTGTTGACGCATCACAGCCTCTAAAGTTTGTGATGTCTTGTATACCCCGCCACACCTCCCGTGTGTTGTTGCTGGACAGGTGGGACTCTATACTCATCCTATGGTCCGCCTTGGCTTTTTTAATTCCTCTTTTCAGGTCAGCTCGAGCAGCTCTGTACAGAGCTCTGTCACCTGACCTGAAGGCAGCGCCGCGGGCCCTGAGGAGTGAGCGGACCTGGCTGGTCATCCAGGGTTTCTGGTTTGGGAAAACCTGGACGTTTTTGTCCACTGTCACATTCCCGATGCAGAACTTGATATAGTCCAGTACCGTTCCTGTGAATATCTCCAGCTCCTGGTGTCCAAATAAGTCCCAGTCTGTCTGATTGAAGCAGTCTTGGAGTTTGGAGAGTGCATTGTCAGGCCAGGTTGTAACATTCCTAATGGTGGGCCTGGCTCTGCGTCTGAGGGGGGTGTAGGCTGAGGAGAGCAGGAGGGAAAGATGGTCTGATTGGCCGAGGTGGGGGAGGGGTATGGCTCTGTACGCATGCCTGATGTTGGAGTAAACATGATCCAAAGTGTTCTCCCCTCTAGTAGAACACTTGACATGTTGATAGAACTTTGGCAGTACAGTCTTCAAGTTGGCCTTATTAAAGTCTCCCGCAATTATGTGAACACCGTCGGGGTGGGCTCGCTGCTGTTTGTTTATGGTGTTCAGCAGGAGAGAAAGCGCTGTGTTTACACTGGCATTGGGTAGAATATACACAGCCATGACAATCACTACAGTTAGCTCTCTCGGTAGAAAAAAAGGCCGGCATCTTACAGACATGTACTCGAGGTCTGGGGAACAGTGTTTGTCTATAATTGTTCCGTTGTTACACCAGTTATCATGCACGTAAATACAGAGCCCCCTTCCTCTGCTCTTACGGGAGTCCTCAGTCCTGTCCCAGCAAAGCAGAGTGCGACCTGCTAGCTGCAAGCTAGCATCGGGAATTCCGGGTGAAGCCAGGTTTCCGTGATAACCAAAATACAGCAGTCACGAACATAGCGATTTCCAGCGAGTTGTAATTCCAAGTCGTCCATTTTATGCACCAGGGATCTGGCATTGGAGAGATACAGGCTCAGTAGAGGTGGCTTGTGTGGTTGTTTTCTTAGCCTTAGCATAATACCGGACCTGCGGCCCCGCTCCCGCTTCCTCTCCCTCCTCCGTCTGTGCCGTCTCCTAGACCCGATAACAATCCACGGAGAGCCCGGCGGTCTTGCTATGTCGTCTGGGATGTTATGCGAGTAGTGAAAATCGCTCGAAACAGATATCTGGTATTGGTCACCGATGTCCAAAAGTGTCTGGCGGGTGTACTGGATGGTGCACAAACAAGCAAGAAAAAAATATAATAACAACAAAAAAGAGCACTGAAAAGGAAAGCCGTGAGCCGCTGCAACCATGTACGCCGCCATCTTGTAACTTTACAGATCTTGTAATCTTGTAATCTTTACAGATCAGATAGTCTTGATTTTGTTTATCATCTTCATTTTTGTAAAGGTGTGCTAACTTTTGCACTGATTTGTATGTTCTGTCCAACAATAACACACAGTTACACAGCAGTCAAAAGTCACACTTGGTAATATCACTGATCTCTCTCTCTCTCTCTCTCTCTCTCTCTCTCTCTCTCTCTCTCTCTCTCACACACACACACACACACACACACACACAAAAAAAAAAAACCTGAAATCATTTCCCAGAATCCCATCATTGCCTCTGATGTCATAATAATATGTTTAACTGCAGCTGTAAAGACAAACCACAGCTGGTTAAAAGTGTGATGATGGGAGGAGATTCTCTCATCATTACCCCTTGTTTGGACCGACAGTTAAGAGCATCAGCTGAGAACGCACCAGACTGAAACCACACACACACACACACGTGATCCTTTACTACAACCTGTAATCAAAATCACAGCCGGATCCAAACCCCAGAGAAAACCTGTAATCATCGGCTCACAGTGAGCAGAAGGACGGTAATAAACACGTACACTACAGTACACTCCAAAACCAAAACCGTTAGAACATACAGCATACAAGAAATTATCTTAGGATCATTTGTAAGGAATAAAACACTCTGTGTGGTGGTGTTATAGGAAAATAATCAGTGACAAGCCGGTGTGTTAAAGCAGAGCTACATTGCATTTCTCTCTCTCTCTCTCTCTCTCTCTCTCTCTCTCTCTCTCTCTCTCTCTCTCTCTCAGACATTTGCTGTTACACAGACATGACCTGTGGATGAAATGACCCAGTAAATCACTTTCTACCCCCTCTCCTGCGCTCTCCCCCTCTGTTTCACTGCCTTTCTTCCTTCTGTGTGTCTCCTGCTCCAATTTACACTGAAGAAGGAGCACACGGCATCTCCTGAATTCCAAGCAGCCCGTCACGTGTCCGTTAAAGATGAAGTTAAAGATGGCGCGTCCGCTGGCATGTCTCTGTACAGTGGAGGCGTGAATAAAGGAATCAGATCTGACGCGTAATAAGGGATGCCACTTTTGCCAACGATGTGCACACTATACACTGAAAATACACCAATAATAACACACATACAAAAAAAAAAACCACATTGTGTCGAGATCTAACGTGTCGAGATTAACATCTGATCGAGTAGAACGTTCACAGGCTCTAACCATGTCACTGAAAGATAACACTGTATTGAGCGGACATTCTGTAGCACTAACACGTGCTGATCCAGTGACGGACGAACTCTGTACGACATCCATCAGCAAGCAAACAGCACACAGGAAAAGACGAGTGAATGAGAAGGGGATGAAATCCACCACGCCGGTGATAACAGGAGAGACAACTGTCTGTCCGTCCATCCATCACAACACCAAGAAGAGAAAAGATGAGACGAGATGAGAAGCTCTTTATTCAGCATCAGACTGGATGGGAAATGAACAGAGCATGGTTGCATGATGGAGGACGAAAAAGAGAATCAAGACGAAAAATGGAGAGAAACCAGTACAGAGGGAAAGGGATAGAGACGGGAACAAATCAAAGCATTCTCTGAGATAAAGCTGATTTTGAAAAATAGGTCATACAGTATATCCTCCCTGAAACCAGAACAAGAAAGATTGAGAGATAACAGGAAAGAGAGAGAGAGAGAGAGAGAGAGAGGCTAAGTTAAGAGTGATAAATGCCACAATGCTAAAACTAAAGAAGAAAGAAAACCGACTCTGATTCCTGACTGTAACATTTCTGCTTCAGTCTAATCACCTACCAACACACACACACACCTTCGGACAATTCCTAACTTACAAATTGACCACTTTATGATGTCAGTATTTTGTAGGGTTCGGCAAACGACACAAAGAACGTCCTTTCCAACATCCTACCGGTGAGAAAATTCCACGAACAACTTCTCACTATTATAGCAACATTTACGGCACATACAACCGACGCAGGACCAAACAGTTTACGTTTGTTCAGGATTTCTGCTCAATTATCTCATCTCATCTCATTATCCGTAGCCGCTTTATCCTGTTCTACAGGGTCGCAGGCAAGCTGGAGCCTATCCCAGCTGACTACGGGCGAAAGGCGGGGTACACCCTGGACAAGTCGCCAGGTCATCACAGGGCTGACACATAGACACAGACAACCATTCACACTCACATTCACACCTACGCTCAATTTAGAGTCACCAGTTAACCTAACCTGCATGTCTTTGGACTGTGGGGGAAACCGGAGCACCCGGAGGAAACCCACGCGGACACGGGGAGAACATGCAAACTCCGCACAGAAAGGCCCTCGCCGGCCACTGGGCTCGAACCCGGACCTTCTTGCTGTGAGGCGACAGCGCTAACCACTACACCACCGTGCCGCCTATTGCTCAATTATATATTTTTTAAAAAGTACAAGAATTTATACTTGGTACAAACAATGAATTTGCATTCTTTCTTTTGTCCTAAGGGTAAAAAAAACTTTTGCACTCATTCTATTGCTCTCTCTCTCTCTCACACACGCTCTCTGTGGTTATAAATAGTGTACAGAGTGTGTGTAGAGTGTGTGTGGTGTTCTATGCTTCTAATGACTGAACGTCTGAACCACACACTGCTGTATAATGAGGCTTTATTTGCGTATGTTTGGATCCATCCCAATCCCCTTCACTGCACTCTAACCACAGAGAGAGAGAGAGAGAGAGAGAGAGAGAGAGAGAGAGAGAGAGAGAGAGAGAGAGAGAGGGTGCAACCACAGGCGACAGTATTCCACAACTGAACCACACCCTGATCACACACACACACTTCACACTTTCACATGTGCACATTACAAAACCCATATTCGGGCTGTGCAGTAAGATATAAAACATTACAGTTATAATGATATCTTTAATGTTTTTAAAATAATAATTACAAACTAATTGAGATCATCTGATTTAATGGGTGTTGAGTCGTACTGAATCTTTTTAATTGTAATTTAAAATCTTTAAAATGGTCAAAATCCTCCCCCCCCCCTTTTCAGTGTTCATTTTTGCAGAGATTAAATACAAAATATTTCAGGGTTTTAAAAATAAAATGCAAAGCTACTGCACAAATCTGTGTATCGTCATGCATATCATGTATCGCAGAAATGTCTTTAAGCATCGTGACATGATATTTTCACTCATTTCATGCTCATTTTTACCTCACATTAATTTTGCATATTTATCCGAAACAAATTATTCCTAAATGTTGACATGTAAGTTTATCATGTGCATTGAATACATTAAAAAAAAAAACACGCATTAATTTTCTCATTCAATCTACAAAGCAAACTACACATCGGTGTTTTTAGCATTTAACAGTTTTCTTTTTACATTTATTGTTGCTCTTTTTCTGTGGATGAACGTGTCATGGTGTTTTTATTTTATTGGACATTGAGATTCTACAGTGAGGATGAAGTCATGACGTCATACCCTATGTAGTCAGCATATATGACTGTATGACCAATAGGAATGGAGCAGTTTGGGATTTGTAGAAATGTACAATTATTGCAGGTAAATAAATCCAAACATAAAATGCTAAAATGCACTGAGGATTGTTGACACTAAATTTCCCGAATTTGTGAATTACGTTACATTACAGGTATTTAGCAGATGCTCATATCCAGAGTGGCATACAACATACCCAGAGCAGCCTGGGGAGCAGTTAGGGGTTAGGTGCCTTGCTCAAGGGCACGTCAGCCATTCTTTCTGGTCCAGGGAATCAAACCAGCGACTTGCAGACCCCAAGTATTTTAGTGAGCCAAGCTGAAAAAGTACTCCGCAAGTCATCCAATGTATGGGAAAAAATATATATATATCACCGCAAGCAGCGATGAAGGGCCCGAGATCGTCTGGTATACCAAATCTGGCATGAATCCAACAAACTGCCTAGGAGGAGAACGTCAAAATGTAACACGTGTCAAAACGCACAAAACCAAAAATAACTCACTTTCTGTTGAGTACAGCTAATACAATGTACATTATAATTTTGTTCATCTTAAGGCACCTCACACACCTACCAAATTTGACACGGATAGGTGAAACTATATACCAGGCAAAAGTCTCAATGACATGTGGGGGCGCTATGGAGTTCCCCAGACACACCCAGAGCCAAGCCTCTATCCCTGAGTAGCGGTGGCCAGGACTAATGTGCGTACCAAATTTCCTGGGTTTTCGCCCATGGGAACCACCTCAAAAATTGCCAAGTCTTGAAGAAAAAGAAGAAGAAGAATAGTAAGACTAATAAGAAGAATCCTTAGGAAAACAATAGGGCCTTGCACATCGGTTCAGCGCTGTCCGGTGGACACCGGAGGCCACACACCTCAGGTTCTCAGGCCCTAAAAACTGGCTGTAGTTCAGTGGGTTCAGTTTTTTCAAACATGAACTAGTGCAGCTTCTGTAGCAGTTCCTCTATTGTTGTTTATCCAATCACATGTATTTATTTTTAATTATTAGGCTGAAGGCAGCTCATCGGACCAGAGATCTCTACACAGCTAGAGACATTAGGACAGAATGGAAAGAGTTTTACATATTTTCATAGATTGCATTAACAGTAGTCTGACTGTCCGGGACAACCAAATGTTTGGTCCGGACAAGTCAAATCCGCATCTACCTGTCTGATGGGACAAATTGAATATTTGTTGAAAATCACCATTTTTGCAGTAATTAGTCAAGAGTCACATCAATAAAGTTCCAACAAAACTAGTTCAATCCCCTCAGTGGTCCGGCCGTGTTATTGCTTACGAAATTCCAGGAAAGCTGAGTACAGCAGGTGTGTGTGTGTGTAAAAATAACCACGTCGTAATCAGTGTTGCCAGATTGGGCGGTTTCCCGCCCAATAGGGCAATTTTGAATTCTACTTCGTGGGCAAAAAATAGCTTGGGCTGGTTGACAAAATTTGGGCGGGTTTGACGTTAGTTCGGCGGGTTTTTATCAGATGTTTATAAATATTTTGCACCAACGTTCTGTGTGAGAATGCAGCCAGAGACACTTATATAGCCTTAGAAGGACTTTGATGCAGCACATTCTACAACCCTGATTCCAAAAAAGTTGGGACAAAGTACAAATTGTAAATAAAAACAGAATGCAATAATTTACAAATCTCAAAAACTGATATTGTATTCACAATAGAACATAGACAACATATCAAATGTCGAAAGTGAGACATTTTGAAATTTCATGCCAAATATTGGCTCATTTGAAATTTCATGACAGCAACACATCTCAAAAAAGTTGGGACAGGGGCAATAAGAGGCTGGAAAAGTTAAAGGTACAAAAAAGGAACAGCTGGAGGACCAAATTGCAACTCATTAGGTCAATTGGCAATAGGTCATTAACATGACTGGGTATAAAAAGAGCATCTTGGAGTGGCACCGGCTCTCAGAAGTAAAGATGGGAAGAGGATCACCAATCCCCCTAATTCTGCGCCGACAAATAGTGGAGCAATATCAGAAAGGAGTTCGACAGTGTAAAATTGCACAGAGTTTGAACGTATCATCGTCTACAGTGCATAATATCATCAAAAGATTCAAAGAATCTGGAAGAATCTCTGTGCGTAAGGGTCAAGGCCGGAAAACCATACTGGGTGCCCGTGATCTTCGGGCCCTTAGACGGCACTGCATCACATACAGACATGCTTCTGTATTGGAAATCACAAAATGGGCTCAGGAATATTTCCAGAGAACATTATCTGTGAACACAATTCACCGTGCCATCCGCCGTTGCCAGCTAAAACTCTATAGTTCAAAGAAGAAGCCGTATCTAAACACAATCCAGAAGCGCAGATGTCTTCTCTGGGCCAAGGCTCATTTAAAATGGACTGTGGCAAAGTGGAAAACTGTTCTGTGGTCAGACGAATCAAAATTTGAAGTTCTTTATGGAAATCAGGGACGCCGTGTCATTCGGACTAAAGAGGAGAAGGACGACCCGAGTTGTTATCGGCGCTCAGTTCAGAAGTCTGCATCTCTGATGGTATGGGGTTGCATTAGTGTGTGTGGCATGGGCAGCTTACACATCTGGAAAGACACCATCAATGCTGAAAGGTACATCCAGGTTCTAGAGCAACATATGCTCCCATCCAGACGACGTCTCTTTCAGGGAAGACCTTGCATTTTCCAACATGACAATGCCAAACCACATACTGCATCAATTACAGCATCATGGCTGCGTAGAAGAAGGGTCCGGGTACTGAACTGGCCAGCCTGCAGTCCAGATCTTTCACTCATAGAAAACATTTGGCGCATCATAAAACGGAAGATACGACAAAAAAGACCTAAGACAGTTGAGCAACTAGAATCCTACATTAGACAAGAATGGGTTAACATTCTTATCCCTAAACTTGAGCAACTTGTCTCCTCAGTCCCCAGACGTTTACAGACTGTTGTAAAGAGAAAAGGGGATGTCTCACAGTGGTAAACATGGCCTTTTCCCAACTTTTTTGAGATGTGTTGTTGTCATGAAATTTAAAATCACCTAATTTTTCTCTTTAAATGATACATTTTCTCAGTTTAAACATTTGATATGTCATCTATGTTCTGTTTTGAATAAAATATGGAATTTTGAAACTTCCAAATCATTGCATTCCGTTTTTATTTACAATTTGTACTTTGTCCCAACTTTTTTGGAATCGGGGTTGTATGTACTATCTACGTCCACTAGTCTACATCCAATCCAATCCATATTAAACACTTCTGTGACCCAATCAGAGATCGCGGGCATCACACGACACAGAGTGCAGTTAGTGAACGACGGCTAGTCAAGATGCCAAAGTGGGCAAAATACAAAAAAAAGTACAGTATCAGGATAACAGATGAAGAAAATACATGGATGTAGACAAAAATAAATTAAGCAGAATAACTAGGCCTGTAAAATTAATAAAACAAACAGGATAAATAAAAATATAAATAAATAAAAGACAAATAAAAAATAAATAACCTCAGCAATGCAGATGTTAGATATGCATCGTAGCCTAACATAGCCTACATAATATTATGCGTGTGCGTCACCTACTGGTGCATGTAGGATTCAGAACACAGCAGATGATTGCAAAGTTATAATCTGATTCAACCACACGGAGCCGAGTACCAGACAGCAGATTTTTCACCTCCAGCACTGACGGGCTCATGTTGCCATTTAGAAGTTGTTTGCATTGTTGTTCGATTTACAAATAGTATACTGGTCTTTAGCTGCATATTTTTACTTTACAAGATAGGCATCAAGTACATTTTACATTTTGGGCGGTTTTAAGTGCATTTTGGCGGGTTCTGAACATATTTTGGGCTGGAAAACGTCAGCAGTATCTGGCAACACTGGTCGTAATATCTAATTATAGATTATTAGACTTCATCGAAATTGGAGAAATGGCCACCAAATACCTCAATAAAATAAATATCCGTGGTGAATCTTCATTCCATTTGGACATTTATTGTATTTTTCTTTTGTATAGTTCACATTAACCATCACACGTGTCGTAAAATATTTCACGGGAATTTTACGACAGTGCTGAACTCACTTACGGTTTGTTTTCATTCACAACGTGATTCTGACACCCTTATCATGTCCAACTCGTCTTCTTTGGTTTCATTTCGTCAAAAGAAAGTAAAAAAGACAACAATTCCAACACTTAAAACTGCAGATCAGGAAATGGGTTATAACAACACATGCACCATAATGGGGCTTTGGATAGTTTTTGTTTATTGTTACAGTTAAAGTTTGCGTTTTATTGAAAAATTATAAATCATTAAAACATAATGACTATCATAACTATACCTGCTTTTTGATAAACTTTGCTAATACCTTTCCTTTCATTGAATTAGTAAGTACACAGTAATAAAAAGGATATGGTCAGGACAAGTGAAAAATCTTGCTGCTTGTCCGACTGGACGAGTGGATTAAAATCGAGCTTTCTCCATTTTTCATTTCATTTAACGTCTCTGGTCCAATTAGTGAACTGATAACGAACTGATGAATTGTCTCGACTCTGCGGATTGTTTGGCGTGCACACCTGGAAGAAAGTAGATTTACGGAATACATTAATAAAAATAAAAATTCCATCCTGCATCCCTTGGCACACCATTTTTATGATGAAACTCGTTCTGAGACCAACAATCTTGTATTTTTTTTCTGTCCTACATTTAAATCCCTTTCACATAGTTTTCCCAACCATATAAACATGTCTGAGATACAGAACCAATCAACAAAGCAGTTGAAGGTATAAGTGCGATGATTTGCACGTTCTTAATCTTCATCATCTTTAGATTCAAAGCCGTCTTCACCATTTCACTCCATTAACCATCTACATGCTTCTGTAGAACTGTTTTAAGCTTTAAAAAAGGGAACTAGGACCATGAGGAGGTTGAATACAATCAACCTTCCTTCCGCTATTGCTGCGGGGTGTTGAGTCACTGAGAGACAGACAGACAGAGGTGTGACATCTGGGCCACAAAACATACACCTCAATAGTCACCTCGGATAGAAGGAGCGCAGTGATGGAGTCAGGAACTGGGGAGCGGATAAACACCTCAGGAAGGAGATAAAGATCTTTCAGAGCAGCTTTTGTTGTTTTTAGTGGCTTATACACATCCAGTGGCCACGAGTGGTTAGCATGTCTGCCTCTCGACTGGAATATCGCGAGTTCTATTCTTGGTCGGGTCATACCAAAGACCATCATAACAATGGTACCTACTGCCATCTGGCAAGACACGCTCCAATACAGATATGAGTAGGGAGTCAAACTTTCATGGCTACCAGAGGACTAGCCCCCCACTGTATCCCTAGCCAGGTAATAGGTGTGAGGCTGAGGGCTATAGAAACAGAGATTGGCGCTGCCCAGTGTGCCTCAAAAGACTGGCTAGTACTGGGACAGGAGACTGCCTGGGAAGACCAGATGCTGGTGTGGGAGGGACTTTGACTTTGATTTGATACGCTCCAGTAAGCCTTAAAGCTCTTAAACGTGGGCATTGATTGCTCAGGGGCGTGTCCCATCACATCCCCTGAGAGGGGGACAGTTTAATCCTTGACCCTGAAGAACGACATGTTGCGTAATATTATGAACTTTCAGGAGTGGATAAATCATAAATTTATTTGCTAGCCCACAAATCATGTAGAATTGCCAGCATGATGTCCAGTCCAATGATTTGGTTAACTGGAAGCTCATTAAAGGGGTACCAAATATAATATATACAGTTGCTGATGTGACAAAGTAACGTATTCTTAAGTATTCTATCAAATTTATATACTAGAAAACAACGAAATATCTTGGTAATTGTAAATATAATAGTCGGTACGCTAAACGGCACAAGAGTCGCCATTTTTAAAAGACCGTGACGTCAGCCCTACCCACTGCACTAGGAGAGAAGCGTGTAATCATGGCGTCGGGCGCATCAAGTGAAAGCGACAGCTCTGTCGAATCATACGAAGAGATCCCGCAAGACACACTGCAAGCAGGCTATGGCTTAGAAGGGTACCAGTTTGAACCTAGGAGAGGTACTCTCGACTCCGGTGATGACGAAAGAAGAGAAGAAAGCTCAAACTCGCTTGGTGTTTTTCAGCGGAAACGAGTGAAAAGACACGTCTGGAGGATCGTTATGCTTTCCATCGGTCCTGTTATTACACCCGAAAGCAACACACTGTGGCACTGTGTAGCCGATCACTTACAATTCATCCTACTTTCCGATTCACACGTGCTATTCCCAACCTCAATGAGCCAACACAACTGGGCACATACATACGTCATGAGTGTTACGCAGAGAAAATGAACGTGCATTCTGATTGGATAAAATTAATATCATGGCGGGCTGTTCAAACTGCGGAAATAGTTTGCTCGAGCTACTTTCAAAACACTATAACTTTCCAACCTTAGAACAAAAAACTTTTGTAAGTCTTGAATAAGGGTCGTTAATGTGTGTTTTATTGTTATATTTACTCTATATATTGCCCTCTGTCCCCCTTTAAGCTAAAAGGTGGTCGCTAACGTCATGATATGGTGAGCTAACTAGCTAGTTACGTGAATGAACCAGGACTAAAGAAAATGAATGAGTATGCAATAATTATCCTCTTCTAATTAAGTTTTAATGTAACACATCCCATTTGTGATCTCAAGAAAACCTCAGCAACTAGTTGGAGGTCAATAATTGAAGGTTGGAGGTCAATAGTTTGTCGATATCTGTCGATTAGTCCTTTCTCACACAGCACACAAAAGACGTTGAGGGCTAGTGTTTTTATTTTCTCCTGATAGTTTATCTGAAAGGTGAGCTATTGTGAATGTGCTGCGCTAGCACACTGCAAAACCCGATAAGGTCACTAAGCTCAAAAATTTTATTGAAACCGATTACGTAAAAATTTTTGATGTAAGTAACTTAAATTTTTTAAGGTAAGATTTCTTAAAAATTACAATTAAGTGTAACTATAGTGTAATTTTTAAGAAATCTTACCTTAAAAAATTTAAGTTACTAACCTCAAAAATTTTTACATAATCGGTTTCAATAAAATTTTTGAGCTCAGTGACCTTATCGGGTTTTGCAGTGCAAGACGGCATCAAACTATACTTTATTTGGTTTCGGAAGTGTTTCCACTCCACATACAAGCCCGTTCCTGATTCAGAAAAGAACATCTGTCATCAGTGAATCATTACAGAAAGCCAGATCGCAGTATGGCTGACGTGCAGCGCAGCAGGTGGTGGGATTCGGAAATGGGTGCTATAGTTACAGCATCAAGACGCACTGCATTTGAACATACACACCAAATTTTAATTTTGCCAGGAGTTATTTACTTTCTCTGATTGTTGAATCTACTTGTCCGCCAGGCAACTACGAATAAAAAACTTAATAACCTGAGCACAAAATCTGCTTGTCCTGGGTACTCAGGAGACTGATCTGTCCACTTCTATCTAACCCAGGCATCCAGGACAAGCTGAACAGAGTCATGCTTGAGGTTTGATAGAAGGCTAATTCATACAGATGTGACTCTTGTGGTTGGGTCCTAATGGTCTTTTTGGGTGTAGCTTTTGGTGAAAGGAGGTTTTTTTCATCCCCAAAGCCAAGAAATGGCAGTCACTCTTACGCTGGTAGTTTGTTCATTGACCCTTGCCTTAAACTCAGGACTGTACATAAAGACTAAGTACCCCAACACTCAACCCCCTTGTAAACCTGGCACCCCGTTTTCACCTCCTTGTCTTTATATCACTCATGATGGTCATTAACAGTTCTTTAAGTCCATCCAGGAGATATTTGTCTGACATTTTCTCTGGTGTTCTCCATGTTTCAACCTTCAGAAATGATCACTAAATCAAGATCATGATGACATCTTTACATCACCTCTGGATGGTGAGACTGGTGAAACAGTTGGATCTCTCAGGAGACCATGTTGGTTTGGATTTCGGTGTGAGAATTAGCATCACGTGGCCTGTTTGTGGGCAAATTCTCCGGTGTTAGAATAACGGCATTAGAAAATTGACTTTAAGTGCAAAGATTTGAATTTGAATGTTATTATTTTGAATTCGTATCAAACTATCTGAAATTGAACTTTCAACTGTGTAGTTTGAAAACGAGTAAAATCTGAAACTAAATTTCACGCTCAAGGGAGTGCGATTGAACGTTTCAAATTAAAACTAAAATATATGCACACCGATTCAGTTGATTTATTAATTCATAACATCTGGGTCATTTTCAGACAAAAGCAGTCAAACCCAGACTCCTAGATAACTCTGTCTAGCTAGTGATAACCAGCTAAACAACACAGCATTATTAATTCTACAGCCAACGTGTCCAGATGAATCTTATTTAAAACAATAGAGCGTTTACACTGTTACTCGCTATAATAAAAGACGGGATAAATGTTTTTCATTCATACTAAATCATAAGTTCATGTTCTAGTTAACTTTATTGTCAATTTTGCCATATGTACAGGACATAGACGGGATCGAAACACCATTTCTCCCAGACCCTCGGTGTAAACATAAGTACATAAACAAAATGAGTATAAAAAATGGAAAATTTACATGTAAAAGTAATAAAATGTGGTTAAAGAAAGGCCCACACACATACAAAACCACACAAGCAGAAACGGTGCAAATGGAGTAAATCGTGCAAACAGCTGAACAGATCTGGGAGTAGGACAATGTGCAAATAATCTTTCATTTACAGGATGATCTGCATGCTTCATTTTGAAATTGAAACATTCGATCCTAATCACAACCGTGCATGAATCGCATTCAAATCAATAACATTCAAATTCACACTTTTACATTTAAATTCCATTTTCTAACAGTGTGACCCGAACTCAGTAAAATTCCCCTTATGATAATTCACAAGATAATCGTTGCATTTTTTTTCATCAGGCTTGAAAAATCAGCAACAAAAACCCATCCTTCCAGCTTTCCATCTTCCCATCCAACACCACCCTCCCCATCCTCCTCCTCCTCATCACCACCAACCACTGGCTCTACATTGTTCAATTCTAATCCACAAATCTATCAGTGAAAATATGTATTATTAGTGACAGCCTGAATCGTACAGTATAGCTCAGCGCAGTGTCTAGGTGGGATGGAAATCCTAAACCAGGCCTGTGTGTGTGTGTGTGGAGAGGAAGCCATCCATCCATCCATCCAATTCTATTTAAACATGCAGTGTGGGTGTGAACAGCAAATATGAGACTGATGTTGCAGTGCATTTTGGACAGTCTAACATCTGCACATCTGTATAAGCTGGACGATATAGACAGACAATAATGTGTGCATTCGACCCAAATCTATCTAAACTTGCACATGGGCTTGTTCATCTTGGATAAATGAAAATGTTCATTCTCATCTGTCATTAAAAATATTATCGTGTTTTATTAGGAGTAGGTGCCATCACCATCATCATCATCACTATCACCAGCATAATGTCATCTAGTCTAAATATACACACCCCTGCTCTGGAGGTGTTGCATGCATGCATGGATCCAGTGCATATATAAAAATCATATTTTCACACCTGATTATCTCATAGGATACAGATTTGAAAGAAAGAAAGGACATTGAGATGTTTTTAATGAGCTCACCTCTGCAAAGAAAGCATCCATATTTTAAGGCGCTCGACAGGCCGCTGATCCTGGTCTCACCCAATAAATCACTGATGCGCTTGAAAGAGAGAGAGAGATAGAGAGAGAGAGAGAGAGAGAGAGAGGTTTATGCCTCCCGCATAGCCGGAGCGCGCATCAGGCCCGAAACAAGCATCCACTCCTTTTCCCTATAGATCCTATCACCACCCGAGATCTTCACACTGTATTTAAAAAAAAAAAAAAGGGAAGGTGGCCTTTCCTTTCCTCTTTCCCCCTCAGAGGTCCCTCAGAGGTCCGTCCTCCTCCGGTGTCCTCGGCAGAATGAATGAGGGGCGGGACCTCAAAGCCAGCCTCCAGCTCCAAACCCAACCTGCAGCCTGCACATGCATTCTACACTAACATTTCCCTTCTCCAGTCTGCATCATGCCATGCTGCAGAATGTGCATGCAGCAGATCTGCAGTGTGTGTAAATGACTGTATGTGCATGTGTACGTGAGCGCGCAGCGAGAGCGAGCCTCTCATCTATTAGGCTGCACAGCATCCTTTTCTCTGTGCGCGCGCGCGCCTGCACAGCAGGTCTGATCAGGTTGCCATGGCAGCGCTGCTGAAGAGAGAGCTAACCGTCAAAATGGCTGTTAGCTTACATGTTAGCATAATGTCGTAAAGTACAAAAAGATCAGAGGTGGACAGAAACAAACTATAGTTACTTGAGTACTGTACAATCCCGATTCCAAAAAAGTTGGGACAAAGTACAAATTGTAAATAAAAACGGAATGCAATAATTTACAAATCTCAAAAACTGATATTGTATTCGCAATAGAACATAGACAACATATCAAATGTCAAAAGTGAGACATTTTGAAATTTCATGACAGCAACACATCTCAAAAAAGTTGGGACAGGGGCAATAAGAGGCTGGAAAAGTTAAAGGGACAAAAAAGGAACAGCTGGAGGACCAAATTGCAACTCATTAGGTCAATTGTCAATAGGTCATTAACATGACTGGGTATAAAAAGAGCATCTTGGAGTGGCAGCGGCTCTCAGAAGTAAAGATGGGAAGAGGATCACCGATCCCCCTAATTCTGCGCCGACAAATAGTGGAGCAATATCAGAAAGGAGTTCGACAGTGTAAAATTGCAAAGAGTTTGAACGTATCATCGTCTACAGTGCATAATATCATCAAAAGATTCAGAGAATCTGGAAGAATCTCTGTGCGTAAGGGTCAAGGCCGGAAAACCATACTGGGTGCCCGTGATCTTCGGGCCCTTAGACGGCACTGCATCACATACAGGCATGCTTCTGTATTGGAAATCACAAAATGGGCTCAGGAATATTTCCAGAGAACATTATCTGTGAACACAATTCACCGTGCCATCCGCCGTTGCCAGCTAAAACTCTATAGTTCAAAGAAGAAGCCGTATCTAAACATGATCCAGAAGCGCAGACGTCTTCTCTGGGCCAAGGCTCATTTAAAATGGACTGTGGCAAAGTGGAAAACTGTTCTGTGGTCAGACGAATCAAAATTTGAAGTTCTTTATGGAAATCAGGGACGCCGTGTCATTCGGACTAAAGAGGAGAAGGACGACCCGAGTTGTTATCAGCGCTCAGTTCAGAAGCCTGCATCTCTGATGGTATGGGGTTGCATTAGTGCGTGTGGCATGGGCAGCTTACACATCTGGAAAGACACCATCAATGCTGAAAGGTATATCCAGGTTCTAGAGCAACATATGCTCCCATCCAGACGACGCCTCTTTCAGGGAAGACCTTGCATTTTCCAAAATGACAATGCCAAACCACATACTGCATCAATTACAGCATCATGGCTGTGTAGAAGAAGGGTCCGGGTACTGAACTGGCCAGCCTGCAGTCCAGATCTTTCACTCATAGAAAACATTTGGCGCATCATAAAACGGAAGATACGACAAAAAAGACCTAAGACAGTTGAGCAACTAGAATCCTACATTAGACAAGAATGGGTTAACATTCCTATCCCTAAACTTGAGCAACTTGTCTCCTCAGTCCCCAGACGTTTACAGACTGTTGTAAAGAGAAAAGGGGATGTCTCACAGTGGTAAACATGGCCTTGTCCCAACTTTTTTGAGATGTGTTGTTGTCATGAAATTTAAAATCACCTAATTTTTCTCTTTAAATGATACATTTTCTCAGTTTAAACATTTGATATGTCATCTATGTTCTATTCTGAATAAAATATGGAATTTTGAAACTTCCACATCATTGCATTCTGTTTTTATTTGCAATTTGTACTTTGTCCCAACTTTTTTGGAATCAGGGTTGTACTTAAGTACTCTTTTTGAGTATCTGTACTTTACTTGAGTATTATTTTTTTTGGAAACTTATGACTTTAACTTCACTACATTTGAAAGACAAATATCATACTTTTCACTCCACTACATTTCTATCAAGGTCCTCGTTACTCGTTACTATGAAGCAGCTTTGAAAGTGGATGTTTTTTTCTTTTCTTTTCTAAAACGTGACTGGTTTTATCGCAGGTGACACTGAGACAGCCGATCAGTAATCACTAGGGTCACGTCACATCCATAGACTGGATAAAATCAAGTTCAGTGATTTCTCAGCAGCGTTATTTGAACACGTTCAGTTGATAGCAGAATGGAAGGAGGTGGTTCCTCTGGGGAATGCACGCACCCATGGGTATACCTAGAACCCATGTAAAACTCACCGTCCAACCTGCGGAAGCAGATTGAGGGATGTAAATGATTTATTCCAAGAGAAAGCTTGCAATGAATTGTCTATGCTTTTAGAGCTAGCGATAACGTTGCAATAGCTATGCAGTCTGGTTAGTCAAATATGGATTTGCCCACTGAGTTGCCGTAGCCTTGTCCACGGCTAACATTAACACATAGCTAGTTAACTTGGACGCTGTTAGTTAGCATGTAAAAACAGAGTTACGCTAACATGAATATCATTAACTTATCTGAAGTCCTTTCAGAAATATGTTTTAGCATCATCTTGCCAAAAAAACAGAATGTAGAAATCTTTCTTTTCTAGTAGCATTAGCTACCCAATATGATTTTGAGTTTGAAAAGAGTTTGCTAGTATGTCAGGTGGAGTTTCACTGACTAGCTAGCTTAACGCTAAACCACCATGATGGCACAGCATGCGTTCATTTTGTGAATTCACAAAATAATCCAGTCGGTCGCTTCAGAGGCATGAGGTATTATAAGCGTTGTGACAATAATATAACAATGTGTTGACAGAAAATGTACTTTTAATACTTAAGTATTTTGAAAAGCAAGAACTTCAGTACTTTAACTTAAGTAAAAATTTGACTGGACAACTTTCATTTGTATCGGAGTAACATTTGACCAGTGGGACCTGTACTTTGACTTAAGTAATGAAGTTGGGTACTTTATCCACCTCTGAAAAAGATATTAGCTCAATGAATTGAAATGTTATAAATATTTAACGTAAAATGTTCTTTTCGACAACAGTTTCCATATTCTCTTGTCCACTTGTTTAATTTTTTTCCCTTTAAAACTGCAAATAAGTTAAGCTAAGTACAAAAAAAATGTTACAACAACTTCATTTCAAGTCCAAAATCTCAACGTTTTAAAAATTAAAGTTAAAACTTTAATTTATGCACTTTCATAAACAACATACAGCACATGGGGGGGAAGCTAGAGCTACCCTTATCAAAAAGATGTACACTACCGTTCAAAAGTTTGAGGTCACCCAGACAATTTTGTGTTTTCCATGAAAAGTCACACTTTTATTTACCATCATAAGTTGTAAAATGAATAGAAAATATAGTCAAGACATTTTTCTGGCCATTTTGAGCATTTAATCGACCCCACAAATGTGATGCTCCAGAAACTCAATCTGCTCAAAGGAAGGTCAGTTTTATAGCTTCTCTAAAGAGCTCAACTGTTTTCAGCTGTGCTAACATGATTGTACAAGGGTTTTCTAATCATCCATTAGCCTTCTGAGGCGATGAGCAAACACATTGTACCATTAGAACACTGGAGTGAGAGTTGCTGGAAATGGGCCTCTATACACCTATGGAGATATTGCACCAAAAACCAGACATTTGCAGCTAGAATAGTCATTTACCACATTAGCAATGTATAGAGTGGATTTCTGATTAGTTTAAAGTGACCTTCATTGAAAAGAACAGTGCTTTTCTTTCAAAAATAAGGAAATTTCAAAGTGACCCCAAACTTTTGAACGGTAGTGTATATGTTAGCATAATGTCGTAAAGTACAAAAGATATTAGCTCAATGAATTGAAATGTTGTAAATATTTAATGTAAAATGTTCTTTTCGACAACAGTTTCCATATTCTCTTATCCACTTGTTTCATTTTTTTCCCCTTTAAAACTGCAAATAAGTTAGGCTAAGTACAAAAAAAAATGCTACAACAACTTCATTTCAAGTCCAAAATCTCAACGTTTTAAAAATTAAAGTTAAAACTTTAATTTATGCACTTTCATAAACAACATACAGCACATGGGGGGGGAGCTAGAGCTACCCTTATCAAAAAGATGTATACTTCAAGTTCATTTTATTAAGTATACTTAAGAGCCATTCCACTGAATCTGTGCCATTTCCGTCCCTAGAAAATTATATGTATAAACGCACATAAAAATGTACTTTAAAATACATTTCCTTATTACGCGGAATGTCCTGCACATTGATCTGATTTCAAATTTAAGGTGTATAATTGTAAGGATTAATAAAAACTACCTAAAACACTGAAAATAGCATGTGTTACCTGTCCCCGCACTCTAATTTTATACTTAACTATGAAATACAGTATTATGATTAAAATCCTTCAGAAACAGCATTTCTTTTGCACTGTTGTGTGACTCCATATCCTATCCATGGTTTAAATATTTTTTTTCATAAGAAATCCACAATATCTTAGTTAAAATACACATATTAGTCATGTCCCTGGGTTTTCACTCAGTCCTGTTACCCAAACATATTACCCCATCTGACAAATTTGGAACATTCCATAAATCACATGCTCAACAGGAAATTACATCAGTTGTGTCTTCTGAAGGCCATGGGAAGACCAAAAGTTAGTTCTGTCATTTACTTTTCTGTATATTTGATGATTTTTTAACTTTGACTGATAAGGTCAATGTCAACATATTGTCCTGTTACTTAAATTATTTCTTAGATGATATTTGTTTATTTTTAAAGTACAGATTTTTGGTAAATCACTAGAATGTCCTAAGTGTGTTCATGCTATTAGCGATGACGCCATGTGGCTTAATTCCATGTATTAGCTAATCCTAGGCTAAAAACTCAGTCCTGTTACTTTCAGTCCTGTTACTCATATAAAGAGTATGCAGCCATCTTTGACTTCCAAACCTTGTAAAAAAAAAAATAATAACATAGCCTGAGGTTGACCAATACACATTTTGAATAGTTAAATATGTGTGTTATTATAATCAGTGTTGAAAAGATATAACAAATTAAGTTTAATTTGGGAGTGGTACAACAAGCAAATGGCACCCATTTGGTGGAATGTCCCTTAAGTAAAGTTAAAGTATATTTCCTTAAGTATACTTCTGTGTACCAAGTATACTGATATCAATGTACTTACAGTATACTTGCAAGTAAACTAATCTAATACTTCTTTGCCCACTTTTAGTTTATAAAAAGTACACTTTAAGTCTAAGAGAAGTAAACTTTGAATATACAACTAGTATTTTTTTAATTTTGTACTGCAAGTATACCACAAGTAAACTTATACAGTATACTAATAGTTTACTAGTTCTATACTTGTAGTCCACTCTTTAGTTTACAAAAGCATAGTGTATTGCAGTTCACCACAGAAAGATAAGTAATGACAATAATTAAAATAAATACCAAAAAATACAAAAATACAAAACAATAAACATGGTGGCAAGGGACAATAGCAGGGCTCGCACCCCAATTGAAAATTGTCCCTTATGCTAAAACGGAAAAAAATATATATATATTTAAACAAACACACACACACACACACACACACACACACACACACACACACACACACACAAATAAATAAATACCGAAATGCAAAAGTACAGAAAAATAACAATATTAATAATAAGATAATGCTGCAATGAGTGCGACATGGAAGAATATAATAAATAAGCTTATGGAAATCTATTTTCTCATATACTTTGAAGTACGTAATCAAGTGCTTAAAAAAGTATAATGATATATAATGGTAGAGTTAAGGATGTCGATATATTGAGGAACGCCTCAGATTCTTTGGTCTTATCAAAGTGCATAAGACATGGTGTTAGCAAAATACCAAACGCATGGGTGCCAATATTTGTGACACTTTTTTTTTTTAATTCAGAAGTATGTTTTGATAAGGGTTGAGAATAAATGTACTTAAAGTAGTGGTTAGATTTAGTTAATTATCCACAAAGCCATTTTATAAATCAAGGGTGACAATACTTATGGAGGCAGGCTGTTGAGTCGATGCCGACTTCATGGGATGCTTTCAATAAGAGTAATGTTTTGTTATTTAGGTATGTGTATATGTCATACAGTTAGTCCGTGTGTGTGTGTGTGCCCATGCATGTCTAAAGAGACACTTTTGGACATTAAAAGTCTTAATCCTAATCACCATCAAAACTACTTGAACACCTTCTACTCAGTTTATTTGCATTTGGAAATTAAATCGCTGCTGTACGGATGAAAAGAATGAAAATCTTTTGATAATTTTAAAAACAAACGTCATGAGGCAGTAGACACAACAAAAACGATTTTGACCTTTTTGGTGACCTTGACCGGATGACCCTCAAAATGTTGGCGGTTCTATTTGAGACCAATGCCCATCTATCCTGAAAGTTTCATGAAGATTGATCCAGCCGTGTTCCCCTAACGTCATTAACAAAAAAACAAAGAAACTTGACCGAAAACAATACCTCGCTCCCTGGTGGACTCCATCCCGGGCAAGATAATAAATTCAAGGATCAAACTGAGTATCCATGAGGTTCAGGATACTGGAGCTGATGTCCAGTATACTGGAAATATGCTATTGGTTTACTCTTTACACACTTCTAGTCCACTTTTTAGTTTAGAAAAGTATACTTTATAGCATACTGGAAATATACTATTAGTTACTGGCTATACTGTTCATCTAGTCCACTTTTTAGTTTTGAAGTATACTGCAATTACCCTTCTCAGTATACTATTAGTTTTCTAGCCCGAACCCTTACCTCATGCACACTACCAGGAGACAACTTAAGTGTTTGAGCCGACCACAAACTTATGGTACATGCAAGTTTAAAAGATGGGATTTAAAACATGCTGCCGTATATCACAAAGAAGCCAATATGTGTGAAAAAGAAGTATTTTATAGGCTACTATCAAAAGAATAAGCACAACTACAGGGCACTTAAACATAAGGCACAAATATTTTAATACTTTATTACACTTTTGTTAAGTATATCTTGATCAAAAGTTTAAGTATAAGCTTAATATACTTAGACTTTTCTATGTACTTTTCAGTATAAGCCAAGTATACTTATGCGTAACTTTATTAAGTATATTTCTGATAAGTACAGTGGTGCTTGAAAGTTTGTGAACCCTTTCGAACTTTCTATATTTCTGCATAAATATGACCTAAAACATCATCAGATTTTCACACAAGTCCTAAAAGTAGATAAAGAGAACCCAATTAAACAAATGAGACAAAAATATTATACTTGGTCATTTATTTATTGAGGAAAATGATCCAATATTACATATCTGTGAGTGGCAAAAGGATGTGAACCTTTGCTTTCAGTATCTGATGTGACCCCCTTGTGCAGCAATAACTATAAGTATATCTCTGATAAGTAAATAAAAAGTAAACTGAAAGCATACTGTCTGATTTTTAGTTTAAAAGAAGTCTACTAGAAGCACACTTGAATAAACTTCTTTTATGTAAGGGTAGCGCTAGAGCTAGCAACAAAGTAATGTCAGAACCTTTATCCTCAGGATATATGACATCATAATTATTCAAATTAGAAACCCCGCCCCATGGGTCAAGGTCAAGGCCTTTTTTTCTAATTGCCATTTCAACCTCGTACAGTTGGTACAGTACACAGTTAAAACCAAACAACGTTTCTCCAGGACCATGGCGCTACATAAAACATCACAGCCCTTACAAATACTTCTTTTTCACACGTATTGACTTCTTTGTGATATACGGCAGCATGTTTTAAATCCCATCTTTTAAACCTACATTCTTACCTTTATAACTTCATTGTAACTTCAGGTACAAAACACTTAAGTTGTCTCCTGGTAGTGTGCATGAGGTAAGGGTTCGGGCTAGAAAACTAATAGTATACCTAGAAGGGTAATTGCAGTATACTTCAAAACTAAAACGTGGACTAGATGTATATAACCAGTAACTAATAGTTTATTTCTAATATACTATAAAGTATACTTTTATAAACTAAAAAGTGGACTAGAAGTATAAAACAAGTAAACTCATAGTATATTTCCAGTATAAAGTATGCTTTTGTAAACTAAAGAGTGGACTACAAGTATAGAACTAGTAAACTCTTAGTATATAAGTTTACTTGTGGTATACTTGCAGTACAAAATAAAAAATACTAGCTGTATACTCAAAGTTTACTTCTCTTAGACTTAAAGTGTACTTTTTATAAACTAAAAGTGGGCCAATTTAGCCCCATGAAGTATTAGATTAGTTTACTTACAAGTATACTGTAAGTACATTGATATCAGTATACTTGGTACACAAAAGTATACTTAAGGAAATATACTTTAACTTTACTTAAGTATACTTAATAAAATGAACCTGAAGTATACTTCTTTTTGATAACGGAGGACTACAAATCGACAAATAACGACATAAAGTGCAAGAGTGCAGCAAGTGCAAACATTGCAGACAATAAACTACACACAACATAAAGCTCAGACATCGACAACATAAAGTGCAAACAGTGCAAAAACGACAACTAGCTCAACCAGACAGTACATTCCCAACCTGTTACTGTTAATGTGCGGAAAATTGAGTGAGTGTTTTGAGGTAGCATATGTAAAAAAGAAATAAATAGATATAAACATTGTAAAAAAAGTGATAGTGCATTATTGTTCACTGTGAAAAGTTCATTGTCCTTATACAAAAAACCCTTCTGCCATCCTAAACAGCATCCATCCATCCATCCATCCATCCATTATCTGTAACCACTTATCCTGTGCCATACATGTCAACCTTTGGTCAATCAAACCTGTATAACCAACCTCCAAAATCCTTATTTCCCTTATAAAATCCTTATAAGATGCAAATTAAAATAATTTACCTAAAATTTGAATGATAATTAACAATGATATATCTAAGTTACTTTTTATTCAATATTAATAACAATAAACCTTCAGAATGAATACAAAGCTCCAATGTTTGACAAAAACACAAAGTGTCACTCTAATGTTCTGAATTGTACTCCATGACAGCTTTTTTAGCACTCTGCACCAATACCTCACTAGGCTGCATGTCACAGCAAGTGTCTAGCTGTGTTGATCTTACACTGCAGTAGGCCAGGTCAGTGTGTCTGCATTCAGGTTCTTTCTGCTCTCTGTGTGTATCTTCCTGACTTGAGAGAAAACTCTCTCACCGTCAGCATTACTGTGGGGTAAACAGAGCACTGCCTAATTTGAACTAAAACGCCCACTACCTTGTGTTTTCTGTCTTTTCCAGTTGTTGGCATATCAGTTTTTGAGCGCGCAAATACTGTCATCAGTGGCTGATTTTGCCTTTGGCTTGCATTCCACTGATGTAGTTTTGATTTGAAATGTTCTTTCACATCATACACTCCCGATGCTGCAACTTTGATGTCACGCACACGCAGTGTGCAGTGTGCGTATTCTTCGTTTTTGGAGGCTGCCGGTTGGATTATGCCATTGAAAAGGTCCTTCCATTCAGGGAGAAACCTACCGCTGTATTGTGTTTTGAATTTCTTTGCTGGAGTGCCCATTCAGAATCTTTTCAGTCGCTACTGAAAGTCATTCAGGTGGAAATATGCTTTTCAAACAAAATGTTACTTCACGGTTGGCAGGATTCTTGCAATGCGGTGTGCGCATGATCAAAAGTGGAACGAAGTCTCGCTACCACAAGATAATGCGCGATTTCATAAGACTCTTTACTGGCTGTCTGTGCTTTCTGTGGTATACAGTACGTTTGTAAATGTTATGCACTCTTTTATCATCATGGGAATTGATTATAGCTCTAAATAAATATTGAAGTTTTTTTTAAAGAATCCATATAACTTTATTTGTACGCCCGTATACTACGTTTATTGAATCAAATCCATATAAAATACGGACATTCCGTATAGGTTGACATGTATGCTGTGCAGGATTGCGGGCAAGCTGGAGCCTATCCCAGCTGACTATGGGCGAGAGGCAGGGTACACCCTGGACAAGTCGCCAGATCATCGCAGGGCTGACACATAGACACAGACAACCATCGCACTCACATTCACACCTACGGTCAAGTTAGAGTCAACAAATAGCCTAACCTGCATGTCTTTGAACTGTGGGGGAAACCGGAGCACCCGGAGGAAACCCACGCGGACACGGGGAGAACATGCAAACTCCACACAGAAAGGCTCGAACCCAGAACCTTCTTGCTGTGAGGCAACAGTGCTAACCAATACACTACTGTGCCACTCAAGTACGCTAAAATTTAATATACTTAGCATATTAATTTTTCACCAGGGAGACTCTTTACTCTTAGGATGTATGACATAATTATTATCCAAATTAGAAACCCTGCCGGGGCGGCACGGTGGTGTAGTGGTTAGCGCTGTCGCCTCACAGCAAGAAGGTCCTGGGTTCGAGCCCCGTGGCCGCCGAGGGCCTTTCTGTGTGGAGTTTGCATGTTCTCCCCGTGTCCGCGTGGGTTTCCTCCGGGTGCTCCGGTTTCCCCCACAGTCCAAAGACATGCAGGTTAGGTTAACTGGTGACTCTAAATTGACCGTAGGTGTGAATGTGAGTGTGAATGGTTGTCTGTGTCTATGTGTCAGCCCTGTGATGACCTGGCGACGTGTCCAGGGTGTACCCCGCCTTTCGCCCGTAGTCAGCTGGGATAGGATCCAGCTTGCCTGCGACCCTGTAGAAGGATAAACCGGCTAGAGATAATGAGATGAGATGAGAAACCCTGCCCCATGGCCACCCCTTATACCATCCCAAACAGCCTAAAGCTGTACATTGTTCACAAATTATTGTTTGTTGTGAATTTTTCAATCAATTATTGAAGAGAAATTGAAACAAACCTTCAAAATGGTGTCATTTCCGTCTTGGTAAGTTGTTCAAAGCTAAGAGGTCATGTTTTTATGCTAATTACCATACAGTACGGTTTAACTAACTATGTGCCATCATTACACTGATTGTACGCATGGAATTAGTTTCGCCTTGTGTGCTAAAGCTGTATTCCCAGAGTGGACGGTTTAGTTCTTTCCTTTAGGCCTGATATGAGATCAGACAGAAAGAAAACGATCGATTTTAGAAGAGAATGAAAGGATCAAAGTTCGTCTCTAGTTACAGTCGACTCCAAAGCAGCTCCAGGTTATAGATAATGTCTTTTTGGTCATATGATACAGCATGTAAATTATTTTCCAGACTACAGAGGAAAAAAATGAAAACAATTCTCAGATATGATTCCATTGGTCTTATAAGGTGAAAAAAAAGTTAGGTTTTACTGTGTAAAAGCAGCACTTTGGTTGTGGTTTCTGTGTAACACAACAAGATGTGTGCATTTGTTTTTTTTGTTTTTTTGGTCTTGTTAACTTTGAGAGAGAGAGCAAAAAGAGAGAAGACGAATCCAGTTGTTTTACAGATGATCTCCAGAATTACATGGAACTATGAACTGATAAAATGTATGATGTGTCATTCTTTAATAAATAAAAAACTGCTGTGGTATAAGAGGAATAAAACACTTCAGGATATACATAACATTTGTTTGTCTTCTTCATATTTCTTTATTATCTTTTTTAAGGATATACTTTATAGAGTCAGTTACTGGTTATTCTTTATGTTTGGGTCAATAGGTGTTTGGATCACTGGGGATGCAGACAGTCACAAAGTAAAGAAGGCCAGGTGTGTGTATATATTAGTCTCGCCATGACACAATATCCCTCTGTGGAGACCCTGGAGGATTTAGTAGCTCCAGTGCTGTTCATAAAGCACAGTGTCTTTGTTTCCGTAGGCGTATAATGTCCAGCCTCCTGCTGGGCCTGCACACTGGAGTCACAGGACTGAAGCCAAGCCTGACTTTGAGATGAAGCCTGACCCCTTCTGTCATATTCAGCACAATGGAAAGCTTTTGTTTCTGATGTGTGTCTGGGGAATCATACGTTCCTCCTGCCTTTATTATGTTCCCCTGAAGTGATGGCTCAATGAGAGAGCTTCACTTCTCAATTAGTCACCAGATGCTTTGCCAGAAATCCGGAGATCTAGTAGAAGAAATAAAAAAAGTGCATTTAGTCTGAAGAGTAAAGTTACTGTACATTTCTATAGATAACGTATACCTGGCACATGCGACAGGACTTTAACGTGATGTGTACAGGCATGACATCTCAGTGTACACACAGCACAGAGGTAACCAGATACGACGACGTTATTTGTAATGAGCAGACTGTGTCCTAAACAGATGCAGATACAGATGCGATGCAACAAAACATTCTCATGAGTGAGAGGTTTCTACTTTCACGCAGGTGTAAGTGTGCAGTCAGAGCAATCAGACACAAGTGCTGTGCAACACTCACAGTGTTACTGGTAATTGAAATCAGGCTACTGGTTTGATTATATTTGTAGAAATAGAAAAATAGAAATTGAGTGGAAAATAGGCAGGCAAGTATAAATAAAAATAATAAGTGTGGAAGAGGGATTAAAAAAACAAGCTGAGATAAATTATGAACTGGAATGAGGTAGCTGAGGATGAGGAACTGTCAGAGCTGAAATTCACACACTGTGCTGGCACGTCTAACTCAGGGAGGTTTATACTATTTTTCCATGAAAGAAAGAAAGAAAGAAAGAAAGAAAGAAAGAAAGAAAGAAAGAAAGAAAGAAAGAAAGAAAGAATTAATGAAAGAATTAATGAAAGAATTAATGAAAGAAGGAAAGAAAAAATAATTAATGAAAGAAAGAAAGAAAGAATTAATGAAAGAAAGAAAGAAAGAAAGAAAGAAAGAAAGAAAGAAAGAAAGAAAGAAAGAATTAATGAAAGAATTAAAGAAAGAAAGAAAGAAAGAAAGAAAGAAAGAAAGAAAGAAAGAATTAATGAAAGAAAGAAAGAATGAAAGAAAAAGAATTAATGAAAGAAAGAAATAATTAATTAATGAAAGAAAGAAATAATTAATTAATGAAAGAATTAATTAATTACTTAATTAATTAAAGAATGTAGAAAGAAAGAATGAAAGAAAGAAAGAAAGAAAGAAAGAAAGAAAGAAAGAAAGAAAGAAAGAAAGAAAGAATGAATGAATGAATGAATGAAAGAAAGAATTAATTAAAGAAAGAATGTAAAAAGAAAGAAAGAAAGAAAGAAAGAAAGAAAGAAAGAAAGAAAGAAAGAAAGAAGTAATGAAAGAAAGAAGTAATGAAAGAAAGAATTAATGAAAGAAAGAAAGAATTAATGGAAGAAAGAAAGAATTAAAGAAAGAATGAAAGAATTAATGAATTGCTTGATTGCTTGATTGATTGATTGATTGATTTCAGGTCGAGATATTTGGATATTTCGTCGAGCTCTAAACATTTTTTTCTGCTTATTATTGTAAAGCGACCTTGGGTTTTGAGAAAGGCGCTATAGAAATTGAAATTATTATTATTATTATTATTATTATTATTATTATTATTATTATTTACAGATATAAATACTGCCATGGTGTTACATCCCAAAATATTTACAGCGGAGTGCAACCCCCCCCCCCCCCCCCCCCCCCCGATTTCTGCTAAACAAATGATTGTTTATTAAAACTAAAATGCTAATAAAATAATCATAGAGTTATAACTAAGGGGGCCATAATATAAAGCAGTACCATTAAAGCAATCATGTACAGGTTAAACCTCCTTGACAGCCACATCAGCAGGAAATGATGCTGCTCATAAAAGTCACCTCATTGCCTCAGTTTCAGAAGAAACCCAAAAATAAACGTTCATTAGAGATCGCATTAAAACCCACAGCAGCGCTGCTTATTTAAAAATCTCTCACACAGTGAATCATTGATTGGACCGCGGCAGATGGATGATGACCAGCCCGAGGGTTTAACATATTCACGCATCAGGCCTTCTGTTTCATCTTCTTGTTCTTTTGCTCTTTAACCTTCTTTCGACTTGGAAAATAAGAACGCTGTTCAGCTCGGATGTTTTCTGTGGGACTGTCTGACAGCTCTAGAGATTTAAGTCAGACTGTTGTGTCTGTTCCCAGGATGGGATCGATACTCGTGTTCACTGGGTGGCGGGGTGAACAGATTACTGTCAATCAAGAGCCACCAGCCAATGGCAATAACCATAAATCCCACAGGCGGAGTCTTGGGAACCAGCCAAGGATTCCTGAAGTGTTTTTTTTTTTATTATTATTATTATTACTTCCATTAATGATGACTTACAAAGTGCTGACACTGGAGACTCCTTCTTTCTATAAATGTGAAATAAACATCTCCTCAAAGAAAAACTTCATATCAATGACAATTTTTAATCCATTTACATCCAGCATCTCTCATCCAAGTCCCTGTGTAAGATGTTTGTATAAAAATCATAATCAGTCAGTATAAGATCATGAATATTAACGCTGTGATTTGTAGCTGCATGACTGACAGAGCTGCTGTTATACTGAAATTAATCAACACCTTCTGACCAATCAGAATCTAGAATTCAGCAGTGCTGTGGTACAATTTGAAGTAATTCGATGTCGTCGCATACTCATGCACAGAGCCTGTAGTCAATTTACTAAAAGGAAAATAAAGCTAATAAAGCATGCAAGAAATGTGTGTGTGTGCCCCCCTTGAATGTCTCTACCAGTGTATCGACCAAATCAACAACTGGATGTCTCAAAATTTTCTTCAGCTGAACACAGATAAAACAGAATTCTATTTGGAAAAAAAGATGAAAGACTCAGGATTACCACTATTCTTGACACAAAGGGGATTAAAACAAAAGAAATGGTTAACAATCTTGGTGTTTTCATTGACAGCGAGCTAAACTTTGACAGTCACATGAAAGCAATCACTAAAACAGCATTTTATCACGTAAAAAACATTTCCAAACTAAGAGGACTTATGTCAAAAAATGATCTGGAAAAACTTATACATGCCTTCATCTCTAGTAGGGTTGATTACTGCAATGGCCTTTTCACAGGCCTGCCAAAAAAGACCATCAAACGACTTCAGGTGGTTCAAAATGCAGCGGCGAGGGTTCTCACACGAACAAAAAGAACAGAGCACATTACTCCAATTCTAAGGTCCCTTCACTGGCTTCCAGTAAGCTACAGAATTGACTTTAAAGCATTGCTGCTGGTGTACAAATCTCTAAATGGTACAGGGCCCAATTCCCTCTCTGATATGTTGCAGCGGCCTAACCCAATCAGATCTACCAGATCGCAGCAGAAAATTTACTGGTAAAACCTGTTGTTAAAGCAAAGTGTGGTGAAGCAGCTTTTAGCTACTATGCAGTGCAGCTATGGAACCAACTGCCAGAGGACATTAAAAATGCTCCTGCTGTTGGCAGCTTCAAATCTAGGTTAAAGACCAAGCTGTTCTCAGATGCTTTCTGCTAAATTATTAATATTGTCATCTCTACATGTTTTAAACTCTTTACTTTTACAGTCTCTGCATGTTTTAAACTTTACTTAACTTTTATTCTATTTTATTCTGCTGTTTTTTTTTAATTGAATTTTTATTTCATTTTATTATTTTATTTCTACTATGGTTTAATTCTTATTTTTCTTCCCCATTTATTTTATGTAATTTTATTATCTATTGCTTACTGTTTTGCTTTTACTTCTGTAAAGCACATTGAACTGCCACTGTGTATGAAATGTGCTATATAAATAAACTTGCCTTGCCTTGCCTTGTGTGTGTGTGTGTGTGTGTGTGTGTGTGTGTGTGTGTTCACAAGTTTTTCGAGAAACTTTGTCTTTGATCTGACATAGAACTATTTCCCATGGCACAAAAAATCACGCATCATAAATATCACATGCTGTCCAGTGATATGGGGAGATGAAGTGGAGTTAAAGCACACACACACACACACACACACACACACACACACACACACACACACACACACACACACACACACTCACACACACACACACACACTAATAAATATTAGAGTTGTCACCAAGCTCAAAGAGTTAACACATATACCTGTAGTTAAAGTTTCAGTGAAAGAGAGAAAAGCAGAAATTTGAACCTTCAGCCAGTGCTGGGAAAAAAGAGAACAAGAAAGAAACTTCCCCTCAGGCCACAGTGTGTGTGTGTGTGTGTGTGTGTGTGTGTGTGTGTGTGTGTGTGTGTGTGTGTGTGTGTGTGTTCGTTCAGGAATAAAGAGAATTACTCATGCTCTCACCACAGAGTTCCCTGATACAAAAGTAGCCTAATGGTCATTTAAGACCAGTCTAGTAGGAAAAAATTCAAAATCTGCCCTTTACAGCACTTTCAAAGTCTAACATCAAGAAGACTAACATCATAAAACATATTGTTATACAATATTTATTCCTTCTTCAGTAAGCACTTTATCCCAGTCAGGGTCATGGTGGATCACGGTGGAACGCAGGCCATGTGCCAAAAACAAAAAACAAAATCTGGTAATATTACGGTGCGGCACGGTGGTGTAGTGGTTAGCGCTGTCGCCTCACAGCAAGAAGGTCCGGGTTCGAGCCCCGTGGCCGGCAAGGGCCTTTCTGTGTGGAGTTTGCATGTTCTCCCTGTGTCCGCGTGGGTTTCCTCCGGGTGCTCCGGTTTCCCCCACAGTCCAAAGACATGCAGGTTAGGTTAACTGGTGACTCTAAATTGAGCGTAGGTGTGAATGTGAGTGTGAATGGTTGTCTGTGTCTATGTCTCAGCCCTGTGATGACCTGGCGACTTGTCCAGGGTGTACCCCGCCTTTCGCCCGTAGTCAGCTGGGATAGGCTCCAGCTTGCCTGCGACCCTGTAGAAGGATAAAGCGGCTAGAGATAATGAGATGAGATGAGGTTGTATTGGTTCCATTTCCTATTTTGATCCTGGCATGAGCCCTGACTACACTCTTTGAAAATGTAAAATCCTGAAAGGTTCTTTAATGTCCGTACTGCTGGAGAACCTCTTAAAGATTATGCAAGGCAGATGGTTTTCCTGCCTGAAAGGATTTTCAATTTTGTATTTTAGCAAACTAAGCGTCCTTAATCATCTGACGAGCCTTTAAATGACCTTTGCAACCCTTTTTTTAATAAATAAAAGTACATCATACACCAATCAGCCAACTGACAGGTGACGTGATTAATTGATTACAGTGGTGCTTGAAAGTTTGTGAACCCTTTAGAATTTTCTATATTTCTGCATAAATATGACCTAAAACATCATCAGATTTTCACACAAGTCCTAAAAGTAGATAAAGAGAACCCTGTTAAACAAATGAGGCAAAAATATTATACTTGGTCATTTATTTATTGTGAGACATAACATCTGAGCCAGAAGCCGACAATGAGGAATGGTGGAGGTACGTTGGATGCTCCACAAAAAAAGACATTTAAAAAAAAAACGTGTATGCTAAAAAACTTTATTTACTAAACTGTAGTATATGAGTAGAGTATAACTATTTAATCTACTACAGTATAGCATACATTATAATAACCAATGTATCATAGTATACTGTTCTACTCCATGCTGTATTGTACCAATTTTATTGGCTATACCTATTAATCTATTAAACCCTACGATACTATAACAATTTTATCTACTATGCTATTACAGTGGTGCTTGAAAGTTTGTGAACCCTTTAGAATTTTCTATATTTCTGCATAAATATGACCTAAAACATCATCAGATTTTCACACAAGTCCTAAAAGTAGATAAAGAGAACCCAGTTAAACAAATGAGACAAAAATATTATCCTTGGTCATTTATTTATTGAGGAAAATGATCCAGTATTACATATCTGTGAGTGGCAAAAGGATGTGAACCTTTGCTTTCAGTATCTGGTGTGACCCCCTTGTGCAGCAATAACTGCAACTAAACGTTTGCGGTAACTGTTGATCAGTCCTGCACACCGGCTTGGAGGAATTTTAGCCCGTTCCTCCGTACAGAACAGCTTCAACTCTGGGATGTTGGTGGGTTTCCTCACATGAACTGCTCACTTCAGGTCCTTCCACAACATTTCGATTGGATTAAGGTCAGGACTTTGACTTGGCCATTCCAAAACATTAACTTTATTCTTCTTTAACCATTCTTTGGTAGAACGACTTGTGTGCTGAGGGTCGTTGTCTTGCTGCATGACCCACCTTCTCTTGAGATTCAGTTCATGGACAGATGTCCTGACATTTTCCTTTAGAATTCACTGGTATAATTCAGAATTCATTGTTCCAACAATGATGGCAAGCCGTCCTGGCCCAGATGCAGCAAAACAGGCCCAAACCATGATACTACCACAACCATGTTTCACAGATGGGATAAGGTTCTTATGCTGGAATGCAGTATTTTCCTTTCTCCAAACATGACACTTCTCATTTAAACCAAAAAGTTCTATTTTGGTCTCATCCGTCCACAGAACATTTTTCCAATGGCCTTCTGGCTTGTCCATGTGATCTTTAGCAAACTGCAGACAAGCAGCAATGTTCTTTTTGGAGAGCAGTGGCTTTCTCCTTGCAACTCTGACATGCACACCATTGTTGTTCAGTGTTCTCCTGATGGTGGACTCATGAACATTAACATTAGCCAATGTGAGAGAGGCCTTCGGTTGCTTAGAAGTTACCCTGGGGTCCTTTGTGACCTCACTGACTATTACACGCCTTGCTCTTGGAGTGATCTTTGTTGTTCCACCATTCATGGGGAGGGTAATAATGGTCTTGAATTTCCTCCATTTGTACACAATCTGTCTGACTGTGGATTGGTGGAGTCCAAACTCTTTAGAGATGGTTTTGTAACCTTTTCCAGCCTGATGAGCATCAACAACACTTTTTCTGAGGTCCTCAGAAATCTCCTTTGTTCATGGCATGATACACTTCCACAAACATGTGTTGTGAAGATCAGACTTTGATAGATCCCTGTTCTTTAAATAAAACAGGGTGCCCACTCACACCTGATTGTCATCCCATTGATTAAAAACACCTGACTCTAATTTCACCTTCAAATTAACTGCTAATCCTAGAGGTTCACATACTTTTGCCACTCACAGATATGTAATATTGGATCATTTTCCTCGATAAATAAATGACCAAGTATAATTTTTTTGTCTCATTTGTTTAACTGGGTTCTCTTTATCTACTTTTAGGACTTGTGTGAAAATCTGATGATGTTTTAGGTCATATTTATGCAGAAATATAGAAAATTCTAAAGGGTTCACAAACTTTGTAAGTCTCATTACAATGGCACCTGTCAAGGGCTGTGATATACCTGTATTAGACAGCAAGAGAACAGTCAGTTCTTGAAGTTGTTGTGTTGGAAGCAGGAAAAATGGGCAAGCGTAAGGATCTGAGCGACTTTGACAAGGGCCAAATTGTGATGGCGAGATGACTGAGTCTGAGCATCTCTAAAAAAAAAAGGTACATCTTGTGGGGTGTTCCCAGTATGCAGTGATTAGTGCCTATCAAAAGTGATCCAAGAATCCAAAGGACAACCGATGAACTGGTGACAGGGTCATGGGTGTCGAAGGCTCATTGATTCACATGGGGCACGAAGGCTTGCCCATATGGTCCAATCCCATAGAAGAGCTCCTGGAGCGCAAACTGCTGAAAATGTTAATGCTGACAAGTCACAAGATGCGCCTTTTTTTTTTTTTTTAAGAGATGCTCAGACTCAATCATCTAGCCATCACACTTTGGCCCTTGTCAAAGTCACTCAGAGCTTAACGCTTGCCCATTTTTCCTGCTTCCAACACATCAACTTCAAGAACTGACTGTTCTCTTCTCTTGCTGCGTAATACACAGCCCTTGACAGGTGCCATTGTAATGAGATATTTAACAGATATTCCACAAATTCGAGTCATACATGAGCTGATAGCCGATGAGGCGCATAGTCATCGAGTCACTGAGTCAATCTCATGTATGACGAGATTGAGTGGAATAACTGTTTTATTCTATCCACATTCACTGTATTTCGAAAAACAGAGCATTTTTATTTTTATTTTTTGCAAATTCGATGAATAAAAACTTTACACAAACATCCGACAAAATCGTTTCTGCTTAGAATGTAAACAAAGTGGCAAAATGACAGGAGCGATTTGTGGAAAATGCAATAATAATAATAATTATTGAAAAATAAAGAAAGATATGTTCTTACCATTAAATACTTTCATTCCATATTTTGTTGCTTTTTTTGTATTTTGGGGGATTTTGTTTTCGAGTAGTTTTTATTTCATCCTCAGTTGGTTCAGCAACATGCTTCGCCATTTTGTTTTTCTCTACACACGGTATATGAGCTGATATCCTCGTAGTACAGTAGCCAATCAGAGTGCGCGATTGCTCATATCCAGAGAATGTGGATAAAATAATCACTTCACCTGGCAGTGGTTTTAAATGTTATGGCTGATCGGTGTAAGTGAGCAGACACCTGATACTGAGCCTATGCTGCCGTCTTTTTTGTAACTGAGCGACTCTGTGTGAGCTTCTGCTTTTAGATCAGAGGTGCAAAGATGGCGGATGTCCACTTGTAGCTTTCTTTCTTTATTCAGGTTTTCCTCAGTTTCCCAGGACAAACTGTTGGATTAGAAACTGGTGTCTGATTCAGGATGTATTTCCACTTCGCACCCAGGGTTCCTAGGATTTGCTCTCGATCAAGCAAACAACATCAACAACAACATCAAGCCTTGTTTGGTGGGAAAACCATGGATCTGGCAACCGTGTATATTTTTAGGGACCTCTGATCAACTAGCTTTCAATACTTAAAAACATCCATCCATCCATTATCTGTAGCCGCTTATCCTGTCCTACAGGGTCGCAGGCAAGCTGGATCCTATCCCAGCTGACTACGGGCGAAAGGCGGGGTACACCCTGGACAAGTCGCCAGGTCATCACAGGGCTGACACATAGACACAGACAACCATTCACACTCACATTCACACCTACGGTCAATTTAGAGTCACCAGTTAACCTAACCTGCATGTCTTTGGACTGTGGGGGAAACCGGAGCACCCGGAGGAAACCCACGCGGACACGGGGAGAACATGCAAACTCCACACAGCCAGCCACTGAGCTCGAACCCAGAACCTTCTTGCTGTGAGGCGACAGCGCTAACCACTACACCACCGTGCTGCCCATTTAAAAACATTACCAATATAAAAAAAACCTCTCAAAATAAATCTTTTTGAATTAATTTGACCTCCACTCCTGCAATACACATTCCAGATATACTGTAGTGTCTACAGGATTTGACCTGGTCATGACCTCAGTATTGAATTCTGTTAAATCAATACTCCTTTATTAAAGCTAGACAGGCGCGAACCTTTTATCCTGCATTTAAGTACTATGACATGTCCAGAGGTGAAGACATGATGGTGCTCAGACTGACAGCGCAATGCTTTTAAGAGCACGTGAATGTTTAAGAGTTCAGTAATCGTCTTGCTGAGGTCTGAGGAAATAACTTTACAGGGAGTCAGAGAGGAAATTTCCTGCAGAGACTGAATCTTTTACAGCCTTGATTGTGCACTAATCTTAAAGGTGATCTATACAAGTTTTATCAGACAGTACTATCAATCTGCACTAGATCTGTGCGTTCGTCTGTATATTTTTGAACATTAAACTGAACAGGGGCGGCACGGTGGTGTAGTGGTTAGCACTGTCGCCTCACAGCAAGAAGGTTCTGGGTTCGAGCCCAGCAGCCAACGAGGGCCTTTCTGTGCGGAGTTTGCATGTTCTCCCCGTGTCCGCGTGGGTTTCCTCCGGGTGCTCCAGTTTCCCCCACAGTCCAAAGACATGCAGGTTAGGTTAACTGGTGACTCTAAATTGAGCGTAGGTGTGAATGTGAGTGTGAATGGTTGTCTGTGTCTATGTGTCAGCCCTGTGATGACCTGGCGACTTGTCCAGGGTGTACCCTGCCTTTCGCCCGTAGTCAGCTGGGATAGGCTCCAGCTTGCCTGCGACCCTGTAGAACAGGATAAAGTAGCTACAGATAATGGATGGATGGATAAACTGAACAGTAAAATGATTGAAAAATCATAACCTCATAGACACACCTTTCTGATCCAGGTTTAGACAAAAATAATGTTGTTTTAAAGAGTTGTGAGTTGACACATTTGATTGGCAAGCTGTCATTATTGTGCTTATCTCTGTGACACGAAAACACCCATCTTTCCTACACTGGCTGGTGTTAGATTAGCAAAAAAAAAAAGCCCCTTAAATGTATTCTGCTTAATTAAATTGATTTTAATCAAATCATGAACAGCACTGCTAGGCAGTTTTCTGACCTGGAATTAAGCTCCGCCTACAATACCGAACAGGTCCGCCCCTTTTCCCTAAAAAGCAACTCGTGAGACAGAGACAGAGAAAGAGACAGAGACAGACTCATGACTGGGAGGAACGGGAAGGCTTGTTAAGCTCTAAAACTTACTAACTGCTGCTTTAATATGATTGATGGCAACACGCACTGCATATTGATGTTTAAGGGATGACCTATATCCATGTATTGACCTTTATCACTTATCTACAGTGGTGCTTGAAAGTTTGTGAACCCTTTAGAATTTTCTATATTTCTGCATAAATATGACCGAAAACATCATCAGATTTTCACACAAGTCCTAAAAGTAGATAAAGAGAACCCAGTTAAACAAATGAGACAAAAATATTACACTTGGTCATTTATTTATTGAGGAAAATGATCCAGTATTACATATCTGTGACTGGCAAAAGTATGTGAACCTCTAGGATTAGCAGTTAATTTGAAGGTGAAATTAGAGTCAGGTGTGTGTGGGCACCCTGTTTTATTTAAAGAACAGGGATCTATCAAAGTCTGATCTTCACAACGCATGTTTGTGGAAGTGTATCATGCCACGAACAAAGGAGATTTCTGAGGGCCTCAGAAAAAGCGTTGTTGATGCGCATTAGGCTGGAAAAGGTTACAAAACCATCTCTAAAGAGTTTGGACTCCACCAATCCACAGTCAGACAGATTGTGTACAAATGGAGGAAATTCAAGACCATTGTTACCCTCCCCAGGAGTGGTCGACCAACAAAGATCACTCCAAGAGCAAGGCGTGTAATAGTCGGCGAGGTCACAAAGGACCCCAGGGTAACTTCTAAGCAACTGAAGGCCTCTCTCATATTGGCTAATGTTATTGCTCAAAAGTCCACCATCAGGAGAACACTGAACAACAATGGTGTGCATGGCAGGGTTGCAAGGAGAAAGCCACTGCTCTCCAAAAAGAACATTGCTGCTCATCTGCTGTGGACAAGCCAGAAGGCTATTGGAAAAATGTTTTGTGGACGGATGAGACCAAAATAGAACTTTTTGGTTTAAATGAGAAGCGTTATGTTTGGAGAAAGGAAAACACTGCATTCCAGCATAAGAACCTTATCCCATCTTTGAAACATGGTGGTGGTAGTATCATGGTTTGGGCCTGTTTTGCTGCATCTGGGCCAGGACGGCTTGCCATCATTGATGGAACAATGAATTCTGAATTATACCAGCGAATTCTAAAGGAAAATGTCAGGACATCTGTCCATGAACTGAATCTCAAGAGAAGGTGGGTCATGCAGCAAGACAACGACCCTAAGCACACAAGTCGTTCTACCAAAGAATGGTTAAAGAAGAATAAAGTTAATGTTTTGGAATGGCCAAGTCAAAGTCCTGACCTTAATCCAATCGAAATGTTGTGGAAGGACCTGAAGCGAGCAGTTCATGTGAGGAAGCCCACCAACATCCCAGAGTTGAAGCTGTTCTGTACGGAGGAACGGGCTAAAATTCCTCCAAGCCGGTGTGCAGGACTGATCAACAGTTACCGGAAACGTTTAGTTGCAGTTATTGCTGCACAAGGGGGTCACACCAGATACTGAAAGCAAAGGTTCACATACTTTTGCCACTCACAGATATGTAATACTGGATCATTTTCCTCAATAAATAAATGACCAAGTATAATATTTTTGTCTCATTTGTTTAACTGGGTTCTCTTTATCTACTTTTAGGACTTGTGTGAAAATCTGATGATGTTTTAGGTCATATTTATGCAGAAATATAGAAAATTCTAAAGGGTTCACAAACTTTCAAGCACCACTGTATGTCTAAAGCTATACGCTATAGAAAAGCTTTACCAATCTTCTCAGTCTGACACACACACACACACTGGGTCTTTGATTTATTCACCACTCAGGAAAACAACAGGAAATTAATTCACAGCAGCCACAAGACTTTCTTTACATCTCTGTAAAACCAAGATGGTGGTTTCCTGTCGTTCCCATGGTAACAGCAATCTTGTGGATGATTGTGGAGTGTCATCTCTCTCTCTCACACACACACACACACACACACACACACACACACACACACACACACTTGTACAAATTTACATCCTCTTTACTCTCCTTGTAAGAGATAGCAGCTAATGGCTTAGTAAGGAGGAGTAATGCATGCCCTTAGAGACAGGAGACTATGTGTGTGTGTGTGTGTGTGTGTGTGTGTGTGTGTGTGTGTGTGTACGGTTTCCAGTAGCTAGCTCAATTTAATCCAATCTCCCCAGAGGAATGACCTCACCGCTGGTTCCTGGAGCCCACACGGGGGTCGCCGCTTTCCCCAAGAGAAGACCGGCCATGCAGGACAAATTGGCTCAGATGAATATTCAGGAGTAATGCGATGGGACAACGTCTGCACAGTTCAGCCAATCAGATTGCTTTAATACAATCAGTCTGAGTGCAACCTGCCTGCAACACATGTCTGAGTAAAATCTAATGTAATGATGTAATGCTGGGTTGTGTGTGTTCAGAATGTAGGGTACACCTCTATCAGTGCTTGCACTGTTTTCCTGTAATCACTTGTTAAGGAATTGCTTTAATAAGCGGTCCAGGTTTGTTTTTTAGTCGTCTCTACTCTGACCACGTACAAGCATATTGAATCTCACTGGTACTGTTACTGTCACTTTATCATCAAGAGATCATGAGTTCGAATTCCAATGATGCCACATCCATCTGCTGTCAGGAGTCGATGGAGCAAAAGTGGCCATGCTCTCTGGATGGGAGGGGCATATACCAGTGGCGGCTGCTGGTTTTTAAAACAGGGGAAGCCCATTTTACGCATTCATCGTAAAACCTGTAGGCCGGATATCAAAGCATAGAAAGGTGTGCCCCATTAGTATAGTGAACTAGACAACCCTACCTAGTGGCAGAAAGTATTTTTTGCTTGTACATTTCATGTTATAGTCTGGCTTGCCAGGCTAGTGCCTCATATCCTTAATCAAAAATATCAAACATCCAAAAATCACTGGCTATTCAACGAAGAGCCTTGAACATCATACCCTGATATGCAACACAGAGTCTTTAACACAACACCCAGCTGTGCAACACATCCTTGAACATCTTCTGCAACACAGTCTGGAAATTCATAACCAGGTAGGCTATGCAACACACAGAACCTTGAATATTATACCCAGGTATAACCTATAACACAGAGCCCACCATTCTCTTAACATTACTGAACAATATACACACTTCACATTCATGAACATGAACACTATTTATACACAAATTCTGCCCTCCGCTCCTTTTCCAGAAAATGGTCTGTGACCCTGTCATACCAGCTGGTTGTGCTTTCCAGAGACTTTACCAATTTCTGTTAGCAGCTAGCACTGCAGATCCCAATAAGGCTCAAGCTAGCCTACAACCAGATTGAACTACAAATGAAATAAATGAGTGAATTCACGAATGATCAAACTGATAGAATGGATGAAAGTTAACGGAGCACAACGAGTAATATTTATTTACAGAGACATCAATGAGAAGAACCGTTTATATGAAAAGAAATTAGGACAGCACTTTGGCACACGACTATACTTTCTCGACATCCGCTAGGGACTGACTGATCATACTTCCGTGTTCCTCGCCAAAGTACCGCCCTCCTCATGTCTTTCAAACACTACCTCCAATAATCCTTTATCAGCCCGGCTTCTTGTCCCTCCCACTGTCTCGTTTAGTCCCAGAGAAGCCCGGCTTCCCTAGAAGTGACGATTTTGTTGATTTTAACCAATAACAACTAGCCGAAATTGGCTGTTCAGAGCCGTCTCGTAGACTGCAATGGATACCCGGCTGCCAGTCAGTGTTGCCAGATACTGCTGACGTTTTCCATCCCAAAATATGTTCAAAACCCGCCAAAATGCACTTAAAACCGCCCAATCTGGCAACACTGCTGCCAGTCCATAGAGCCCATTGAAATAAGAAAGGTTACAGCCTGGCAGCAAAGGTGATTCTCGTAGCGAACTGCAAGTTCGTCAGACATCACTCAAATAAGTTACAGGATAGTTATGAACATAAATACAATCTTGGGCATATATTATGTTATGCAAGTTATTGTTTTAATGAGAATTCAACGTCGTAGACGCCGCAGTTTGGGGAGAGAATTTTAGGGGAAGCTCGGCTTCCCTTGTTGTCTCTGAGAAATCGCCCCTGGCATATACTCTCTCTCCCCTGTCAATCACAGCGACACTAACTAATCGTGAGCATCTACAGTTGTGGCCAAAAGTTTTGAGACTGACACCAATTTTGGTTTTCACAAAGTTTGCTGCTTCAGTGTTTTTAGATCTTTTTGTCAGATGTTTCTGTGGTATGCTGAAGTACAATTATAAACATTTCATAAGTTTCAAAGGCTTTTATTGACAAATACATCAAGTTTATGCAAAGAGTCCATATTTACAGTGTTGACCCTTCTTTTTCAAGACTCCCGCAATCCGCCCCAGCATACTGGATATCAGCTTCTGGGCCAAATCCTGACTGATGGCAACCCATTCTTGAATAATCAGTGCTTGGAGTTTATCACAATTTTTGGGTTTTTGTTTGTCCACCTGCTTTTTGAGGTTCTCGATGGGATTAAGATCTGGGGAGTTTCCTGGCCATGGACCCAAAATTTCAATGTTTTGTTCCCCGAGCCACTTAATTATCACTTTCTGCACCTAAATCAACCATTTATTGGATCATCAAGAACTTCAAGGAAAGAGGTTCAATTGCTGTGAAGAAGGTTTCAGGGCACTCAAGAAAGTCCAGCACTTGCCAGGACTGTCTCCTAAAGAGGATTCAGCTATGGGATCGGGTCCCAACAGTGCAGAGCTTGCTTAGGAATGGCAGCAGGAAGGTGTGAGTGCATCTGCATGCATAGTGAGATGAAGACCTTTGAAGGATGGCCTGGTGTCAAGAAGGGCAGCAAAGAAGCCACTTCACTCCAAGAAAAACATCAAGAACAGACTGACATTCTGCAGGAAGAACAGGGATTGGACTGCAGAGGACCGGGGTAAAGTTATTTTCTCTGATGAAGCCCTCTTCAGACTGTTTAGGACATCTGGAAAAATGATTGTCTGGAGAAGAAAAGGTGAGCACTACCATGAGTCCTGTGTCATGCCAATAGTAAAGTATCCTGAGACTATTCATGTGTGGGGTCGCTTCTCATCCAAGGGCATGGACTCATTCACAATTCTGCCTAAGAACACTGCCATGAATAAAGAATGGTATCAAAACATCTTCCAAAAGCAACTTCTCCCAACCATCCAGGAGCAATTTGGTGATAAGCAATGCTTTTTCCAGCATGATGGAGCACCATGTCACGAGGCAAAAGTGATAATTAAGTGGCTCAGAGAACAAAACATTGAAATTTTGGATCCATGGCCAGGAAACTCCCAGATCTTAATCCCATCGAGAACCTGTGGTCAATCCTCAAAAAGTGGGTGGACAAACAAAAACCCAAAAATTGTGATAAACTCCAAGCACTGATTATTCAAGAACGGGTTGCCATCAGTCAGGATTTGGCCCAGAAGCTGATATCCAGTATGCCAGGGCAAATTGCAGGAGTCTTGAAAAAGAAGGGTCAACACTGTAAATATTGACTCTTTGCATAAACTTGATGTATTTGTCAATAAAAGCCTTTGAAACTTATGAAATGCTTATAATTGTACTTCAGCATACCATAGAAACATCTGACAAAAAGATCTAAAAACACTGAAGCAGCAAACTTTGTGAAAACCAAAATTGGTGTCAGTCTCAGAACTTTTGGCCATGACTGTATGAGCTCGTGTGTACAGAAGATGGATGAAACATGTACATTGTGGGACGATGTAAAGCACATAGAAATGCATTTAAAGATGAAGATTAAAAACAAATAATAAATAAAATACACATGACATTTCTCCCCCCAACAAAAAACAATAGTTTTATTGTTGTTCTTCATAATTAAGACTTTGTTTCATCTTTCTATTCCATGTAAAGAACTTTGACGCAAAATGAAAATGCATCACATAATTAAACATTACTATTGTTATTACTATTTTATAAATGTTCCTGCTCATAGATCATGTTTATTTGTCCTAAAGTCCCTAAAGAAGAGTCAAATACACTGTAAATCTATACGGATGATAGCATAATCAGCCTGCTATAGTGTTTGCAAGAGACAGCACTTTAGATGAAATCAGTGCGCACTCAGCGAAAATCTAACAGCGAGCACAGGAACACAAATCACATTGGACCTCTAAGATTACACTTTATTTCATTACAAAGTCATTTTGATGAACTTCTTAAAACTATTATGGGAATACCCATGGTGAGATCAAGACGAGGTCTTCTTAGACTGTTCCCAGCATTTAAAGCATTTCCTAAAATGTCTAATGTTGGCGTAAAAACACCACGTAGGTGTGTTTTGTATCATTTTGAGGCAAAGTTGGTGAATATTGTGGCTTCGAAATGTAATTAATAGCATGTTTGAAGGTTAACCGTCATCTTAATCCTGTCAGATTGAATTAATGTGCTGGATTATACAATATTTTGGGGTGGATTTTAGAAATGATTAAATAGATGAAACAGGAGGCTTGTCGTATAGCAAACACTTGTGTTGTCTCATCTCATCTCATCTCATTATCTGTAGCTGCTTTATCCTGTTCTACAGGGTCGCAGGCAAGCTGGAGCCTATCCCAGCTGACTACGGGCAAAAGGCGGGGTACACCCTGGACAAGTCGCCAGGTCATCACAGGGCTGACACATAGACACAGACAACCATTCACACTCACATTCACACCTACGCTCAATTTAGAGTCACCAGTTAACCTAACCTGCATGTCTTTGGACTGTGGGGGAAACCGGAGCACCCGGAGGAAACCCACGCGGACACGGGGAGAACATGCAAACTCCGCACAGAAAGGCCCTCGCCGGCCACGGGGCTTGAACCTGGACCTTCTTGCTGTGAGGCGACAGCGCTAACCACTACACCACCGTGCCGCCCCACTTGTGTTGTGTTGGGGATTTTTTTTAATTCATGATTTATTTATTATACCTTTAAAGCAGTGCTCTAAAAATGAATTACATTCCATTTAGGTACCTTAAATTATTTTTATTATCCACATACCCTGACTAAACCTACACATTAAGTCCAAAAGGTGTATCTGCTTGTTTAATGGGACCATGCCAGGAATATGGGAAAGTATAGTTTAGTACCCTAGTTGTGAGTGAAGGATACCAATATTTCTGGAAACACAGGACTAGTTTTAACCTTCATCCTTCTTTCTCATAATATTAATGAAGCCTCAAGGGACAAGTAAAAACCACAGACCTTATAAAAGGCCATCTGTCACAAGGCGGTTCTACTGTACATCATGAATAGGCAACTAAATGGGATCCTTTCAACAAAGGTTCCGAACCAATGCACTTCTTTTGTCATATGAATGAGTCGTGATCAGGGAAACAGAATTTGACTGTTGATAGAAGAAGAAGAAGCCTTTATTTTTGTCACATGTACCCTCAAGCATAGCGAAATTCCTCCTCTATATTTAACTCATCTAAAGCAGTGAACACACACAAGTGAGCAGTGAGTGCACACACATAGCAGTGAGCAGCGATGCTACAGTACCCAGGGAGCAGTTAGGGGTTCGGTGCTTTGCTCAAGGGCACCATGATACAGAGGGAAGAGAAAGTGCCGTTCATTCACTCAACTCCCCTCACATTATTCTTGCTGGTCCTGGGAATCGAACCGGTGACCCTTTGGGCCCAAGTAGAATGAGATAGAATGATATAGTGAGAATCTTCCACTCGAGTAGCCTACAGCACATCTGAAGAAACAACGCAGATCATGTACTGAGTTACTGCAGGACAAAATCAGATTACAAGAGTCTATCTGAGTGGATCAATAACAACGAATGGCTAAAAGAAACAACTCACATAGGCATTCGTGATGCTCCTCAGAAAGTTCGACCAATCCCACATCCTCCTGCTGTTAGTATTTTTGTTTGTACCTCTCTGAGATACTGGATCTTCCAACAAACTTCATTGGTTTTATCTCCCAAGTAGTAATTTAACCCACAGAGACCAATATGGCTCAACGCCATGTCCAGTACACACCCCTGTTAATGAACATGGCCTTTCTTTGTCCTACAAGCCTCATACCTCACCACTATGGAGTCAAATTTTAGACATTAGACATACTGACCAAAATATACAAAATATTTGGTCATTAATACTGACCAAAATACGTTGTATACCTCGGCAACAACCTTTCAAACACCAACAATCATCTGGTAGCTGTGAAACATAGAATATCAAAAGGATGGGCTGCATTCTCTAAAAAAGAGCACATCTTGAAATCAACACGCATATCAATGAGAGTTAAAACAAAGATTTTTAACACCTGTGGTATGATACGGCATGGACTGTACTGCATGGAGAAATTCCTTAATAAAACATACAGAAGTCTTCCAAAATCATGCTATGCGTCTTATGACAGGCTTTAAACGAACAGACCGCAAGAGCATTAACAACCTCAGAAAACTAACAAAGCTCGTACCAATGGAAATTCACATTCAAACCTTGCAAAACCCTGAATCTGTTTGGCCACACCAAAAAGAACAACAAAGGAAACTCAAAAGTGTGTGTAGAAGGAATGGTAGCAGGGACGAGAAGCTGTGGTTGACCCTGATACAGATGGCGTAACAACATCCCCATCTGGACCGGTATAAACAGCTGGAACTCAATAAATTCCTTGTGTAGAGACAGAACTGCTTGGAAAGCATTATCATGTACTGATGTGCAGTTTGCTGCCATGCGGAAATAGCGAAATATATATACTGACCAAAAGATTTTAACAGAAAGTTGCGAAAATATTTTGATATCACAGGCACAAACAAGGAACTGAGACAATTTTTTGTCCATCTTTGAGCACTTTTTAAATTTTTTTTTGGCAAATCTTTATTTGTGAGGCCAATTTGCATTTTTGCCTTAACTTTCTTTTCTGAGTTTTGACTTTTCTTTTGCAGTACCTTCTTCCTTCTGCGCTTCTGGGTTTGTTTTTTTCTTTGCTTTTTTAAAATCTGCATTAGTTGCCAGAAAAGATAAACAGGACTCAAGTCTGTACAGATTCGCCACATAGCCAGAGGACTTGAGTGACATGCTTGGTCATTTGCGAAGAAGACTGTAAAAAGATATCAATAATATTTTTATAGAACATCACCACTCATATACACTACCGTTCAAAAGTTTGGGGTCACTTTGAAATGTCCTTATTTTTGAAAGAAAAGCACTGTTCTTTTCAATGAATATCACTTTAAACTAATCAGAAATCCACTCTATACATTGCTAATGTGCTAAATGACTATTCTAGCTGCAAATGCCTGGTTTTTGGTGCAATATCTCCATAGGTGTATAGAGGCCCATTTCCAGCAACTATCACTCCAGTGTTCTAATGGTACAATGTGTTTGCTCGTTGCCTCAGAAGGCTAATGGATTAGAAAACCCTTGTACAATCATGTTAGCACAGCTGAAAACAGTTTAGCTCTTTAGAGAAGCTATAAAACTGACCTTCCTTTGAGCAGATTGAGTTTCTGGAGCATCACATTTGTGGGGTCGATTAAATGCTCAAAATGGCCAGAAAAATGTCTTGACTATATTTTCTATTCATTTTACAACTTATGGTGGTAAATAAAAGTGTGACTTTTCATGGAAAACACAAAATTGTCTGGGTGACCCCAAACTTTTGAATGGTAGTGTATATTGTTATTATTGTGGTCATACTTTTTGAAAAAGGTTTGATGGTTTGAGTCTTGAAACAGATATTTAAAAGGACAACTGAGATAATAGAAATAAAAAAGCAATTTTTTTTCTTTTAATTTTTTTATATCCCTTTTAGCTTGTCTTGTCTTTCATTCATGTAACCTCTAAGCTAAAAAAGAAAAAGAAGCAAAAAGAGGAAGGAAAAGGGGGAAAGAATAAAGAGGGCAAACAGTGGCTACTTTGAAGAATCTAAAATATGAAACTTTTTTTGGTTTGGTTTGCTTTTTTAAACACTTTTTAAGCACATAATTCCAAATATGTTCCATATGTTATTTCATGGGCGGCACGGTGGTGTAGTGGTTAGCGCTGTCGCCTCACAGCAAGAAGGTCTGGGTTCGAGCCCCGTGTCCGGCGAGGGCCTTTCTGTGCGGAGTTTGCATGTTCTCCCCGTGTCCACGTGGGTTTCCTCCGGGTGCTCCGGTTTCCCCCACAGTCCAAAGACATGCAAGTTAGGTTAACTGGTGACTCTAAATTGAGCGTAGGTGTGAATGTGAGTGTGAATGGTTGTCTATGTGTCAGCCCTGTGATGACCTGGCGACTTGTCCAGGGTGTACCCCGCCTTTCGCCCGTAGTCAGCTGGGATAGGCTCCAGCTCGCCTGCGACCCTGTAGAACAGGATAAAGCGGCTAGAGATAATGAGATGAGATGTTATTTCATAGTTTTGATGTCTTCAGTATTGCTCCACCATGTAGAAAATACAAATGATCAAAATACAGAAAAACCTGTGAATGAATAGAGTACAGGTGTACAAACTTTTGACTGGTACTGTATATAAATCACTTAAGGGTGCATTATTTATTGCTTAAATATAGTTTGCACTTTAAAAAATCTTTAAAAAAAAACCCAACAACAACAGAAAGAATCAGATATTTTGCTGTAAACTCAGAGCTATATAAATGCATTTAGACGTTGTTAGTCAATAAATTATTAATATATTAGCATCGTGTAATAAGATTAATTCATTAGCATATTGATAAAGTGTAGTTTTAATATATTAGCATACTGTACTATTAACATTGATATAAATTCGCTTCATAAACAAAATCATTTCCGGTGTTTTTTGCCTGGTCGGCGGTGAGCCCCGCCCTTCGACATTTCATTGGCTGTCCTTGCGTCAGTCATGAGGCGCTCGATGATGATTGGTCAGAGCTCAGAGAGAGGGCGAGGTACGTTGCGGCCGCGGTTGTTAGAAATGAAACTAAAATTACATGACCGAAAAAGAAACTAAATACTCAGTAAACACTACAGGAAGAGTGACATTCTCGGGCAGGGGGTGAGTATGTGACAGAACCGAGGCTGGCTGCTGGTTTTATCCGCCGCTGCTGTGTGACAGAGCAGGCCTGTCCTCCTGTATTTATTAGCTTAGCTTAGCTTAGCTTAAGAGTCTGTCAGTGGGGCGGACAGTGTAAACAGTGGCGTCACGACAGTTCAGAAAAAAATCAGAAAGAAATCTTATACACTTTTAAACCTTATGGAAGCCGAATGCTGTTTTTTTCTTTGTCCTCAGAAAGAGCCGAGTTACTAAAGACTGAAGATGATGATGGAGGAATTAATGCAGCTGTCCTCCATGTAGCTACTTGATTACCAGGTGAGATTACCTCATTATAAGAAATACTTTTCATTTTTATGATTCTGAGATGCTCCACAGTTTATACTTCAGTGAAATATCGTTAGAGCTTCCTTCATCAGCATGATGTCTGATTGCTTCATCTTGGCTTTGGACAGTGTTTCGCAATGAAAGCTACTGAAATTCCTGTTAAAAAAAAAACCTCACAAATCACACGAGTGACATTTCAGTGTTTGTAATGTTCATGTAAAGGTCCAGATGTTAACCGTCTGGGGTCTGAAGGTACCGTACAGTGGTGCTTGAAAGTTTGTGAACCTTTTAGAATTTTCTATATTTCTGCATAAATATGACCTAAAACATCATCAGATTTTCACTCAAGTCCTAAAAGTAGATAAAGAAAATCCAGTTAACCAACTGAGACAAAAATATTATACTTACTTGGTCATTTATTTATTGAGGAAATATCCAATATTCCATATCTGTGAGTGGCAAAAGTATGTGAACCTCTAGGATTAGCAGTGTTTTCAATCAACGGGATGACAATCAGGTGTGAGTGGGCACCCTGTTTTATTTAAAGAACAGGGATCTGTCAAAGTCTGATCTTCACAACACATGTTTGTGGAAGTGTATCATGGCACGAACAAAGGAGATTTCTGAGGACCTCAGAAAAAGTGTTGTTGATGCTTTTACAAAACCATCTCTAAAGAGTTTGGACTCCAGCAATCCACAGTCAGACAGATTGTGTACAAATGGAGGAAATTCAAGACCATTGTTACCCTCCCCAGGAGTGGTCGACCAACAAAGATCACTCCAAGAGCAAGGCGTGTAATAGTCGGCGAGGTCATAAAGGACCCCAGGGTAACTTCTAAGCGACTGAAGGCCTCTCTCACATTGGCTAATGTTCATGAGTGCACCATCAGAAGAACACTGAACAACAATGGTGTGCATGGCAGGGTTGCAAGGAGAAAGCCACTGCTCTCCAAAAAGAACATTGCTGCTCGTCTGCAGTTTGCTAAAGATCACGTGGACAAGCCAGAAGGCTATTGGAAAAATGTTTTGTGGACGGATGAGACCAAAATAGAACTTTTTGGTTTAAATGAGAAGCGTTATGTTTGGAGAAAGGGAAACACTGCATTCCAGCATAAGAACCTTATCCCATCTGTGAAACATGGTGGTGGTAATATCATGGTATGGGCCTGTTTTGCTGCATCTGGGCCAGGACGGCTTGCCATCATTGATGGAACAATGAATTCTGAATTATACCAGTGAATTCTAAAGGAAAATGTCAGGACATCTGTCCATGAACTGAATCTCAAGAGAAGGTGGGTCATGCAGCAAGACAACGACCCTAAGCACACAAGTCGTTCTATCAAAGAATGGTTAAAGAAGAATAAAGTTAATGTTTTGGAATGGGCAAGTCAAAGTCCTGACCTTAATCCAATCGAAATGTTGTGGAAGGACCTGAAGTGAGCAGTTCATGTGAGGAAACCCACCAACATCCCAGAGTTGAAGCTGTTCTGTACGGAGGAACGGGCTAAAATTCCTCCAAGCCGGTGTGCAGGACTGATCAACAGTTACCAGAAACATTTAGTTGCAGTTATTGCTGCACAAGGGGGTCACACCAGATACTGAAAGCAAAGGGTCACATACTTTTGCCACTCACAGATATGTAATACTGGATCATTTTCCTCAATAAATAAATGACCAAGTATAATATTTTTGTCTCATTTGTTTAACTGGGTTCTCGTTACCTACTTTTAGTACTTGTGTGAAAATCTGATGATGTTTTACATCTTCAAACTTTCAAGCACCACTGTATGTTCTGACACTCATCATTTTGGCATGCTCTGATTTTGTCAGTTTCAACAAATCTAAGCAGTATTTTCAAAGTCATATGACTTTTTTTGTATTCAGCACAAGTTAAGCTACAATAATGTCTCTGTAGTATGTATGTCATGATTGTACTTTAAAAATAATAAGATAAATGAAGATGTTGTAAAAAGCAGTTTTAGAACTGTGCTGGAATGTGTGTGTGTGGGGGGGGGGGGGGAACATGACCTTACTCATTGTGACGAACCATTTTGGTCACTTGAGGTGATTCTGTTCAGTCTTAGGAATGGATCAAGCACAAAAACTTAAATCTGCTCCACTGATTTGGACAATTAACTGGCCGTTATAAAAATGTAGGTCCTATTGTTTTTGGATAAAGGGTTGGCAGTGGGAGGGATATCCAATGAGAAGTTTAAAAAAAATTCCATTCATTCAATGAGAAGAGTGAAAACCCTTCACACTGCCATCTCTTAATCCCATCAGGTCAAGTCACAATGGGTAAGGTCATGTTTTTTCACACATTCCAACACAGTTCTAAAACTACTTTTTACAACAGCTTCATTTATCTAGTATTTGATTTTATTTTGGTATTTGACTCGATTCACTGTGCCTTGAAATTAACTGAGCCACAACCATCTCTATTACTCGTTACACATTTACTCTGTAATTTTGCTCCCATTCCAATTCCAAATTTTACTCTCTAAACTCAAAATAGAGCAAAATGAACTATTTTGAGGAAAATACTTTTAACTCTGGAAAAAAAATTGCTCATTCATTTTTCCTGTGTCTGCACTGCAGCGGACGCATATCAACCGATCTGCTCATAATGAATAGAAGAAATATTTACACTTACTCGAGTTGATCTTTGGCTGGATTGAAAAAAAAAGCACCATTCATCATCAGTGACACAGTTCTCAAGATTGAACCAAATCAAGAACTGAATCATGAATTGATTCACTGTCCTGAAATTGAATTGCTGTCCTGAATCGTGAAATGAATCATGAATTGAATCACTGTACTGAATCATCCGAAGCGCATAAAATCTGCGTGTCATCTTGAAACAAGCTTTACCTCCAAATAGCCTGGATTATGTCTGACAGATTTTATCATGTTTACGGTGAGCGTTCCCACAGCAAAAGAGAAACCAACTGAAACTGATAGTGATTATCATGCCATTACCATGTGAATAGTCTTTTATGAATGTGTAAGCGCGCGCTCAGCATTCCGACTCCGGTGTGACTGAGTAAGGTGACAAGTTTTATGTTTCATCTAATTTAGGTCATTTAAAAAATATTGTATTATTTGTCAGTCGGTACATAGGAAAGTGTAAAGTATAAAGTTTCTGTCAGTATGTTTATCATGCTTGTATGATAAAAAACTCGCAAAGATGTTTATCTCAATACATGACCTACTCATTCTAAACCTGCCTGGCTTCGCTGGCGAAGTTCTCGACCCCAAAGGGTTAAGTACGAGTCCACATGGAAGCCTGCTTTCTTATTAAACACTCTCTAGTTCTGAAGAATCACGGTTTATGGATCCTCCCTGCTCCAAAACACCTGATTCCATTAATAAAAGCATGAGTAAGAGCTCCGCCAAGAGTTTTCCCAAATGCCACTTCTATTTTTTTTTCTCTTTTGGGGGATTTTTACTGCATTTCCCCCTAATTTGGTCTTTTTTTTTTTGCCAATTTCCACCTTCTTTCTCTCTCTCGCTTTTTCTCAAAAGTCTTAGGCATATGTAAAGAAATGCTGTAGACCACAAATGGCTGAAAAATAATGAAATGAAATGTTTCAGCATTAAAAAATACTTTAAGCAGTGAGCCATAATAAATGAAACAAAGTCAGTATTTGGTGTGAGACGACCCTTTGCTTAAAAAAAAAGGCAGTTTTATGAGGAAATGAGCTGTAGGTTTTACTGAGCATCTTGTAGAACCAGCCACAGTTCTTTTGGACACTTTGACTGTCACACTCGCTTCTTAATTTTCGCCTTCATGATGATATGTTTTCTTTTTTAATCTGAAAAGTGCTCTCTTATGGATGGAATATGCTGCTCGATACAAACTTTTTTTTCTGTAACATATTTAATTTTGTGCTGGGGAAAAAACGAACGTTTACCGACTCGATAATGTAGAAGTCATACCCGTATGTGGTTCTTTCTCAAACTGTTACCACAAAGTGCCACAAGGTTGGACTGGAAGAACTCGAGTGTTCTGCACAGAGCCCTGACCTCAGCCTCACTGAACATCTGGAATGCTGATTCAACCTGAGACCTCCTTACCCAACATCGGTGCCTGATTTCACTAAAACTTTGTCACCGAATGAGCACAAATCAGCACAGCCACGCCCCAAAATCTAGTGGAAAGCCTTCCCAGAAGAGAAAAGGAGATCAACTCTATATTAATGACCATAATGTACCGTACCAATCTGACTTTCCAAGCATCTTTTCAAAGTCTCAGGACAGCTGGACACTCTGAGGGAAGCGCTGTCTGCCCTCTTCCACATACATGAGCTCAGAGATGCTGACGATTACTCGGAGAGTATGGTTTTCCTTCTATTCAGAGACTTGAGACTTGGTTTTCATCAGGGTTTGCTCCCCTGGTGATAGGGTGGGGTCGACCTCACAGTCACAGGCGGGTCAACAGACAAATCGACTCATTGTTATTCAAGTATGCTGTTCAAAATCAGCAGGTCGATCAACTTTTTTTCATCTACTTGTTCTAGTTAGTGCAACTTTGCTAGCATCCTGACCTCAGTTACTAAGCCCTTTATTCCCCTGTGTCCAGTAAAATAGGTGGGATGGTGCGTGAGCGGTGTGTGTAGCAGGAGACGGCAGCATGGCCCACTTCGATACAGAGTACCAGCGCCTGGAGGCGTCCTATAACGACTCTCCTCCAGGAGAGGAGAATCTGTTGGTTCATGTACCAGAGGGCTCGAAATGTAAGAGAACAACATTGTCTGGAAGCAACATGTTCATGACAGTTTTAGGGAAAGGTTTTATAGTAAAGAAAAAAAAAATGTCAGGTTGATAAGAGCAGAAATTCACTAATAAATGCTTTAATGTTGTTGTCTTTTTTCCCCCTCATTCTTCTCAGCTCACTGGCACCACATCGAAAACCTGGACCTCTTCTTCCAAAGAATATCCTTTCTGATCCAAGGACAAAATGAAGATCTTTGTAAATATTATTTCTATAGTAACAGCTAATTCACAGGGACTTCTAAGTCAGCCGCTCCATATAATCAAAGTTTGAGCAGGAAATTACAACCCCGATTCCAAAAAAGTTGGGACAAAGTACAAATTGTAAATAAAAACGGAATGCAATAATTTACAAATCTCAAAAACTTATATTGTATTCACAATAGAACATAGACAACATATCAAATGTCGAAAGTGAGACATTTTGAAATTTCATGCCAAATATTGGCTCATTTGAAATTTCATGACAGCAACACATCTCAAAAAAGTTGGGACAGGGGCAATAAGAGGCTGGAAAAGTTAAAGGTACAAAAAAGGAACAGCTGGAGGACCAAATTGCAGCTCATTAGGTCAATTGGCAATAGGTCATTAACATGACTGGGTATAAAAAGAGCATCTTGGAGTGGCAGCGGCTCTCAGAAGTAAAGATGGGAAGAGGATCACCAATCCCCCTAATTCTGCGCCGACAAATAGTGGAGCAATATCAGCAAGGAGTTCGACAGTGTAAAATTGCAAAGAGTTTGAACATATCATCATCTACAGTGCATAATATCATCAAAAGATTCAGAGAATCTGGAAGAATCTCTGTGCGTAAGGGTCAAGGCCGGAAAACCATACTGGGTACCCGTGATCTTCGGGCCCTTAGACGGCACTGCATCACATACAGGCATGCTTCTGTATTGGAAATCACAAAATGGGCTCAGGAATATTTCCAGAGAACATTATCTGTGAAGACAATTCACCGTGCCATCCGCCGTTGCCAGCTAAAACTCTATAGTTCAAAGAAGAAGCCGTACCGAAACATGATCCAGAAGCGCAGACGTCTTCTCTGGGCCAAGGCTCATTTAAAATGGACTGTGGCAAAGTGGAAAACTGTTCTGTGGTCAGACGAATCAAAATTTGAAGTTCTTTATGGAAATCAGGGACGCCGTGTCATTCGGACTAAAGAGGAGAAGGACGACCCAAGTTGTTATCAGCGCTCAGTTCAGAAGCCTGCATCTCTGATGGTATGGGGTTGCATTAGTGTGTGTGGCATGGGCAGTTTACACATCTGGAAAGACACCATCAATGCTGAAAGGTATATCCAGGTTCTAGAGCAACATATGCTCCCATCCAGACGACGTCTCTTTCAGGGAAGACCTTGCATTTTCCAACATGACAATGCCAAACCACATACTGCATCAATTACAGCATCATGGCTGCATAGAAGAAGGGTCCGGGTACTGAACTGGCCAGCCTGCAGTCCAGATCTTTCACCCATAGAAAACATTTGGCGCATCATAAAACGGAAGATACGACAAAAAAGACCTAAGACAGTTGAGCAACTAGAATCCTACATTAGACAAGAATGGGTTAACATTCCTATCCCTAAACTTGAGCAACTTGTCTCCTCAGTCCCCAGACGTTTACAGACTGTTGTAAAGAGAAAAGGGGATGTCTCACAGTGGTAAACATGGCCTTGTCCCAACTTTTTTGAGATGTGTTGTTGTCATGAAATTTAAAATCACCTAATTTTTCTCTTTAAATGATACATTTTCTCAGTTTAAACATTTGATATGTCATCTATGTTCTATTCTGAATAAAATATGGAATATTGAAACTTCCACATCATTGCATTCCGTTTTTATTTACAATTTGTACTTTGTCCCAACTTTTTTGGAATCGGGGTTGTATACTTTGTGGTTTTTCGCCAACATTAAAAACTTTTTGTCTTACTAACTTGAAGAAAGAGGAAAAAGTGAGCCTGGTGAGTTCATAACTGTTTATACAGTAGCTCCTGTTATTTATAGATATTCCACAACACTGACTGTAACTATAAACGGATTTTTAAAAAAAATGACTTGTCATTCTGTAAGGGGAAGCTGTGGCCTAAAGGTTAGAGAAGCAGCTTTGGGACTAAAAGGTCTCCGGTTCGATTCCCTGGACCAGCAGGAATGGCTGAAGTGCCCTTGAGCCATGCACCTAACCCCCACTTGCTCCCTGGGTGCTGTAGTATAGCTGCCCCCTGCTCTGGGTATGTGTGTGTGCTCACGTGTGCATGTATTCACTGCTTCAGATGGGTGAATTTCGCTGTGCTTGAGTGACAAAATTCAATTCAATGCCTTTATTGTCATTATACGTCAAGTACAACGAAATTATGCTGCTACTCCAACTCGGTACTCAATAAATAGTAAAATAATAAAATAAATAGAACAATAAAACAATGAAAAACAACAACATCTATACAGAATGCAATCAAGAATAAAAAAAAAAAGTACAACGTGAAGAGTTCATAAGTGAAAGGGTGGCTTAGGCAGTTGTCATTTCTGTTTGTTTAGGTATGTTATGGCATATGGGAAGAAACTGTTTATGAATCTAGTGGTTCTGGATTTGATGGACCTATAACGCCTGCCAGAGGGCAACAGTTCAAACAGATGGTGACCTGGGTGAGAATTGTCCTTGATGATAGTTCGTGCTCTGGAGAGAATACGGGAGTGTGCGATGTCTGACAGAGAGGGAAGGGGGCAGCCGATGATTTTCTCTGCTGTCTTTATGATTCTCTCCAGAGCTTTCTTATCGGCAGCAGAGCACCCCGCCACCCCTTCCACACAGAGATGCAGTATGTCATGATGCTTTCTATTGTCGATCTGGAGAAAGACACCAACAGCTTCTGACACAGATCGTTTTTCCTGAGTACTCTCAGGAAGTGAAGACGTTGTTGAGCTTTCTTTACAGTTGCCTGTGTGTTTAGTGACCATGTTGTGTTGTCTGTGATGTGGATGCCCAGAAGTTTGAATGAGTTCACTGTTTCCACACCAGACCCGGCGGCAGAAGCGGTCTAGTAGCTGGGCATTGCACTGGCTGGGGGTGGGCATGCATCAGCGAACCCAGTTTTACTAGGGGGGGTCCGGGGGCATGCTCCCCCGTAAGAAATTTTTGAAAAAAACACTCTAAAATGGTGTATTTTGAGCTCTTCAGACACCCTGTTCCGCTGATATATATTGTCCGTCACTGAGCGCATTTGCAGGGAATATTCCGTTTCATACGGAATATTGGCAGAATTCCATTTGCGCACGAGTCATGTTGTAAACTCGTTCCGAATACCCAACACTGAATGCGCAAACGGATGATTGTGATCAATGTTGACAGCAAATTAATATTGATATTTACAATTAAGAGTGCGCAACAGAAGATTACATCACACTCATCCTCCTGCACAAAGCCTAACTGCAGTCACTGAATCCCTTCTAAGTGAAACCATGCGCATTAAAAGTTTTATGTCTCAAATCTAGTTTTGTGAAGCATGACAACATTAATCTTTAATACAGATGTGTTTTGTTGGTTAACTGAAACGTCAAAACCAGTTTCTTACCTCCAGTGCTTAGTTTGCAAATCAAACGCCAAGTGCTGACAGCGCAGGGCTGACGAGATGGGCGCAGGCCGAAACATTAAGGAAACAGTGTGTCATGTATACACATTTTAAATTAAGGACTTTTTCTTTAATATTATGCCCTTTTTAAAAAAAAAAAGAAAAGCGTTTAATTGCAGTAGCCTGCGATTGATTTATTTATTTATTTATTTATTTTAAATATTGTGTTAAGCTGGTGGCCCTAGCCTATGACAGGGCGGGCGGGCCCACACTAGGGCGGGCCCGGCCCCCAAAGGCCCGCCCATCGCGCCGGGCCCGTTCCACACACACGTTATTAATGAGGAGAGGCTGATGGTTGATGTTGTGTTTCCTGAAGTCTATTATCAGTTCTTTTGTTTTTGTGGCATTGAGGATGAGGTTGTTTGCAGAGCACCACTCGGATAAAAATAAAGGCTTCTTCTTCTTCTCTTAATAAATAAAAACGAATGATATCGGAGGTTGCAGCACAAGATGACAAACACTTCAGGGTGTGCTGTTACAGGAAAACAATCAGCTTCAGTGTGTTAAGTGTCTCCGCTTCATCACACCAGTATGGTGATGTTTATTTTTCATTCATTATAGTAATCGTTATTAAGAGGTTTGAGATTTTCTTTAACTTTATTTTTTTAAGTCTATAATCTTCATCAGAAGAACGGATTCACTTGTATGCTTCTGGGGGAAATCTTTGAGCTGGTGTAAGTATAAATAGGTCAACCTGCTTACCATAACACACACACATGCCTTCTGTAAAGGCTCACCACATCCTTTTTATAAAAAAACAACTTTGAAACTTGCTGCTCATACAGTAAAGACCGTGTCAATTTCATTTCAGGCAACTCGTCTTTGTGGTTACGTTCACTGTTTTTCTGGCCAACTGCGTGGACTACGACATCCTGTTTGCCAACAAGTTTGTCAATCATACCGACTCGTCCAAGGTGACGCTTCCTGATGCGTTTCTTCCCGTGGATGTGTGTCATGCTCGGTAAGGCGAGTGACTCGTCGTCATTCATAGATTATAGTATGTAAGCTTGGTACTTTTATCTGAAATACTAGTGTTCTTGTTTTTGCATTTTATTTTAAGGATTCGTGATAACATCCTGGTTATTTTCATTCTGGTGATATCTGGGGTGTTCTGGCTTCATCGTTTGGTCAAATTTATCTACAACGTCTGCTGCTACTGGGAGATCCGCTCTTTCTACATCAACGCTCTGAAAATGTCAATGGTGAGTAGGGGGTTTAAGGGTTTTAGTGTAAATACGCAAGTGATTCCAGAAAATCGTGCACACTGATTGATTGGTTGAGAAATTCAGACTATTTCTCGATAATCACCTCGAGCAACTTGGCAGAATGGCAGCCGATCGCGTCGTCACCGTAAAGCCTAGGTCACAACCGGACGTACGATTTTTTGGCCGTGCGATTTTTGGCGTTTCCCAAATCGCTGCGTTTTTTTTGTTCATGGAGAAAGATGTGCGTTGGCTGTAAGTTTGTCTTGCAACCTGAAAAAAACGTAAGCGCCCGTAGAGTTTGTTTGACATGACAAAGAACCTCTGCGGCCGGTCTACGGCTCGAAAATCAGCACGTCACACGCGCGCCCTCCGTGCATTTCTTGCGTTTTTTGCACATAGACCGGCCGTAGGAGCACGTATGGCCGGTTGTGACCGAGGCTTAAGTGAGGAAGAATTACAAATGATGAAAGAAAATGCTGTTCCTAAAATAAAAGCACGAAAGATGCGCCGAAGTTTGGTCTAAAACTATTCAAAGGGAAGGTGGGGTTGTGATGTATTTTATCCAGGGCTTTGAACCGGTTCAAGGAACGAAAACCGGGAACTTTTTCTATTTCACATGGAACAGAAACGAAACCAGAAACTTTATTTTTTATGTTCCGGAACAGAAACGCTTATTAAAAATAATGGTAACCGGTTAATACCGGTTTTTATTTCGTTCCTCAAAGTTTCCGTAGCCTACAAATAAAGTCATTCTTCTCCTGCGCAAGTTTCTATGACCCGCTGGGGTTCACTTCCTGTGTGACGTTCGCTGACTGAATGGAGAGAGCGGGAGGGTGGACTACTATCACGTCTCCACATCTTAAATAAGAGGTAAATATTGCAGTCTATCGTTATTCAAAAACGTCAATTTCAAACACGATATCAATATATTTGTCCACGTTAATGAGAGGCTCGTGAACATTAAATGACGTTAACCTCTGTTAGCCTATCAATGCATAGGGCCTGACTAGCCTTTGGTAACACACAAAACGAATTATCTTTCATTTTTGGCACTTTTTCTGTTTGTGTAGATGGGAAGACATACTGAGAATCCAAATCGCCAACATTTGAAATAATAATTGTTTTGAATTATTTCTTGTCTTATTTAATGAAGGTTGTAATAGAATTAGCCTACATTTGGCTTAAGCTGGATGAGACAGAGACATAATTTTATAGCCATTTGTTAAACAGCTGACAGGGAACGTAATTAACTGTTCCGGGAACGAAATTTTTTTGTTCTAACCGGTTCGGGAACGTCTATTTAATGGTGGAACCCAAAACCGGAAACATTAAAATTCCGTTTCTGTTCAGAACGAACCAACAGGAAAAAAATTCTGGTTCAAAGCCCTGGTTTTATCAATTTCAAAACAAAGTATTTTATGTGACTCAGCGTAGATAAGTGATGTAGAATAGACTTTTTTTTTTTAAATAGTCACCTGTGTATTTATACTAAAACAGTTATCCGCTTCAGGCTCAGTCAATATCAGTGAATAATAACCTCGACTTCACCTTCAGCAAATTGTTATTTATTCTCTCCACGTTCACTGGATATGAGCAATCGCGCGCTCTGATTGGCTACTCTACTACTAGGATATCAGCTCGTATACCGTGAGTAGAGAAAAACAAAGTGACGGAGCGTGTTGCTGAACCAACCGAGGACGAAATAAAAACTCTACTCGTAAACAAAACAACAAAAAATACAAAAAACAGCAACAAAATATGGAAGGAAAGTATTTGATGGTAAGAACGTACCTTTTTTATTTTTCAAGAATTATTATCGCATTTTTCACAAATTGCTCCTGTCATTTCACCAGTTTGTTTACATTCTAAGCGGAAATGATTTTGTCGGATGTTTTGTGTAAAGTTTTTATTTATCGACTTTGCAAAAAAAAAAAAAAAAAGATAAAAATGCTCTTTCTCAAAATCCAGTGAATGTGGACAGAATAAAACAGTTCTTCCACTCAATCTCATCATACATGAGATTGACTCAGTGCTATGACTCGATTTCATTTAATAACCGTTTATTATCCATACAGGACACTTTTTTTCGATGGAATAAAAACACGTGTTCTATTCCCTTCTAGCAGGTTTCATAGCATGCAATATTGTTAGCATATCGCTTATCCTATGTGTATTACGTCACTCTACCCAATGGAGAATGAGCATTGAATATGGTTTACGATATTGCATGGTTGTCAAGACAACATGATGTCACACATCGGAGACATAAAACTTCTGTGCTAGCGAGTGAGCGACTGGGACAATTTGTAAACAAACATGGCTGCCAGGTTTGCTTCGTTAAATCCGGACGATTTTGAGAGAATTTTGAAAGAGAACGATGCCTTGAACACCCGAAAGGAATGTATATGAATATTATTATTATTGGTTGGCTTTTTTTCGTGGTTTATCAAATATATTCCATTCAGCTACTCGTCTTCGACTCGTTCAGTATCATGCTAGCTGAATGGAATATATCTGATATACCACTCAACACCAGCCAGTATCAGTTAAATAATAACCTCAACTTTGTCTCAGTTATTATTCACCGATGGACACTTCAGCTTCGGCAAATAATTGTTATATACAACCCCGATTCCAAAAAAGTTGGGACAAAGTACAAATTGTAAATAAAAACGGAATGCAATGATGTGGAAGTTTCAAAATTCCATATTGTATTCAGAATAGAACATAGATGACATATCAAATGTTTAAACTGAGAAAATGTATCATTTAAAGAGAAAAATTAGGTGATTTCATGACAACAACACATCTCAAAAAAGTTGGGACAAGGCCATGTTTCCCACTGTGAGACATCCCCTTTTCTCTTTACAACAGTCTGTAAACGTCTGGGGACTGAGGAGACAAGCTGCTCAAGTTTAGGGATAGGAATGTTAACCCATTCTTGTCTAATGTAGGATTCTAGTTGCTCAACTGTCTTAGGTCTTTTTTGTCGTATCTTCCGTTTTATGATGCGCCAAATGTTTTCTATGGGTGAAAGATCTGGACTGCAGGCTGGCCGGTTCAGTACCCGGACCCTTCTTCTACGCAGCCATGATGCTGTAATTGATGCAGTATGTGGTTTGGCGTTGTCATGTTGGAAAATGCAAGGTCTTCCCTGAAAGAGACGTCGTCTGGATGGGAGCATATGTTGCTCTAGAACCTGGATATACCTTTCAGCATTGATGGTGTCTTTCCAGATGTGTAAGCTGCCCATGCCACACGCACTAATGCAACCCCATACCATCAGAGATGCAGGCTTCTGAACTGAGCGCTGATAACAACTCGGGTCGTCCTTCTCCTCTTTAGTCCGAATGACACGGCGTCCCTGATTTCCATAAAGAACTTCAAATTTTGATTCGTCTGACCACAGAACAGTTTTCCACTTTGCCACAGTCCATTTTAAATGAGCCTTGGCCCAGAGAAGACGTCTGCGCTTCTGGATCATGTTTAGATACGGCTTCTTCTTTGAACTATAGAGTTTTAGCTGGCAACGCCGGATGGCACGGTGAATTGTGTTCACAGATAATGTTGTCTGGAAATATTCCTGAGCCCATTTTGTGATTTCCAATACAGAAGCAAGCCTGTATGTGATGCGGTGCCGTCTAAGGGCCCGAAGATCACGGGCACCCGGTATGGTTTTCCGGCCTTGACCCTTACGCACAGAGATTCTTCCAGATTCTCTGAATCTTTTGATGATATTATGCACTGTAGATGATGATATGTTCAAACTCTTTGCAATTTTACACTGTCGAACTCCTTTCTGATATTGCTCCACTATTTGTCGGCGCAGAATTAGGGGGATTGGTGATCCTCTTCCCATCTTTACTTCTGAGAGCCGCTGCCACTCCAAGATGCTCTTTTTATACCCAGTCATGTTAATGACCTATTGCCAATTGACCTAATGAGCTGCAATTTGGTCCTCCAGCTGTTCCTTTTTTGTACCTTTAACTTTTCCAGCCTCTTATTGCCCCTGTCCCAACTTTTTTGAGATGTGTTGCTGTCATGAAATTTCAAATGAGCCAATATTTGGCATGAAATTTCAAAATGTCTCACTTTCGACATTTGATATGTTGTCTATGTTCTATTGCGAATACAATATCAGTTTTTGAGATTTGTAAATTATTGCATTCTGTTTTTTTATTTACAATTTGTACTTTGTCCCAACTTTTTTGGAATCGGGGTTGTAGTTTGAACCAAGTTTCATGGTATTTATCAACCATTTAAAAACACTTCAACACCTGTCATTAAAATTATAGGAAAAGTGAATATCCTCATATATATTCAGCAAGAACAAAAAAAAAAACTCAAATCTGCTATTATTGTTTTTCTTTCAAACGAATTTTCCATGAAACCATTTCCAAACAGATCGGATTGTCCTATATGTTGAAAGAGAGAGCGGCTGCGAGGAAAGCTGGTGCAAAAGATCTAACTAGTGTAGACATATGCAATGCAGCTTTGCCAGAAACAGAACATTGTTTGATGAAGTCCTTTTCTGCTCAGCAATGCTGCGTTCTTCGGTGTGTCTGATAGCAGAGAAACGCAGGTGCTGTAGTGTGATTGAAGGCGAATCCAGAGGGGATTAACTTCAGTCGAAAACAAAAGGGATGAGTGAGTAGGGAACACTGGAGTACGGACGTTGGTGAGTACGTTGAGTGAAATGAAATGTTTTTGTTTTGTTTTTTTAAATTGACAGGCGGATCTTCCTTATTTCACCTGGCAAGAGGTGCAGGCACGGATCATCGAGATCCAAAAAGAGCATCAGATCTGCATCCACAAAAAGGAGCTCACCGAGCTGGACATCTACCACCGCATCCTGCGCTTTAAGAACTACATGGTGGCGATGGTGAACAAGTCCCTGCTGCCCATCCGTTTCCGTTTACCTCTGCTGGGCGATTGCGTCTTCTACACGCGCGGCCTCAAGTACAACTTCGAGCTGATCTTCTTCTGGGGTCCTGGGTCTCTCTTCGAGAACGAGTGGAGTCTTAAATCCGAGTACAAGCGCGGAGGAAACCGGCTGGACTTGGCTGATCGCCTGAGCTCCAGGATCTTGTGGATCGGCATTGCCAACCTGCTCCTGTGCCCCGTCATTCTCATCTTGCAGATCCTGTACGCGTTCTTCAGCTACACGGAGGTCATTAAACGCGAGCCTGGTAGCCTTGGGGCTCGCTGCTGGTCCCTGTACGGCCGCTGCTACCTGCGCCATTTCAACGAGCTTGATCACGAGCTCATGTCTCGCCTCAGCAAAGGCTACAAAGCCTCGTCCAAGTACATGAACTGTTTCATGTCACCTCTGTTGACAGTAGTGGCCAAGAATGTAGCTTTCTTCGCCGGGTCCATATTAGCCGTACTCATCGCTCTGACCATCTACGACGAAGACGTGCTGGCTGTAGAACACGTTCTCAGCAGCGTCACGCTCCTCGGGGTTTGCATTACAGTCTGCAGGTATGTACTGTATTATCCAGCCTGAAGGTTTTTTTTTTTGTGCGTGTGTGTCGTGCGATATTGCAAAGTATTCCCCTTTGTTCATCTGCAGGTCATTTATTCCCGACAAGCACATGGTGTTTTGCCCAGAACAGCTGCTCAAAGTGATCCTGGCACACATACACTACATGCCAGACCACTGGCAAGGCAACGCCCACCGTTACGAGACCAGAGACGAGTTTGCTCAACTTTTCCAGTATAAAGCTGTAAGACACGCCCATCCAGGATCTTCTTATGAAAAGACTTCTTCATGTAGACAGGAAGATGTTTAGGACACTTGTAAATATACAGTGGTGCTTGAAAGTTTGTGAACCCTTTAGAATTTTGTATATTTCTGGATAAATATGACCGAAAACATCATCAGATTTTCACACAAGTCCTAAAAGTAGATAAAGAGAACCCAGTTAAACAAATGAAAAAAAATATTATACTTGGTCATTTATTTATTAAGGAAAACGATCCAATATTACATATGTGAGTGGTAGAAGTACCGGTATGTGAACCTAAATAGAAATACAGAAAATTCTAAAGGGTTCACAAACTTTCAAGCACCACTGTACTCACAGTTAACATTTGAATAATAACGAACATACGATTTATTTCCTGCCACAGACGGAGATAGCATTTACATAAACCCTGTTTTTCCATTTAATATTTCAGATTTTATCTAAATCAGTATTTTTTTAGCCCCTATAGGTTTCCTCTTAACTCTAAACTTCACAAAATTTAGAATGTGTATTTTGATTCTTTTTACATATTATAAAAATGTTAATAATATTCACGCAGTGGGGTTCATTCTGAGAGATTTAAAAGCGCACAAGTCATGTCATCTTTTTTCTTTTAATAAACGGAGCCTTCTGACGTAATTAACTGCTCACTTCGCTTCATAAAAAAATTCCCAAGCGAGTGTCTCTCTGTGAAATATACATATATTTATTCGATCCACACTCACTGGATATGAGCAATCGCACGCTCTGATTGGCTACTTTTACTACTAGGATATCAGCTCGTATACCATGAGTAGGGCTGGGTATCACCAGATACCTCACGATACGATACTATGGCGATATTTTGCCCACGATAACGATAATATCACGGTACAGCGATTCTGCGATAATCGATATATTGCAAGAAATTTCAACCACATCACGATATCTGTGTCACTGAAGAAAATCAGAATTTATTGACCACTGTAAAATTACATTTCACATACATAACTACACACTCTTGCCAGACATATATTTGTCTCTATTCTACTGCTGGCAAAACCAAGAGTTGCTTCACTACAACATACAGAACATTCCCATTTCTGTGCTAGTATTCTCAACTTTTCTGTAAGCATGGACGCATCAGTGCTGCTTAACAAGCAGAATCAAATTGTTTTATGAAAACTTAAAACTTGCACTGCAGACTGCACATACATTTCAGTGCTAACACTAATATCAATTTGTTCTTTGTAAACTTGAGAACATATACCGGAGAACATTTAACTTGTGCTTATTTTGCAGGAACAACACACTGTCTGGAACACATTGAAAAGTGCAGTGGGCATCTTAGTCTCCCTGAGCACAATTATGAAACAGAGTGCAGTGTGGGTCAGTGTCCACACACTGAAACTGAACTGAAACCTCAGTGAATCACGTTTCTTCTGAACTTAGAGTGAATACTCAAAATAAAATGCAGTGTCTCACACACACACTAAAATTGAAAATGCAAAATAAAGTGCAGCTTCTTGCCTTTGGCCTTAAATGACAAAATTAAGTTCACAGTTACAGTAAGTCACACATCACTGAAGTAGACGGGAGGACTTTGGCGCTGTCCAGTGTAGTTTGCTTCGGGTCGGGTTTCGGTGGCTCCGGCTGAGCTAATATGTCGGGGCAGTGTCGTGCTAAGTAAGTTCGCAAGTTTGTTGTGTTACCTGAATATCTAATTGGAGCGAAACAGGTTTTGCAGAGTGCGTACTCTTTGTCCGGCTCACTGTTTTTTCTCCTTTCCTTTGGAATCCAAAGTGCCTCCAAACATCTGCCTTAAAGTTCGGCGGCGTCTCTAGGTTTACGTTAACAGCCATGCTTGCTTTGTTTTTTTTTCCTCTCACTGCAACTGCCGGGGAAAAAAGAGAAGATGAAGAGTGCCTTGCAGTGAGGGAGCGGCACAGCGACACCTCGCGGAGCGGAGGTGTGGAAGTTGTACTGGATTTACAACCCGTCTGAAACATGATTTATTATTTGAAAAAATATCGATATTCAAATTTTGAGTATCGATATTGAATTGGAAGACAAAGTATAGCGATATATCGCCGTATCGATATTTTTGCACAACCATGAGTAGAGAAAAACAAAACGGCGGCGCGTGTTGCTGAACCAACCGAGGACGAAATAAAAACTACTTGAAAACAAAACCCCCAGAAATACAAAATATGTACGGAATGAAAGTATTTGATGGTAAGTACGTATCTTTTTTTTTTTTAAAGAATTATTATTATCAGCATTTTTCACAAATTGCTCCTGTCATTTCGCCGGTTTGTTTACATTCTAAGCAGAAATGATTTTGTCGGACGCTTTGTATAAAGTTATTTATCAAATTTGCAAAAAATAAAAATGCTCCATTTCTCAAAATCCAGTGAATGTGTATAGAATAAAAGTTATTCGCTCAATCTCGTCGTACACGGCTTATAGACAACTCGGTGCTACGCGACTCGTTGGCCGTCAGCTCATGTACGACTCGATTTCATGGAATAACTTTTAGTTTAGTTTAATACTCCTACAACATTTACTTTGAGACTGAAATCTTACTTGATATGTTTCACAACTCCATAAAGAAATGGTGTCATCTTGTCCGTCTCTTCCGTATGCCGTGGGGCAGGTGTTCATCCTAGAGGAGCTGCTCAGTCCCGTCATCACACCCTTCATCCTGATTTTCTGCCTGCGCCGCAAATCTCTGGAGATCATCGATTTCTTCCGGAATTTCACCGTTGAGGTGGTGGGCGTCGGAGACACCTGTTCTTTCGCTCAGATGGACGTCCGACAACACGGCCATCCAGCGGTGAGTTGAACCCCATGCTTCTTTTCCTTATTTATTTTTTTTTAAGGTTTTACAATGATGATCTTTTAAAGCCTTTGATTAGAAATGTTTAAAATTCTTTGTCACACTAAATATCTGTCATGCAGTAAACATTTTCCTGTGGCGGTTCCAAGAAATGTAGATTTATTTTTTCTTCCACTACACAGGGATGTGATTTTTCCGCGAATTTGCGGAATTCCGCTTTTTTCACCTCAAAATTTGAAAAAAAAAATTTCCGATTTTTCGCTCAAAAATCCGCATTCATATCCTATTCGTTCCAACTTTCAGTAATTCCGTCATTGAGATGAAACGAGGTACGTGATTGGCCCATCGCTCTGTAACAACCAATGAACGCGCTTGTTAGATAGCTGTACGTAAGCTCGCTTCAAAGAAAGAGTTGAAAGATGGCAGCCTCCGTGATCCATCGTAAAGATGCAAATCGAGTTAAAGAAATCGACAGAATAGTGAAAAACAAGTTCCGCTGGGAATGGTTGGAGAAAGAGGTTGCTACAGACGTTGGACATAAGACTGAGACATTTGTTCAGCGATTTCGTTCTTTGGGGGGAGGGCAGAGGTCTCTGGCTGTCAAGTTTGGGGCAGCTGGGACCTCCCCTGCCCGAGCTACGAGCGTGCAAAGTCGGGCTGGAGCCCGGGATACTGTAGAAACGAAACCTAAGCGGAGCGCCGCGGCTTGCCTCGGGGCAAATTACGTCCCGAGGTGCGGGGCTAGCGCGCCCTGCCCACGCTGGTTCTTTGGGGGGAGGGCAGAGGACTCTGGCTGTCAAGTTTGGGGCAGCTGGGACCTCCCCTGCCCGAGCTACGAGCGTCCAAAGTCGGGCTGGAGCCGCCGATGGGAAAGCGAAACTGAAGCCGAGCACCGTGGCTCTTCGCCCCGAGGTGCGGGGCTGGCGCGCCCTGCCCACGCTGGTTCTTTGGGGGGAGGGCAGAGGACTCTGGCTGTCAAGTTTGGGCAGGCTGGGACCTCCCCTGCCTGAGCTACGAGCGTGCAAAGTCGGGCTGGAGCCCGGGATAGAAACGAAACCTAAGTGAGTGAACACAGTAGTTTTGAATATCGTTAAGTGAGTGAACACTGTGGAGTTGTGATTATCCTTTGGTGAGTGAACACTATAGAGTTATGTATATGAAGTTGACATTGCTAGAGTAGAAACTGCAGAAAAAAAGTGACTGATGTGCTGGAACTGGACATGGATGCTCGCATCTTTTTTCTTTGAGAGTTCCTGAAGACTTGTGGATGAATTCTTATGTTGCATCATGTTTGTTTGAAAAGGCACATTTAGGTATGTTCAACTTCTACAGTAATTGAAAGTATAAATTTTGTTTTTCCTTATACAATTTTCTATTTATTCTAATGCAGATGATTTAATTTAGAATGACATTTTTAGGTTTCATGTTTTGGCTTTTTGTCAGTTAAGAATCATTGAATTTACTATAGGGGCTCAGAGTTGCATGTTGACCATTAAATTGGGTTGAATTTGTTAATCATGACAAGTTTTTTCTTGTGTGTTTGCTTGCCATTTTAGTACAATTTTTAAGTTAGAAAACTCCAGAACCCAGGAGCTTCGGGGGGCTTCGCTCCCCTTGTCCCCCCACCAGGGTGCTGCCCTGGACCCCCGGCTAAAATTTTCAGATAATTTCACCAGCCCCAAATCACATCCCTGACTACAGTTAGATTATAAATATGACAAAAACAGAAAACATCACGATATCAGCAATTCAATATTTTTCTTTGTTAAAAAATGGAACATTTTATAAATGGTTTATTATTAGTCTTTGATTATGTGGCGTCCTTGTTGTAGATTAAAAGAGCTCTTGCGTTTCTTGCTGGCTAATCTGACTAACTCTGATTGGATCGTTCCAGTGGATGTCTGCGGGGAAGACAGAGGCCTCGATCTACCAGCAGGCAGAGGACGGGAAGACCGAGCTGTCCCTCATGCACTTCGCTATCACTAATCCTCAGTGGCAGCCTCCACGAGAGAGCACGCATTTTATCAGCCAGCTGAAAGAGAAGGTGCACCGCGAGGCCACTGGGGGGCAGCAGGGGAACACGGCGGAGAACCTCGCTTCTGCTCATTCACTGCAGTCCGAGTCTGAGGTGTGTGTGTGTGTGTGGAGTTTAGAAACACAGGCAACAATGAGACTTTGGTTTCTTTGGGAACGGGGCATGAGTGAATCCCTGTATCACAGGTTTCATTATATAACAACATCAGATGAGAAATATATATGGGTTTGGAAACGTGTTAATATCTCATCTCATCTCATTATCTGTAGCCGCTTTATCCTGTCCTACAGGGTCGCAGGCAAGCTGGAGCCTATCCCAGCTGACTACGGGCGAAAGGCGGGGTACACCCTGGACAAGTCGCCAGGGCATCACAGGGCTGACACATAGACACAGACAACCATTCACACTCACATTCACACCTACGGTCAATTTAGAGTCACCAGTTAACCTAACCTGCATGTCTTTGGACTGTGGGGGAAACCGGAGCACCCGGAGGAAACCCACGCGGACACGGGGAGAACATGCAAACTCCACACAGAAAGGCCCTCGCCGGCCACGGGGCTCGAACCCGGACCTTCTTGCTGTGAGGCGACAGCGCTAACCACTACACCACCGTGCTGCCCCACGTGTTAATATATTTTTTTAAATATTACTGAATATGAGTGTTCTTAACTTTTTATTAATTAATCATAATTGTACAGAACATTCTTTTCTGACTGACTATGAGACATATGTACAGTGTATATACCTAACTCGAGGTAGATCTGTAGTTTGGGTATTGCACGCGGCGTAATAGCAGTAAACGCATGATTAAAAACACCACTAGTGTTCAATATAGACAGATTAGAGCTGCACAAGGCAAAAATCACTGCAGGTGTCAGTGTTGGGATTTTCTTTATCATGCTAAACAGCAGAGGTGGACAAAGCACCCAACTTCATTACTTAAGTCAGAGTGCAGATCCCACTGGTCAAATGTGACTCCGATACAAGTACTTTCAGTTCTCCAGTCAAATTTTTACTGAAGTCAAAGTACTGAAGTACTCACTTTTAAAAATACTTTTTGTCTCAGCGCATCGTTGTATTATTGCCACAACACTTACAAAACCTAACGCCGCTACCAAAGACAGAAATGTGAATTCACAAAACGAACGCATGCTGTGCCATCATGGTGGTTAAGCTAGCTAGTCCGTGACGCTCCACCTGACTTCTAGCAAACTCTTTTCGAACTCAAAATCATATTGGGTAGCTAACGCTACTAGAATAGAAAGATTTCTACATTCTGTTTATTTGGCAAGATTATGCTTAAGTTAATGTTATTCATGTTAGCGTAACTCTGTTTTTGCATGCTAACGAACAGTGTCCGAGTTAACTAGCTATGTGTAAACGTTAGCCATGGACAAGGCGATGGCAACTCGGTGGGCAAATCCATAGAAAGTCATTTGACTAACCAGACTGCATAGCTACGTTTGCAATGTTATCGCTAGCTCTAAAAGCACAGACAACTTCATTACAAGCTTTCTCTTGGAATAAAACGTTTATATCCCTCAATATGCTCCTGCAGGTCGGACGGCGAGTTTTTGTCGGCCGTGATGTGGTTCGTTTTCGGCAAACATATGATATATACAGTTGCTGATGTGACGAAGTAACGTATTCTTAAGTATTCTATCAAATTGATATACTAGAAAACAACGAAATATCTTGGTAATTGTAAATATAATAGTCTGTACGCTAAACGGCACAAGAGTCGCCATTTTTAAAAGACCGTGACGTCAGCCCTACCCACTGCACTAGGAGAGAAGCGTGTAATCATGGCGTCGGGCGCATCAAGTGAAAGCGACAGCTCTGTCGAATCGTACGAAGAGATCCCGCAAGACACACTGCAAGCAGACTATGGCTTAGAAGGGTACCAGTTTGAACCTAGGAGAGGTACTCTCGACTCCGGTGATGAAATAAGAGAAGGAAGCTCGGATGACGGCGAGGATGAGACTGATGCTGACCATGGGCGTGGCGAGCGTGGGGCAGAGCGTCTGCGTACAGGTGACACGGCGTGGTGCTCGTGCGGAAAATGTAACGTGGAGTTGCTCACGAGTCCAGCAGAATTTATTTGCTGCAATGAGCTAGGCGCCACCCGTGGACTTGCGAAATCGTCGCAAGAGGCAGAAACAGGTATTTCACACGTGCTATTCCCAACCTCAATGAGCCAACACAACTGGGCACATACATACGTCATGAGCGTTACGCAGAGAAAATGAACGTGCATTCTGATTGGATAAAATTAATATCATGGCGGGCTGTTCAAACTGCGGGAATAGTTTGCTCGAGCTACTTTCAAAACACTATAACTTTCCAACCTTAGAACAAAAAACTTTTGTAAGTCTTGAATAAGGTTCGTCAATGTGTGTTTTATTGTTATACATGCGTTCTAGGTAAAGCCATGAGTGCGTTCATTCTCCAGAAGAACCGCCTCCTTCCATTCCGCCATCAACTGATCGTGTTCAAATAACGCTGATGAGAAATAATTGAACTTGATTTTATCCAGTCTATGGACGTGACGTGACCCTAGTGATTACTGATCGGCTCTCAGTGTCACCTGCGGAAAAACCAATCACGTTTTAGAGAAGAAAAGAAAAGAAAAAAGCATCCACTTTCAAAGCAACGAGTAACGAGGACCTTGATAGAAATGTAGTGGAGTGAAAAGTACGATATTTGTCTTTCAAATGTAGTGAAGTTAAAGTTATAAGTTTCAAAAAAAAAAAAATACTCAAGTACTGATACTCAAAAAGTGTACTGAAGTAAATGTACTTCGTTACTGTCCACCTCTGCTAAACAGCCTTAGCAGTTTGCATTCAGTACTCTCGTACCAACTTCCTGTTTTAATAGTTTTCTTGAAGCAAGGTTAACCTGTGTGCTCTCAATCCTCAAAGCCTCGTAGTCTCATCGCTAACCTCCTGGCCGGACCGCCGTCCTTGGCCTCGCTGCACTTGGGTCGAGACGGCTCCATTATCAACCACTTGTCGATGGGAGTGAGTGAGGGTGCGTCAGCCTTGCGCTCCCTCTCCCCCCTCAGCACTAGCCTGCACCTGAGGGCCAGCTACCCTTCCACCAGGCCGCTCCGCCCGGACCACCCTGCTGTGGCAGCAGGAAGAGCCATGGCAGGCTCCGGGTACTCGTTCTGTCTTTTTAATCGCAAATATTACACATATAGCAGTAATAAACAGTTGTTTCTCACTCACTAATTTAACTGACTGTTCTCTCTCTCTCTCTCTCTCGATCAGGACTGATGCTCGCACTGTCAGCTCAGGTAGCAGTGCTTGGGAAGGTCAGCTGACCAGCTTGGTCCTATCAGAATACGCCTCCACAGAGATGAGTATTCACGCCCTGTATATGCACGAGGTAAAACAAACAGACAATACATTGCTTCAACGGTAATACACATTCGTATAATCTCAAACATGCATGCACTTGCACTAATCTCCTTAATTCATTCACTCCCCTGATCTTTTTTTTTTTTTAACATTCAGATGCACAAGCAGCAGTCCCGTGTCGAGATCTCACGCCACACGTGGCACAGGCAGGAGAGCGACGAAAGCAGCGAGAGCGTCCATGATTACACGGAGGCGACGCGCAACCTGCCCCGCTCCAACACTTTCCCCTGCAACACCACTCCCAACCAGCAGGGGGCCACAGTCCAGAGCAGCGTCAGTCAGTACGTGGGAACTACAGGTAACAACAAAACAGATCTCGATAGGTTTCTTAATCGTAATCAGCTCTAACAGCTCGGTGTTCAGTTGACTCACGTTTTTAACCGTGATGCATATTATTATCGGATGTAAACGTGAATATTTTCTCTGGCGGAGCCTCTCGGGTCCAGCGCACGGCCCGGATGCCGATGGGAGGCTGGGAGGAGGAGCCTGTCGCAGAGGAGGGGTCTGAAGATGAACTACCACCACATGTTCATAAGGTAAAACGTGACACATCTGCAATGGAGTGAAGCGCAGGACGTCTTTCCAGATGCTTTAATTCCTAATAATTGTGTATTTTATTGATTGAAGGTTTTTTCATGTTGCCTGTTTTATTACGTAGGTGACATAATGAAGAACCTCCCAGACCTTCAGCTTAACAGATGGGGGGAGGAAAAAAAAAACAACAAACCACTGAAGACTGGAAAATGTATTTATCCACCTTTTGAAAGCACTGACGTTTAAAACGGCTCGCCACTGTAAATTACGACATGTACAAATAACTTCAGGATGAATCTGTGGGTAAATAATTATCATAATCATAGTCATTATCATCAGATAAATCGCACATTTTGAATTACTTGTAATTAATTACCGGGACCTTAAGTTTAGGATACATTTTAATTGTTTTAGCTAGGTGAAGTGTGCGAGGAAGCGTGGAGTATCATTTTTTTCTTTTCTTTTAGTGTTCAAATTATGCAAATAGAGATGCACATTGATGATGATATCACTCTTAAAACTGATATCCATTCCGTAATTTTTCTGTTTGTTTGATGATTAAAATCCAGAGGAAAAACTTGAGCATTTCTTTTCCAGCCAGATGCAGGTTATTTATCAAAGCATGGCTCTGGCAAACCACAAAACAAAACATGTACACCGAGACTTGCATGTTCTTTACTCTCTCTAAAGTTTGCACACATGAGAATGCACTTTAGCTTCTTATCAAATCCAAAGGATCTTTTTAGCATTTGGATGTTTTTTTTTTTTCTTCTCCCTCTATACATACATTTAATTTTGTGCCACATTGTATGTACAGTATGTAAGAACTCCAACGAGGGTTTAAGATTATGATCAGTGAGGGAACTGGTGCTTGAGTACATCATAAAATGGACAGTGAAGCTTTGCAACTCATTGCCATAGGAAATGTTGTTTTTTTTTTTTTCTTCTTTTTTCGTCGTGTACAGACAAGCTGTATGTGTGCTTTACGTTTAAAAAAAAACACTTCAGAAATGCAGTTGATGCATGAACATGTTAAATCATTTTATCAGGTGTGAACTAACTTATGAGATACGTATACGTGTACATCTTGGCATATTTTATAGACTTGAGTTGTAATAATGTAAATTTGTACAGTATTGCTGTAAATTCACTTCAAGAACGTGATCAATAATTTGTGCATTCAAAACTGTTTTCGTGTGGTTATTTGTACATCACTTTCAAACACAGCTTTACAGAAACCTGGATGTACATTTACACTGCCTTGTGTATTTCGCCTAGAAGTATTCACCCCCTTGAGTCTTTTCTACACACTGAATACTTAAGCAGCTCACGGTATGAAATAAGTGATAGAGGCAAGGGAAAAACTCCCTGAGACGGCATGAGGAAGGACTCAGAAGGGAACCTGTCCTCCTTCTGGGTGACTCTGGATTGTGAGGTTGTAAATCATTACAGTATGCAGGTGTAGAAGAGTGTAGTGAAAGGATGCTCTCTATGAGCGCAGTGTGACTCTCAGAATTATAGGTTTGCTTAATAAATAGCATTAAAAAGTGATCATATAATTATGAAAGGATGGATGTGGTTTCATTAGCATAGAAATTGTACTATAATAAAAACAAGTGAAAAAAAAAATTACTCGCCCGAACAGGGACTTGAACCCTGGACCCTCAGATTAAAAGTCTGATGCTCTACCGACTGAGCTATCCGGGCTCTGCTGAGAGCTTTAATGAACAAAGCTATGAACTTCTGCAGATGTGTTTTAAAATTATTTCAACCCCTTAAAACGTGAATAATTAAATTTTTCTTTAAAGAAAATATATAGTGTGATGTTCAAACCGCTGAAGTACTTTATATATTTATTTTTTTTAATAAAAGGAAGTCTTAATGAACAAAGTTACTCATTTTATGTGCTTTTAATTTAACCAACACCTTTTTTTCTTTTAAGAAAAAGACTTCTTAAGATTGGGACTAAATTAAAAAGCTTTTACAGCTGTACACTTTCAGAATCATTTCTGTAGACACTGGCGAGCTAGTGGGGAAAAAATAAATAAATCGCCGCCATGTTGAAAATGGCGTCAGGTCTCACAGGGGTTTCAAGGTGACGCCAAAATTACTGACGCCCTCTAGCGGCTGACTGCAGTACGACTTCTTAACCCCGCCTATGTCTGTGTTAGTCTTTGGTAAAGGTGATAAACTTTCATTAAAAGTTGAAATCTCTGCTAATTGTCACTATAAAAATGTCGTGTCATTAAGATCAGCTGAGCTTGTGAGAAAAAGTCCTCATATTCTTAGCCATAAATGAGAAACTGGCAATAAGCACCAAGCGTTTGTACCATTTTCCTTTGAGCTCATGGATGACACGAAAGTCACTTCTGTAACCCTCCTCAGGTGCTCAGACCCTGAAATAGTTTTCTCGTAGATGAAAGTTAAAACTACTTAAAACTTGTCATTTTGCACTTTCCGCACCATGAACTGGGCCTGTTTACGGGCGTCACCAAATGCAAAACCAGCTACGCACCAAGTGATGGCCTTTCATCAAAATCAGGGCTTACGAAGCTTTTATAATTCTGGTGTAAACTTTTAGTTCAGTTTATGCAAAGTTTTACATACTTGGAACATTGATGACCAAAACGGGGTATGTTGTTCATTCATATATGTACAGTGAGTCTACCATGATAAAAATCAGGTTTGAGTCACTTTTTAACCAAAAAAATAATTTAGGGCGGCACGGTGGTGTAGTGGTTAGGTCCAGGTTCGAGCCCCGTGGCCGGCGAGGGCCTTTCTGTGCGGAGTTTGCATGTTCTCCCCGTGGGTTTCCTCCGGGTGCTCCGGTTTCCCCCACAGTCCAAAGACATGCAGGTTAGGTTAACTGGTGACTCTAAATTGACCGTAGGTGTGAATGTGAGTGGGCTCGAATTCTCAAGTAAAAATAGTAGTGCATGAACAGAGAACAAAAAAAAAAAAAAAAAAAAAAAATCACATCAACTTCAGAGCATCAACCAAAACTATAGAACAGGGAAAGATCAAGTAATGTACGCTCTTCAGGGGAAAAAGAAAAAAAAAAAGGCCAAATCTAGAACCAATGGTTTCCTTATTTGGAAACCATTTCTTGTGGAAGGATACATGGAGGAATGGAACCTAAATGCACACAAACACAAAATAGGAAAAAAAAATATATAAATCTAGCATCCAAAAGCATTATTTCATACCTCTAAAAGAACACCACATGGCTTCTCTTTCCTAATGGCTTTCAAGTAGAAACTCTTTACAATGTAACGCTACACTTTTGTTTGACCTCTTGGAGGAATCGTTAAAGATTCCAGGTTAAATAATACAACAAATTTCCCTTTTCGGTAAATGTTTATGAGTAGTTTGTACAAATGGAAGAATGCCTATAGGTTCTACGGAGAAAGCTCCAAGGGTTTCAAGTGGAACGTCTTTGGAAAGTGATGCTTTTAGAAAGCAAAATGTTTCACAGCTATTCCACAAAATTGAGTCATACCTGAGCTGATAGCTGGCGAGACATGTAGTATATCCACATTCACTGGATTTTGAGAAACAGAGCATTTTTAGTTTTATTTTTTGCAAATTTGAAAAATAAAAACTTTATAGGGCGGCACGGTGGTGTAGTGGTTAGCGCTGTTGCCTCACAGCAAGAAGTTCCGGGTTCGAGCCCCGTGGCCGGCGAGGGCCTTTCTGTGCGGAGTTTGCATGTTCTCCCCGTGTCCGCGTGGGTTTCCTCCGGGTGCTCCGGTTTCCCCCACAGTCCAAAGACATGCAGGTTAGGTTAACTGGTGGCTCTAAATTGAGCGTAGGTGTGAATGTGAGTGTGAATGGTTGTCTGTGTCTCTGTGTCAGCCCTGCGATGACCTGGCGACTTGTCCAGGGTGTACCCCGCCTTTCACCCGTAGTCAGCTGGGATAGGCTCCAGCTTGCCTGCGACCCTGTAGAACAGGATAAAGCGGCTAGAGATAATGAGATGAGATGAAAAAATAATTTAACTTGCTGGTTCATGCTCACTCTGAAGCAACCATCTCATTTCTAAAACTGGCTTGTGGAGAACATTTTAGAAAACAGCAGCTGAGAGGCCAGTTATCACCAAGAAACCATCAGCCAATGAAACAGCAGTTTGAAAAAGTTTTTTTTTTTTTTAAAAAAAACATTAGCACTCATTTTGACTGAAGGTATCCCAATCTAGTTTGTTTTTCTCAACACTCAGGAACCTGAGTTCCATCACACCTTGAAGACATCTTGTACAAGGTGAGGATCCCCCCGCCCCATAAACCTCAAGGTTTGAATTTCAATAATAATTTCAACCAAGTGTAGATTTTAAATTCAATTATCTGCTATTGCAATGTCCAGTTCACAGACAAGAACCACCATCACCATATAACCAGTCGTGGTGGGTTTCCTAAAAGCCTCTTAAATGCTAAGAGCATCTGAACTAGGAGAAAGAGACAGTGTTCATTGTGCTACTCGCTCAACCATTTAACAATCAGTGCGTTTACATGCACATCCAAATCGAGCTGCTGTCGGTAATCGAGCTAAGGGTCCCAGCAGGGGTGCCAGAGAAATCCAATCCTACATGCACACAAGGAAATCGAGCTATTGTGCGAGGTACATTGTGCACCCGAGCCACAGGTGGCGCTACACGCCCCATCGTGTTGGTACACTTCCGGTTGTCGTCATGAAGAAGAGCTATTCAGGAGTGTAAACAGAGTTATCAGTTCCGTGTTCACAAGAAGAACGACGACTACTGTTGTCATGCCAACTGAGGCTGTTGTGTTTCCCGCTTGTGGTCTCGTCACTTCCGGAAGGGGCAGTGCTGAAGTAAGTAGCTCGATACGGTTTACATGCACTAAGTAGCTCGGCTACAATCGCATAATCTAGGTCGCGTAGCTCGATTACGAGAAATCCAGTTCGGTTCGATTTCAGCCGAGCTAAGGTGTTTCCATAGCATTTAGAACTTCGATTTCCTCTATGTGCATGTAAACGCACTGAGTGATCTTTGAGCCGTGATGCTTTTGGGGAAACTCCAGCCAGAACAGCGAGGACTCGATTGAGAAACGCACTTCTTGTACGAGCATTCAGGCACAGTCCTCATATACAGTACACGTGTATAAAAGGTTAGCCAGGCTGCACCAGTTTAAAAATCTGTAGCTTCCAGACACAACAAATATGCATGAAATGTTAAAATATTTATTGAACATGGATAGAAAAGCTACGGTTTAATATAAAATACATTTAAGACGTGAACATGCGTCCTTATGCAGTACAATGGTGATTCTGTACAGATTCCAGTGCAAATAATGTTAAAAAAAAAAAAAAAAAACCTACATACAACTGACCAACTGAACAGATTTACAGACCATCTGTGAGATGCAGAAGAGAGTCACTGACTGAACACATTCAGACGGCCATTTGTGGTTAATCTGAGGTTGGAGTATAAAAGTAGATGAAAAATAATTTATAAAATGATCAAGTATCTCGAATGCACACACTGGTAACAGAACACTGGCTCAGTGGTGACTGCTTTTGTTCATCTATCAGTTTTCCTGGGAAAAGGGAACGTCGCAGGGGAACCTAGTGAGAAGGAAAGAAAGAAAGAAAAAGAAAGAAAGTCGTTAAATTAATACAGTATTCAACATTTTTAATTCGACCCTCACACTTAAATGCTACAGGAGTTAAATGTGACTGACAGCACAAGAGGATGAACTCGTCTCTGGGTAAAGCGGCGATTTAAGCACGCAGAGGGCCGGCCGAGCCCTTCACGGCAAACCGTGAACTCCAGCAGCGAGACATCGACCGGATCCGTCCATCTTGTGTAATCAGTCACAGATACTCCACAAAAGCAGCAACAAGTTCATGAACAAACACTGGGAGGAAGCGTCGATTTAATTACACTGTTCACGCATCAATCATGTGACTTTAATTTATTAAATCAGTGCAGTTTTTCCCAGTAGTGAGCACCAAAAGAAATCTCTGAACAGGAAGCAAGCGCGTCATGTCCTGTATCCATGTCCCCACCTGGACGAACAGCTCCTAGACGCTGCTGGACGTTCTCCAGGTGATGAATGTAGTCCGTGAGGGAGCGTTCCGGCTCCTGGGAGGGGGTACGAGTGCACTCGGATGGAGCCAGGACGCTGCTGGAATAACCTCTGAGAAGCACATGGCGCAAAATGAAATCAGCACGCTCATTTTTTACATGATGCAAAGCAGCAGGACGTAAACAGGCAGGGTTCTGTATTGTAATGAACGGGATTAGATTTACCCATTATGCAGCCTGAAAGGAGATTTAACGGATGGCGCTAGAGGAGAGACTGCAGTGCGCTGGGCGAGCATGCGGTCGCGAGTGGGCGGAGAGTTGAACGCAGGTCCGGACTGCTGTGGTTTGAGAACCTCGGTCCGGACAGCTGGTATGGACAGGGAGGAAAAACACTGTAGTGTATAGCAAGTTATTTAAAAATATTAACGACGTGGTGGTGTGATGGACCAGTTACCATAGTGTAGCTCAGGGGTTTTCAAAGTGTGGGAGAGTCAGCCCCCCCCCCTCAGAGAGCAAATAAACAACAGCGCCCCCCCTTACAATTTTTGTTGTTGCTATACTTAATGTTCCATTCGTATTTAAAAAAAAAAAATGGTTGTTGTACACTTTTTTCTTTTTCACATTGTAAACATGTGCTTTTTAAAACATCTTGTTTTACACATTTTAAACATCTCATAGCATCGTTAGCTAGCACCTCTTGGCAGACAGCACACTGTGGCAGTGGAGCATCTTCAGATCCAGTCCATGAAAATCCAAACTTTAAATAATCGTGGTCATACTTCCTTCTTTTTCCAGTCCCCCCAGGATTCCGCGGGCCTTTTTTGTGATTGTTGCGGGCTAAAATGTCTGATGTTGCGGGGGTTTCCAAAAAAATTGCGATGAAAGTTGCAGTGTTTAGGTTTTTGTTGCAATTACATTGAAAGAGGAAGTGAAAGTTGCGAGAAATTGTTGCGATTTTCTCTTTTTGTGATTAAAATTGAGTGACAAGTTATTACTGAAAAACTATTGATTAAAAAAAAACAGACACTGAGAAATGGTCCTATAAACAACGTTACCAATATAAAAGATTACCAGGACTACAAAAATGCAGAAAAATAGGCTTTACTTATCCAAATGCTCCTGTTGGTTCAAAAGTTAAAGTGCAGAGAACCTCACAGCACAACATGAAGTTACCTTAAAATATAATATAAATGCCTCAGCTTTCATGCAAGAAAAAAAACTATTAATACTAGTACTGTGTGCAGGCAGTCTCTCCTGAAGACTAAATTAAACAATAATTATAAACTAATGAAATAAATGGCTCAGGCTTCACAGAAAAGAAAAAAAAACAATTTGAACAGAATCTCACAGTATGATGCTGAAGCTGCCTAAACAATGGAAAATAAAATACCATTTTGGCAAAAATGTTGGCATCCATTAATTTCTTGTATTAAGTTAAAAAAAAAAAAAAAGTGCACACAGTCCTTCACTGTAAACATAACACACTTTCAGTAACAGAATTTAAGCCGACATAAACACTGACTCGCACATCATGCAATGTTGCCAGATACTGCTGACGTTTTCCAGTCCAAAATATATTCAAAACCCGCCAAAATGCACTTGAAACCGCCAATCTGGCAACACTGCGCGCATGCTGCTTCTCTTGAACATAGACATCCGGAAGCAAGGCGGAAGGTAGTTTGTCGATGTCACCTCAAGACGACGCCAACGATTGGTCAAATTTGCGGGAAAGTTGCGGTGATTGGATATAATTGCAACACCGCCCTGAATTCGCGGGGATTGGTTGAATTTGCGCTGAAGTTGCAAATCGCAACATCCTGGAGGCTCTGTTTTTTTTGCTTGGCCGTCTCCTCACTCCCAGTAGCTTTAGGTACTAAAAATCGATCCATTTTGTCTCTCACGTTGCACCCCCCCGAAGAACTCTGGCGCCCCCCAAGGGGGGGGCGCGCCCCACACTTTGAAAAGCCCTGGTGTAGCTGATTTTGTTCCTATAACAACAAATCCTGAACTGTTCTTCTATTAAATACCCACAAGCCGTAGTTTTTATCCGTTTACAGTTACTGAAACCCACTCACTCCCTCATTGAGCGATTAACTCTTACCCGCACTGTTAACAGTCACACTTCCAACTGAGCTTTTTTTCAGAGCCCTTTGCCACTTCCTGGTGAGGAACTTAAGCCTGAGGGGGCAGACGTTAAACGGTTAGCAAGTCATTTTTCTAAAATTCTGCATCAGGAAGTCATGTAACAAACTGAACCAACTCTCTCTCTACCTGGAGATGGCGATGAGCGCTCTAACGGCACTCCTGAAGCGGCTGATTGGCCGGGAGGTTTGTGAGATGAGCGATGGCTGAGCACCCATCCGTGCTATCAGAGCCAGCGTGGCCTGCTCGCAGTCCTGGAAACCTCCGAGCAGCAGCAGCAAATAGCGCTTTTGATACACCAGAGACTTCCGGTAGCTCTCCGCCCTCAGGTACTTTTCATACAGCCTCTGCATCTGCAGCAGAGGAAGACGAGTGTGTGTGTGGCGCAGTCCGTTCTCAAGTCTTCCATAGTGTAAAGAACAGTGCGCGACACCCACAGCTTAAAATCACCTCTGCGCGTTGAAAGAAACAGACTTACCTTATTGTTGGAAAGGTCCGTGATCGGTCGGTTCTCGTTTCTGGCTGTGGCCTTCACAAGATCGTCCTCGGCCTTCTTTAGAGCAGCCTGCAAGGCCACCTTCTCCTTCTGCCAGGCCGGTTTCTCTGACAAAACAGACGGGTCTAGCTGCACCAAAGACTTCTCCTTTTGGGGAGGAAAACATCCTTTACAACCCATCATTTATAACTACCATCAAGCAAGCAATTTTCAGGACCACAAGTCACCATCTTCCATCTAAGAACTGCTCGTCGTTTACAGTAAAGTTCTGGAGAAGTTCTCAGCAGAAAGAAATTAACAAATACTACTTTTTTTTTCCGCAGTGCAGTTTCCATCAAATCCTGCTGGCGAGCGGCGCGACTCGCTTGTTCACAACAACAAACATAGTAGCATTTTTTGTCAACATTTATCTTTTTTTTTAATAAGATTTATTGATAAGATTATCAGAAATCTTATACATTTTTGCCAGCATTTCTCAGGAGAATAGCATTAATTTTACAGCATGGATCGCGATAATGACAGTGTTCACAGCGAAAGCGAGTTTTACTCCCCTGAGGAAGAAGAAATAAAAGAAAACATTTCAGGAGAAAGCTAAAAACCTCTAACTGTTGCTAACGCCGAGCAAAAACATGGCTGAATCCTGAATGACTCAATTTTGTATAAATAGGGGACGACATAGGCGGCAAAATGTAGTTTTTTTCCTGCCATGGAAGTGCACTTGTATACCGAGGAGGAAGCAATTTGCATTACAGCCGTGAATGAGGATTCAAAATGGCTGCTCGGCTCGGTTTTCCCTTTCGGGTGCTCTCGTTTTCTGTTAGAATTTGGTAAAGAAAAAAATAAATATATTATTTACCAGCTTAAGGTCGGTCCGTATGGTGAAATACCGTGACCTCGGCCCAGAGGGCCTCGCTCAGTACTTTCAAGACCTCGGTCACGGTATTTCACCATACGGATACATTTAAAAAAAAAAAAAAAAAAAAAAAAAAAACCTAGTGACCGAGCTGCACTCTTTTTCCATATTTTGCCAAGACGATAAGACCAGTGTACCTGTTCGCTGCGTTTGAGGTTGTGCAGGTCTCTCTCCAGACAGGAGACGGTGTGTTTGAGGGAGATCTTCTCCTCACTCAGAGCCGCGAGACGCTCCGTCAGCTCGGAGTTCTCCTTTAATACACGCTCCAAAAGACAGGAGGAGGAAGGTGGCGAGTCCTAGAACAGTCACACGCATTAATGAGTCGACGTCATCTACAGAATTTAATTATATGCTGCGGAATTATTCCCATGTAGCAAGTGTGTATAACCTGTGTGTGAGAGAATCGGGTGCTGTCTGGAGAGCGCAGGTCCCTGTGCAGGCGTTCGGAGGTCAACCGCTTCTCGTGCTGCTCCAGGTCGGCCAGAGTTTGCTGCAGCCGTCTCAAATGCTGCTGATCTCGCTCTCGCAATGACTCCAGCTCCAGCTGCACGGGAGCACAATTACACACCAGGGTAACTTACACTAGAACTACAGATCGATTAGCCATTTTGGAAGACTCTTCGTATAGCGGACGTGAAATCCGTTCCTCCCGTACCAGTTTATCTTTGGTGCGCTCCTGCCGCCGCGCCTGGTCTTCCTGCTCCTGTTTCTCGTGCCATCTCTGCCTTTCCCTTTGCTCCTCCCTAGCTCTCTCCTTTTCCTTCACCTCCGTCAGCTTCTCCTTCATGGCATCCAGCTCCGTCTGAAGCTGGGAGGCTCGGAGTCTCTCCGTCTCCAGGGTGCGGCTCACCTCCACCCGTTGCGCTTGCAGGTCCTCCAGAGCAGAGTGCAGCCTCTGCACCTCTTCCTGTCCTCTCTGTGCTTCCTCCTGCCTGCGTTTCCCCTGGAGTACCTGGGCTTGTAGGCATTCCACGTTGGCGGCGAGCTCCTCGGCCTGGTGCCGCTCCCGCTCCAGCTGCGTCCTTAGCTCTTGGATGAACTTCCTGTCATGGGTGCTTGCTGCCTCCTGGGAGCGAAGCTCCTCCTCTAAGTGGCGAGCATGCTCCTGAGCCTGGCGCGAGAGCGTGCACGAGAGCTCGGCAGCGCGTGAGCGCTCTTCATCCAGACGCGAGAGGGCTAGCTCAGTGCGCTCGCGTTCCTGAGCCAGCAGGGCTTCACAGCGGGACTGTTCGATCTGCAGCTCGGCACGCAGGTTACTGACGGCTACGCGTTCCTGCTCCAGCGCAGAGTTCAGCTCGCTCAGACGAGTCGTGTGCTCGTTCAGGGCGGCACGCAGAGACTGCAGAGAAAATGACACCTTAGAACTACGAAAATGCTTACAAGTAAATAAAACGCAGAAATCCTCGTTACACATTGTGATTCGTCACATTTATCAACTGCCATTAAACTGCGTTTTTTTCCAAGTAAGGAATAAAACCCTTGCGAGCGTACCATTACAGGAAAATAATCAACAACTCCGATAAAAGGACTTACCATCACCACCCTGAAGTGTTTTATTCCACTTACACCACAATTAACAGAAACCTGCCATTTGTAGCTGCACTACAGTCAACGCTGCAGTTACAGAAAATTAAACGTTAAATCCAGCACCTCCTGAGTGTGCGCGTGCTCCTCCTGGGTGTTTCTGCTGCTGAGCCTCTCGTGATGGAGTTCCTCCTGAAGCTGCGTTACTCTGGCCTGCTCTCGCTCCACAGCTTCCACACAAGCCTGATGCTCCTGTTCCTCACACTCCAGCTTCAACCTAAAGGAACAATGACCGGCCATTTTCAAATCTAGTTGCAATCAAGGAGTGTTAAATAGAACAGAAGTTACAGCTGTTGGAAATTTTAAAAACACCCTGTCAGCCTTATTTGGCCGCTTCCAGCATCATACGTCCATCCTGAGAAAGTAAAGCACTTTCAGGAGCAAGTCTTCTGCTCAAAACATCCATCAATTGCTCAGAGTTGAAAAATAACCTTTTGCTCCAGTATTTATTTTAAAATTTAATTGCATAGTGAGATGGCGTAAACTACTTGGATCAATTCTGAGCAGCGGCATGACCAGAACCGTTGATTGTAGGTACTTTGCTGGCCACCGTACCGAATCATTCAAACCTAACTAAAGATCATTAAAGGGCAAATCAAGGGTAATTTCAGGAGCAAGATCAATGTAATTCTCCTATTTTATATTAAACTTTGGTCAAATATCTGTCACATTTTGCATTTTGTGCAATTTTTTTTACCTTGCGCAATACCAGAAAAATTCAGTTGAAATCGAGCCATTTGAGGCGAATTGGTCCGCCTCTGAAAAAACTTGGCGTTTGGATTTCCCGGCAAACATTGATTTTCGTGACGTCGCGTGCGGGACGTCTCCCTCTGAATCCTACGTCGGCGCTGGTTTGTTTATGAGAAAACGACCTGGTGGTTTTCTGCAAATTTCTTCAACGTTATCGCGTAATTATTAAAATGGTTAACAGATGTATCGTAGGAGGGTGTAGCAACACCAATCTTCATGGGATTAGCACTCATCGTTTCCCAAAAGGCCGGACAATATGAGAGAAATGGGAGCGCTTGGTCTACACAGGCTGTGCACTGAAACCATGCAAAGCTCTCGCAGCCTGCTGGCGCTTCCGCAGGTGACGTCACGAATCTGGCTCCAGACTCCCTTGGGATTTTTCCAGACGCGTTTTATTTTATTTTTTTCTGCTGTAGACAGACGGCCTTGTGCAAAATTACCCTTCTGGATGTGTGTGTAAAAGGGACATACTTTCATAGGCTAGTAAACTAGACCCACCCGCCTAGCGGCCAAAAATATTTTTGCCTACGAGTGGGTCTAGCCTCGGACCATATCAACAACACACCCCGGGCATCAAATCGTGCCCGCCAATCACAACGCAAGATTTTTGTTTGGATTCTTTGGACGGGCTTTTGCAGGAGTGACAAGGCTGCGCGACGCTGGAGAAAGCACAACAGGAAAGATGGCTATGGCTATTGAACAGCGCTCGTTTGACTCCGCTTTGGAATCAGTTTTAGAAGAATTAGACTTGGAGTTTTTGTTGAAACATGAGCAGGAAGAGGCTCTCCGCTCATTCCTTTTCAAGAAGGATGTTTTCGCTGTTTTGCCGACCGGCTATGGCAAAAGTCTGATCTACCAGCTGGCTCCCCCACTGCTTTCTGTCGCTCTGACTACGTCACAGTTGCGCTGATTGGTCAGAGCGTTGGCCTATACGCACAGAGACAGTTTGAAAGACAGCGGGTTGTTCCTACCCACACCCTTCGGAAATGTCTACGACCGAGACCAGACTAAATATTCACATTTAGTCTGGCTTACCAGGCTAATACTTTCATATATAATAAAAATTTTATATATATATATATATATATATATATATATATATATATATATATATATATATATATGAATGATTCCACGCTTATGGGTACTGAAATGGGGACGAACTTATTCACCTAAAACCATTTCTTTTTTTACCATCAGGTCACAAAATATGTAATCTTTAATGAATGATATGTTAAAAGATAACTTTAATTTTCTGAGATGTAATAAAAACATTTATATGCCAAAGTCAAGCCTATGAGTTCCAAAATGATGTCTGTTCCATTACTTCTGTTACGATTGTCCATCTCGCGTCTGTTACAAATTAATTACAATCTAGCTATATACCATGTTAATCTTATTGAAAGAATGTGTATGTTTATTCTACTACACATGTTTATTAATTATATTTGCTAAAATATCACCTTCCTATGTTTCAAAAAGTAATTCTACATTGTTAAAATTGAGAATATATATGTCCACAACACTTCTGTTACGTTCTGACTTTGGCATATAAATATGTTTTTATTACAGCTCAGAAAATTAAAGTTATCTTTTAACATATCATTCATTAAAGATTACATGTTTTGTGACCTGATGGTAAAAAAAAAAAAAAAAAAAAAAAAAAAATGGTTTCAGGTGAATTTTTAAAAATAAGTTCATGTCCCCATTTCAGTACCCATAAGCGTGGAATCTCACATACACACAATCTATCTATCTATCTATCTATCTCTATATATATATATATATATATATATATATATATATATATGCGCGCGCGTTATACACACACGCATGTATGGGTCCGGAATATGCACTTTAAGGATAACAATCTACATTGCTTCCTTTTAACTAAGTTCCATTTATATAGCGCCTTTCACAAGCCGAAGGACGCTTTACACCAAAAACAACTAGGAAGAGTAGTGTGAGATAAAGAGGAAAAGTTTTCAGGTTAGCTTTGAAGGAAGAGAGTGTGGAACAGTCACGAAGTGATTGTGGTAGTGAATTCCAGAGTTTAGGAGCAGCAGCACTGAATGATCTGCCACCCAGAGATGCCAGTTTAAAACGTGGGACAGTCAGAAGTCCAGAGACCGAAGATCTGAGGGAGCAGGAGGGACACTACAAACGAATTAGCTCAGAGATCGGACGCCCCTTATTGCATGCAATGGCACAACAAGGCAAAAGGTGGCAGCACAGTTCCACACGTTACTTTTCAGAAGGTGGCGCTCAAAAGTGCTATGTATTCCATGTTTCTAATCAAATGTAACTTCAGAATAATATGATTAACATCCCTGAACCTTTTTTTTTCTTCTCCATCCTCCAGAATCCAATATTTTATTGTTTTCCATAGGATACACATCTATGGACCGTGACTAGAACTTCCGCTGTCTCTGGCCGGCTTCCGATTTGACAGAAATTACCATGAGAAAGCCCACCAGGGGTCATGATGGTTCCCGACCTCTGGTATCGATTTCAGCCAGTGTAGACCAATAGCAAGTGAGCTAGAGTCTAACATTACGGGTTGGCACGTCATCGGCTTTCGACCAAAATCCAAGCCCAGCGGTTTCACCGTCAACTTTCAGAAAACACTGCCGTGTCAAAAGTAATCAGTGTCGTGCAAATCGGAGTGCATATTCTGAAAATTCAGGTTTTTTCCTATTGACCCATCCCACGTGACGTCACGACAAATGCGGCTGCCATTTTGGACATGAACTACCAGTAGTCTACCACAGCCAACAACGAGGAACGACGGCGAAGCATCGAAAGGAATATAGCCATCAAAGAAAGTTTTTACTTTCAGCAAGACTTCCATCATGCCATTACATTGTTGTGCACCTGGATGTAGTAACCATCAACACACAAGGCAAGATTTATCATTTTATCGGATCCCGACAGATGCTGACCGACGGAGAAGATGGATGGTCTCTAAAATATTGGCAAAATGATGTTTATTGACATAGCAATCATGTGTAACGGGAAGCATTTGCATATCCAAAGTGTTGTGTTTACATCAAAGATAAAATAAACCGATATGACAACGACTGCTGCTGCCAGGTTGGGGACACAAACTAGTAGAAATGAAGTGTGCCAACAGTGCCAACACACTTCCTTTGTGGTCGATTCTGCTTTAAGGTAAGATGCATTTAATTATTCGTCTGCTGTGGGTTTGGAATCGGTAGCCTGACCGATTCGTTCATGTCTGTGGTGCCGTTTGTTTGTTGACGCGTGTTGAAATGGAAGATTGGTTGTTGACATGATTTCCAGTGATGCTTTGGTGCTGCTGTGGATCAGATGTGTTGAGTAGCCTGACTGTTTTTTTTCTCTTGCGTGTGGTATCATTGTTGACGCGAGGTTGTTTTTTGAACATGCCAATGCGGACACGATTTCCCCTGATGAGTTATGACTTCAGACGCGATGCGTGTGTGGAGTCCGCGTGATATGTGCACAAGATAGGCTTCTCATGTGTTTGGAGATCCGCGCTCTGAGACAAGCGCAAGCACCCCCCCAAGGGAAAAAAAGGGACCCCCCGAAAATATCGGCATAGTTCGAACACTGGGTTGGAGAAAGTAAATGGCAAATAGTGAGTGCACAAACCATAGAAGGTAAACTGTACACAGCGCCAGGGCAGTGTGATGGTATGTCTACTTTTAGATTGTGTTAGCTTATCAGTGAACACACTCGTCACTCGACGAGTTTCACGTCTTTACGATGGATACTTAAACGTGTGTTAGGTGTTATTGTTGCAGTCTAAGCAGTCATTGTAGCAGCTAGATGAGCGAGAACCGAAAGGGTCTGTGCCATAAACCGTTATTTCTTCATGTCCAAAATGGCGGTCGCGCTTACGAAGGGTCAATAAAATACCCAACTCTTGTGAAGCTGAACATACTGTACTAACGCGAGTACACGGTGATCGAAAATTTGCAATTTACTATGTAAATGGACATGCGCTTCCACTGCTGGCATTACGACCTACAGGAAACAAATTCTTAACGTCTGTTCAGGTCTTATCCGACCCAAATATGCTACAGGAGAAAATCCGTTACCGTAGTTTGTGGACCTGAGCCTGGAGTTCTTCTTGGCTTTTACTGAACGACTGCAGCTGCTGAACGCGCTCCTCCAGCTCCACCTTCATCTCCACCACCAGCGTCTGCTCTGCCTCCAGTTGGCGATGCCGATTCGTCGATCTGGACTGCTCCTCCTCCAGGGAGCGCTGCAGGTCCTGAGACGCTGTTCGCTCCTGCTGTAGCTGCCTCTCCAGCTCGCCAACTGCTCCCATACGTACAACAAAAACGACATTACAACTAAGAAGCTAAAAGAAAGATTACGCCATTGAGGCGCACAGAATTTCCAAGCTTGATGCAAGTATGGTCAGTCACCCTGTCTGTGCAGCTGCTGTTGTGTGCGCGTGCCCTCATCACGAACAGCACCGAGTGAGCTTTGCAGCTCTCGCAGCTGCTCCTGGCTCTGCAGAGTGCAGGCGTGCAGCTGCTCGTGCAAATTGCGGATTTCGGCTAGGAGGCTGTTCCGGTCTGCACTGAGCAGCTGCTCCAGAGATCTCCTCTGCTGCTCCTCCTGAGTGAGAGAGAGAGAGATATTCCTGTTCTCCAATTTCCATCACTCTACATATGTATACAGAGGACTAGAGCTCACTGATGTAACCAACTGCTTGTTTATCGCAGCAAGAAAGAAAAAGAGTGCACCAGAAATGGCACAACAGCAACAGGAGGAGACACACAAGGGCAGAAATAGTGATATGAAGTGCCAAAGAGTAAGAATAAAACAACTGGCAACATTTAAGAACCTGTTTTTGCAGCAGCATCTCCAAGTGCTTCAGCAGGGAGGAGTAGTCTATACTGGAGTTGGTTGCCATGACGTCCTGAAGCTGTGCATGAAGCCACTTCCTCTCGCTGTCAAACACGCTCCGCACAGCCTGTAATAGCTCCTTCCGCCAGTCGACATCACCATCCACCTACAGAGGAGTTACAAAAGGCTCCGTTTACACACCAGACAATAACTCCGCACCAGAACCAGATCCGATCCGATCACTGACCTTGGGCTCACGCTCGGCCATCCTGCACAGGAGCTCTCGGAGTGACAGCACCGTCTCCTGCAAAGCCCGCCTCTCTCTCTGCCAGGATGGGGGTGGAGCCTCCTCGGAGTCTGGGTGAGGCTGTCCGGCAGGGGGAGGACGACGGGACAGAGACAACACTCTGCAGCTCTCGCGGTACACGCGGTTCAACATGGCCTGGACAGCCAGACAGCGTTCAAGTATACAGCAATAAAAAGGGGGGGAGGAGTTTAATATTCCCAGGTGTATACCTGTAGCTCAGGTGAGAGCAGCTCGTAGGTGTGATGCAGGCTGCCTGCTGCGCTGTCAGAGCGTGAAGTCGGTGCCATGTCTCTGCCGCGCAGGTACTCCACAAAGTGAGAGTCGAGCCGTTCCGTATGCTCCAGCTCGTGCTTCAGCTTCGCCTCCAGCTCGGAGCTCATATCTGTAAATGCAAGCGTGTGGTCAGAAATCAAAACAAGCGCTGCACGAATGATGCGCATCATCGAAGCACAAGCACGTGCACTCACTGCTGCCGTATCCGTCGCTGGCCCACTCCGGTGCAGACACCGGGGAGGTCGAAGAAAGAGGAGAGCGAGATTGAGTCACATCATCCAGATTCTCCAGCTCCTGAACCTAAAAAAAAAAAAATTAATAGCTTATTGTCCATATAAAATGAAGCTTTTCATGCTTCCCATTTAAAAATACAATTCAAAACCCATTTTCCCCTCCTCATTCATTGATTATTTTCCTATAACCGCATTGCTCTTTAGTTAAGCCCCATGAAATTCATTCATTCAAGTCTCCACACTGTTTAAAGTCATTTTTGAAATTTACCTTATCAGGGTCCAGCGAGTCGAGCACAGAGAGGTTCTCAGACATGGAGAGTGAACATGGGGATGCAGAGGGCGAGTGTGTGCTGGGTGGATCGGTCTCCGGCATCAGCACGAGTGGTCGTTTCAGCTCCATGGGCGAGTGCTTGCTAGTCGGCTCCATGCTGGTGCTGCGCAGGCCGCTCAGCTCAGACAGGTGAGATGCTTGGAGGCGAGACGGCCGCTCTTCGCTGCAGTCGAGCCGCCGCAGAACCTCCGGAGAGGAGATGGATGAGTCACGGGACAGGCCGTCCAGGAAGCGCTGTTTAGGCTTGGAGCTGTGGAGCTCGGCCTGCTCTTGACCGTGGCAACGCTGTCGCAGCTCCTCCAGCTCTCTCTGCTGGTAGGCCAGCTCCTCCTCTTGCACTTCAAGATCGTCCTGCAAGCCACGCAGCTCGGCCCGGAGATGCTGGTTATGCTCCTCTAGATCAGCCAGGGCACGGTCTTTGGTCTGGATATCAAGGGGATTTTGGTCAAATTGTGAAATTAAATACTGTTACATGAAGTGCGTTAGTTTATTTAAAAAAAAAAAAAATTCTCATGATTTTTATAGGGTTCTACAGCTTGGCCCTGCCCCGCCCCTTTGTTTTCCCCAACCAACATTAAAGTGCATATTCTGGACCAATTTCGTCTTTTTTTTTTTTTTAAAATATGAAAGTATGTCCCTTTACACACTCATCCAGAAGGGTAATTTTGCACAAGGCCATCTGTCTACAGCAGAAAAAAATAAAACGCGTCTGGAAAAATCCCAAGGGAGCAGGGCTTTGAACCGGTTCAAGGAACGAAAACCGGGAACTTTTTCTATTTCACATGGAACAGAAACGAAACCAGAAACTTTATTATTTTTTATGTTCCAGAACAGAAACGCTTATTAAAAATAATGGTAACCGGTTAATATCGGTTTTTATTTCGTTCCTCAAAGTTTCCGTAGCCTACAAATAAAGTCATTCTTCTCCTGCGCAAGTTTCTATGACCCGCTGGGGTTCACTTCCTGTGTGACGTTCGCTGACTGAATGGAGAGAGCGGGAGGGTGGACTACTATCACGTCTCCACATCTTAAATAAGAGGTAAATATTGCAGTCTATCATTATTCAAAAACGTCAATTTCAAACACGATATCAATATATTTGTCCACGTTAATGAGAGGCTCGCGAACATTAAATGACGTTAACCTCTGTTAGCCTATCAATGCATAGGGCCTGACTCGCCTTTGGTAACACACTAAACGAATTATCTTTCATTTTTGGCACTTTTTCTGTTTGTGTAGATGGGAAGACGTACTGAGAATCCAAATCGCCAACATTTGAAATAATAATTGTTTTGAATTATTTCTTGTCTTATTTAATGAAGGTTGTAATAGAATTAGCCTACATTTGGCTTAAGCTGGATGAGACAGAGACATAATTTTATAGCCATTTGTTAAACAGCTGACAGGGAACGTAATTAACCGTTCCGGGAGCGAAATTTTTTTGTTCTAACCAGTTCGGGAACGTCTATTTAATGGTGGAACCCAAAACCAGAAACGTTAAAATTCCGTTTCTGTTCGGAACGAACCAATAGGAAAAAAATTCTGATTCAAAGCCCTGCAAGGGAGTCTGGAGCCAGATTCGTGACGTTACCTGCGGAAGCGCCAGCAGGCTGCGAGAGCTTTGCATGGTTTCAGTGCGCAGCCTGTGTAGACCAAGCGCTTCCATTTCTCTCTCATTGTCCGGCCTTTTGGGAAACGATGAGTGCTAATCCCATCAAGATTGGTGTTGCTACACCCTCCTACGATACATCTGTGAACCATTTTAATAATTACGCGATAACGTTGAAGAAATTTGCAGAAAACCACCAGGTCGTTTTCTCATAAACAAACCAGCGCTGACGTAGGATTCAGAAGGAGGCGTCCCGCACGCGACGTCACGAAAATCAATGTTTGCCAGGAAATCCAAACGCCAAGTTTTTTCAGAGGCGGACCAATTCGCCTCAAATGGCTCGATTTCAACTGAATTTCTCTGGTATTGTGCAAGGTAAAAAAAATTGCAAAGTGTGACAGATATTCGACCAAAGTTTAATATAAAATAGGAGAATTACATTGATCTCGCTCCTGAATTTACCCGTAATATGCACTTTAAGGGGAAGGATACAAGTAGTCTCACAGACAGAAAAGCAGTTCTAACAATTACCAGCAGCTTCTTGAATATATTATAAGCCTCCAATTAAAAGTGATCCTGACATTCTTCTGCCCCGCCCCCCCCGAAAGAAGGTACCCAAGAACCCGTTTCTCTCATCTCTATTTAATACACACCAAGTTAAAATCTCAGACCCATAGACAGAGCTGTTAGGCCACTCACCTGCCCCTCCTCCTGTAGTTTCTCGGCTCTCTCTGTACTGGTGCTCAAGCCTTCTTTCACTGCCGCCAGCTCCGCTCCCAGTACATCATGCTGCAACCTCAGGTGAACCAACTGCTCCTCCTTTTCTCTCAAAGCTGCCTCTGCTTTAGCCAGGGTCTCCTCGGCACATGTCTGCGATGACACGCACAAAAAAAACAAAAAAATAGACATCACTAAAGCTACTACTAAAAAAAGGAATCGGGTCACGTCCAGCCCAATCATCTTATTTTTAGCCGTGCGTGCACGACACGCTAGAAAGAAAAAAAAGACACATGCCCACCTACCAGGTGTCTAACGTAAATCATCAACTGCTTCTTGCAAAAAACACAAAACTAAAAACAGACCAACTCCATAAGTTTCATTATTGTACTGCTTTCCATAATACGCCAGTTATTTTTATTCAAGCCTTGTTTTTAAGACTAAAAAGCCTTCCACTTTCAAAACACAAAAGAAAAAAAGTTTAAAAGTGAAAAAAAAAATAAAAAATTTTTAAACTTCCTCTTTGTGTTCTACTTCCTGAGTGAGTAAAGTCCTTGTGAGTGGTATGGGCCGGGCTAACCACGCTTCCCCCCCCTTCTGTGCCGTGCTGGAGCCTTTACTAGACTGCATATGGTGAATCTGTGGCCAATTATTCTGAAAGGCATTCTGAAACGCATTCCAGGCAAACTCCCAAATAATGACGTGTACCCACACACACACTTTAGATCAGTGGAATTCCTATAAAATATACAAGAGGCCCTGTTGCAGTTTTTATGTTCAAAAGGTCTGGATAAGTCACTGATGTGACGAATAGTATTTACCTTTTAATGCTGAACCGATTAATTCAGGACTATAAATTTGAACTGGGTATGTAAACCCACCGCGTTGCCAGTTCACTCAGACCAGAAAGAATGTGAGCGCTGTTTGAAAACCGTGCCCTCGCTAGGAGATAAAACCATGACGAGAATCTCACCAGAACTTCTTTCTGCGTCTCCTGTTGTTCGGCCACCTTCTCCTCCAGCTGCACATTCAGTTCCTGGATCTGACTGCTCTTTGCTGACACTTCCTGTTTCAGCTTCTCTATTTCCTCTTGGAGTTTTCCCTCGCGTTTTTGAAGAGCCTGTTTCTCCATATACAGCTCCTTCTTGCCCGTCTCCAAGATGGTGATGTCAGATTTCTGCTGCTGAAGCTTCTCCTGCAGCTCTGTAACCTGCAGCCCCATTTGCTCCGCAGCGTTCTCGCTGTCCTCAGACTTCTGCTGTAGCTCCGCCAGTTGTCCCTCCATCCTCTCTTGCGCTTCCGTATGCTTCTGTGCCTCTTCACTCAACGCCGTCATCTTCTGCTGTGCCTCCTTCCTCCGTTCCTCAGCGTTCTTCAGCCGAAGCTCCAAGTCTTTGACGTTCCTCTCGACGTCCTCCAGCTTTTGGATGCGATCTTGGAGAGTCTCCACTTCAGCCTCCTTCTGGCACAACTGGAGCTTCAGCTCTCCAGCTTCCTGCTCCAGGAGCACGAGCCTGCCCCTCTCCTCGCCCAGGCTGCGGCCTAGCGCCTCCACCTGCTGTCCATACTGCTCTTCCTGGGTCAGGAGCAGTCTCTGAAGTGCCTCCTTCTCCTCCACCGAGTGCTCCAAGTCCACCTGGAGCTCACAGAGTTTGGTGCGACAGCTCTGAAGCGTCTGACTGCTCAGCTCGTGACACAGGCTCTCCTCAGTGCCGTGCTGTGGTCGGGGGGACCAGGGATAATCAGGGGGCTCAGGGCTGTCCGTGTTTGGGTCGCTGACCTCATGCCGGCTGGGGTCGAGCTGGTTCAGCTCCTCCTGCAGCTTGTGGATAACCTCATGCAGCTGCTCGGTCTCCTCCTCCTTGGCTTGACGCAGACGCTCTTGGTCGCCACGGAGTCTCTCCACCTGAGCGCGCAGATCTTCGATGTCCGCTTGCTTCTCCTCTGCCTTCTATCACAGGAAGCCACAATTAATTAGAAACACCAAACAAGCTCAGTTCTTTTCTGAAATGAATAAAACACTCACTTTGTTCTCTTTGGTGGCGTCCAGCTCCTGCTGCAGACGGAGAACCTGCTGGTTGAGGTGGTCGAGCTCCAGGTTCTTCTCCTCCAGCAGAGCAGCAGGAAGCTGCAGTGCCAAGGTCTCCTTCTCTTCCGGCTGCTGTCTGCGTAGCGTGCTCACCAGCTCCTGCAGAGCAACAAATCCAGTCAGACCCCTTCAGCATCTTCAAGCTTTTCTCACATACAGACTGAACAGCGCTGGCGAATTCTCAATTCTAACTGGTCACAAGGTGTTCATTTTCTACAACAGCAGCTCCGACAGCATGCTCTAGTTACGAGTTATCGTTTCCATCGTAACGGCTCATTCACGGGGGTTGTACGGCAGCCTTACCACATAATCCAAGGCTAAGAGCGCCACTTCATCTAGTCACACCACCCTGTCATTGATTATTTTCCTACAGCAGCATGACACAGTGGTGTCTCCAGTATCCTTGCTTTGTCCTGATCATGTGCACAAGCGCGTGTTCTAGGGCTGTAACAATATGCGTATCGAAATCGCGATACGCAGAGCCACGATCCGTGTCGCGATACAAGAAGGCAGAATCGCGGTACACCCTTTCAAACTTCTCAGCCCAAAAACAGAGGCGCTTCCAAACTTCAATTTATGAATACTTTACTTTTTATTTAAATTACATTTTAAACTTACTTAAATTATTTTTATATCTATTAGTAAGTCGTTTTTTTCGCCGACCTGCGACAATCTACTGCGAGTCACGCAACGTCCACACTCGCCACTGGCAGAGCATTCGTTTCTTTTAAGCGGTCGCCATTCTGGTTGCGACACGGGGAGCGAATCTGTAAACAAGCAGCTCATTGGCTGGCTAGGTGTGCCACAAGCCAATCACAATCACTTGACCGGAAAGGCATGCAGTGTTGCCAGATTGGGTGGGTTTAGGTGCTTTTTGGCTGGTTTTGAACATATTTTGGGGTGGAAAACGTTAGCAATATCTGGCAACACTGAAGGCATGTCTGCTTGGGCGGAAGCCTTCTGCAGCAGTTACATTTTGACACGCGAGCAATGTTTCACTATAAAAATTCCGTAATTTCCATCTGTTTTCCGCGATCACAGAAAATCATTGGCCCTATGAGAGTGAGACAGTGAGAGAGCCCCCCTCCCAAAAAAAAATCTTAACGGATTTACACGATTTGGAAAAATGACTTTTTCAGAACCGAAAAAAACAGAGCTTCCGGCTCAACAGTATTATTTTGAGAAATAAAACAGTCTTTGGATATACATTTGTTCATTTTTGCGTACATATTACTCATTCTCTGCAGTGGTCTGAATTATTTGTTATTAAATAGTTAATGTAAGTAAGTAAAAGTCAAATTTACTACTTTAAAAATACATTTTAAAAAAATCGTGGGTGTATCGAATCGTGGGTCAAAAATCGCGATACGAATCGAATCGTGAGTTGGGTGTATCGTTACAGCCCTAGTGTGTTCACCTGCAGCTCAGTGATGCGCAGGTGTAGCTCTTCCTCCTTGGCTCGGCTTTCGTTAGTTTTGAGCTCCAGCTGCAGCGAGAGCTGCCGGATGTCCTCCTCCTTCACCGCCAGAGATTTCTCCAGCGCTTCCACTCGCTCCAGTAGCACCTCCACCTACACACAATTAAAAAAAAAAAGTCTATTGCTTTAAAACAACTTGTACACTTACTGATTCTTTAAAAAAAAAAAAAAAAAAACCACAACTCACCCCCCCCCCCCCCCCCATGCCATGGTACGTTCAACACCCTCACCTGCTCCTCTTTCTTTTGCAGGTCATGCTGGAGTGTCTCTAGCTGTTCTCGGAGGTTGGGGTCAGCACTGGGGTCGGGGAAGCGATGCCTCGTCTCGTCCAGTTTGGACTGCAGAGCCGAGATCTGGAGTTTATTAGAGTACAGCTGCTGCTGCAAGGCTTCTTTATCCTACAGCATACAAAGATAACAGACTAATGAAAAGTTACTCAAATGGCACACGAGTAAGTGAAAGGAGTACAGATAAGGGAATTATATTTGTAATGCAATTCCCTTTGGCTCCGTTGCAATATGGAGACACCAAGCAGCCATACCTGAGAGAGCTCCTGCAGGCTCTTGTGTGCTTTCTGAAGCTCCTGTTCCAACTGCGTGACGGTCCGTCCAGCCTCTGCGCTGCTCAGGAGAGCTTGCTCCAGCTCCCGGATGCGAGACGCCATCTTATCGATCTCGTCGTTACGGTCCTCCAGGTCACGCTGGCACTGCTCCTTAACCGAGAGCAGAACGCTGTAGTCCTCAGTTTTGTCTGTGATAAGAGCTTGCAGACTTTCCACCTGAGCAGGAACACCAAAACGTAAACTGTGGGTTTAGCCGTGAAAAACAGCGGAGAATAAACTGGGCAAACTCACATTCAGCGCTGAGCACAGATGCAAGCATGAAAATTGAATGGGGGGGGGGGGGGGGGGGGTGTTTAAAAATATCAATATTCAGCATGTAACGATTCAGCCAATTCAATTCACGATAGTGAGATCACGATTCTTTTTTTTTGGGGGGGGAAAGAGAATTTTAGCATTTAAAAAAAAAAAAATTCCTATTCATCATCAATGTTGGAAGGAGATGAACCTTTTTTTTTTTTAGTAGCAAAACCTACCCACGTTTGTAAAGGTTGGCGCAAAATATAATAGCCTATTAACCAAAAATCCTTTTATTAAAAATTAAAGTTAACAAAATCGGCCTTTTCTTCATAAACTTATGAACATTTGTACTGCCTCCATTTGCTTCTCTTCTCTTTATCTTTGAGCACCGATTTCTTGTTAAATCTATTTGTACAATAACACTTTCACATTTTAGATGTTTTTTTTTTCGTGGCTACTGCCTCACAGAAGCTGTAGCCACTATGTCATGTTGTAAGAACGTTAGGAGTAACAATAGCGCACTGAGTTAGGGTGCATACAGGTGTTCCTATTAAAATGACCAGTGAGTATACAATTCAGTTCGCCATTCGAAATAAATGGACTAAAGAAATCGCTTGACACGTTTGTGCTTACTGAGGGAGGGAAAAAAAGAAAAAAGTGTGCCCATTTTAAAATATACTCCAGGTCGTCCCTAGTCTGGTTAACACCAGACCATATCACAAGTGAAATATGGTCTGGAATCCGCCTATTGAATTTCTTGTAGGAGAGGTGTGGTTTACGATTGTCAACGGCCGTTTATTGGACGTTGCGAATGTCTATCATTTGGCGTATACGTAGCCCATGGCCAATCATGGCAGTTGTACCCGGTGACGTAGTTAGAGCGACGAAGAAGAGAAGGAAAGAGAAAGAGAAGGCAAAACAAAAATAATTCAAAAAAAAAATTTCAGAACAGTGTCTAAAGCTTGATCGAAAGTTTGGTTCGTATCGCTCGCCGCCATGTTAAATGTGATCCGTAAACAGTCCCAAATAAACTACAAGCTTCCGTTTGTCGAGTAGTACGCGTCACCGTCTTTCCACCCCTCCCCACTCTCTGATTGGCTCCCTAACTCAGGCGAGCCTTTAGACCATAGTTTCCATGCTGTCTTTTCAGATCGGAACGATTGTGCAAAGCAGCATGTGATTTCCCAGGCTAGGTCTTTCCTCGCCTTCTTTGGCCAGTGGTTCCATGTGTGATGCACTTCCAAGTTGTTACAGGAAGTTGTCGAAAAGAGTATTGAGACCACCAAGATCTGGCGCCGGACCTTTTCCAGGAAATAAGAGTTTGGGTCATAGCGACAGCGCGTGCGTCAGCCCCGGTTTGGAGGTTTCAATTTCCAAAACTGTAAGAGTAGAATAACAGGGTTTTTTCTAGAAAAATCTAGTATGAGGGCGCTCACCATGGCGAAGGAGCGAAGCGATGGGGGGGGGGGGGGGGATGGTGCTGGTTGTCCGTCCCCCCCTCCACCGTGCGAAGCCTTTGAAAAATTGAGGCTACAATGGGACATTCTGAGGCTATCTGAGAGGGAAATTGTAACAAATTGTCTGTCAACGTTGAAAAAGAAAGAAGTAATCATCTTCTACCCCGGACAGTCTTTGGCTTTCTTCCGTTTCGTGCCACGGGATGACATCTTTAAATGCCCAAGCGTCAACAAAAACAACTCGCGAACTACTTCTGTCAAAAGCTCCCACGCCGGTGGGTGAAAGGTCATTCAGTCTCGAGAAATCTCGCTCTACAAGTCAGCTGACCTTGTATGTAACCCATGTCAAATCTCGCGAGAGCAGCCGCGACAAGTAAACAACTAAACAACATGGCGCCTCAGTCTGGAAACCACCAATTCGGATTGTTTTTGCACCGTCTGGCGGTGTATCTACTATGATTGGAATATTTTTGGAGTAATTATAACCTATTTGATGATCAGACACATTGTCACGTGGTGTTGCTGGGATGTTTTCACAGAGAAGAGATCGTTTTGAGAAAGATTGCATGTTGTGCAGTAGCATATAAGCGCATGGCCCAAGTGTGACTTGGGGTTCAATCGGCATTTCGGTAAAGGGGCGCACGCCGAGAGTAAGAGGGCGCAGCGCCTGTTCCCCGGTTTAGACGAAAGCCTGGAATAATATAAAAGTACAGACACTTGGTATATTTTACTTCTGTGATTTTTAAATTATTCATTTTTGTGGCTACTGCCTCATCGAGTAAATATACTGTATGCGCTATATTTACTGTATGTGCATTAGGGTGCATCAGTTGCCCTCACTTTCATAAAATCTGATGCATTTGTGTTTGGGTGTTCCTTTTCACCAATAAAGACATCCTGTAAAATTTTTTGACCATATTCAAAAGTCTAATGGTGGCACCATGAGCTTAATTTTTTGGCAAAAAACGCTTATTTTATTTTATGTTTTCGCGCAAGGTTTGAATCACAATGTTGGACTCCATTTATTGATTTCTTGTGAGCCAGAGATCATGTTAAGAACCTTTGCAAGGGATTGAGAAGCATTAATGTGATTCATAATACATTTGTATTGTTTAAAAGTAGTTGAACAATGATTCAATGAACAGCTAAAACTCAAACTGTGCTTGATAATATATTTAGAATATGGACTAAAAATGTGTATCTAAGATATTTGGTATACTCTATAAGGTGCCATAATGTTTCATGAAAAGTGATCGAAATTGTGTCATAAAATAGCAGCTTTTTCCATAACTTTGAGCTCCTGGTGCCACCATTAAACTTTTGAATTTTGTCAAAATATTTCACCCAGTGTGTTTTCTTACCAAAAGGAACATAAAAACAACAAGAATGCATCATGATCGGAGGAACTTTTCATTTTTAGGGGGCAACTGATGCACCCTAATGGACATGGGATTAGAAAACAATTTTATTTAGAAGCAGTAGCCCCATGTACCTGTAGGGTACCCATTTGGTTTCTTCGTGGCCTTTAGGCTCATATATTCCCACTATTGTACGTTATTGCACCCTCTGCTGTCTAAACGCAATTACAGCTAGGAAAAAGATCACAGCCTGATAATCGAGATTGGTTTTTTTGTTTCGAATAATCAAATCTGTATCAAGATTTATTGTTGCATGACACCGTTACATGTCGATTTATTACATGCATGATCTACAAGAAAACAAGTAAAGAAAGCCTTTGTATAGCTACAGCCCATGAGACCACCAGCTCAGCTCACACACACACACACACGGACAGACACACGGAACACAACTACGTGGTCGAACAGACAAATGAATAATATGGCATGTTAGATGAGAGATCTAGTCAGACTGCTTTCACACTTGAAAGGCTTCCCCCTTCCCCACAAACCCTAGAACACGTATTGTAGGTAGACATACAGTATAGGAAGCTTTGCCACTGGTGCTTTTCTGGGCACAAGGGAGCTTCCAAAGTTAACAAAGCTTCTTTTTTTTTTTTTTAAACCTCAACCAATCAGGGAGGGGCAAATGAGGAAAATAAACAAAGGACCAAGTGCTGGTAAAAACTAGCCTGGGCCCGCCCATCCCAAGTGTGACGAAACACGGGGGCCTGTTGCGAACTTAGTCTGGCAAGGCAAGCTATCTCCAGCTCTTCCAAGCTCCCGAAAAATCGGGAGCCAATCAACTTTGAGCATCTCCAACGGCCCTGGGTAGAGGCGTGTTCAAGGCAGTGACGTAGTAGAACTGCGACCGGAAGCCATAGATTGTTTACAGAATCTATGCCGGAAGCGCTTCATTCACTAGAAACATTACGAACATGGAGCAGCGGCAAGCCTTTGACACAGCGGTAGATGCTGTATTGAAAGCATTCAACAAGAAGTTCTCATTGAAAACGGAGCAAAGAGCAGCCCTGGAGGTATTTATTGAAAGGAAGGACGTTTTCGCCTTGCTCCCGACCGGCTTCGGTAAGAGTTTAATCTACCAGTTAGCTAGCCTGGGCCCGGCCATCCTAAGTGTGACGCAACACGGGGGGCTGTTGCGAAGTTTCCGTCGCGTCACATACGTCAGAGGAAAGAGTGATGTGATTGGTTTAAGCTTCGTCACAGCCAGGGCTTTGAACCGGTTCAAGGAACGAAAACGAAAACCGGGAACTTTTTCTATTTCACATGGAACAGAAACCAGAAACTTTATTATTTTTTATGTTCCGGAACAGAAACGCTTATTAAAAATAACGGTAACCGGTTAATACCGGTTTTTATTTCGTTCCTCAAAGTTTCCGTAGCCTACAAATAAAAAAGTCATTCTTCTCCTGCACAAGTTTCTATGACCCGCTGGGGTTCACTTCCTGTGTGACGTTCGCTGATTGAATGGAGAGAGCGGGAGGGTGGACTACTATCACGTCTCCACATCTTAAATAAGAGGTAAATATTGCAGTCTATCGTTATTCAAAAACGTCAATTTCAAACACGATATCAATATATTTGTCCACGTTAATGAGAGGCTCGCGAACATTAAATGACGTTAACCTCTGTTAGCCTATCAATGCATAGGGCCTGACTCGCCTTTGGTAACAAACTAAACGAATTATCTTTCATTTTTGGCACTTTTTCTGTTTGTGTAGATGGGAAGACATACTGAGAATCCAAATCGCCAACATTTGAAATAATAATTGTTTTGAATTATTTCTTGTCTTATTTAATGAAGGTTGTAATAGAATTAGCCTACATTTGGCTTAAGCTGGATGAGACAGAGACATAATTTTATAGCCATTTGTTAAACAGCTGACAGGGAACGTAATTAACCGTTCCGGGAACTAAATTTTTTTGTTCTAACCGGTTCGGGAACGTCTATTTAAATGGTGGAACCCAAAACCGGAAACGTTAAAATTCTGTTTCTGTTCGGAACGAACCAATAGGAAAAAAATTCTGGTTCAAAGCCCTGGTCACAGCCTTTTCTGGCTTCGACCAGTAGCAAACAGGCATTTCATGGAGGCGGGTCAACCATGCGCTTTGGGAAACGGTTGGGCTTAATATCTATGCCAGACCAATGCTCGCAGAGCTTTGAAGTTGCATTAGCCAGACTAGGTAAAAACAGCATCTTGCTATGAAATGAAATGTAAATGACGAGCGAAATTGTAAAGATTTCCATGTTGCAGTAACTAAAAATAACGATATTTTTTTTTGGGGGACATTCCCCAGTAAGTGATGCGACGTCCTACGTTAACGGTCACTGCTTATATTCAAATCACAAGCAGCTTAAATTCTTTTGATTTTCTGCTTCCAAAGGTACACTGAAGGAAAACCACCATCACATCCTCCTCCTCCTCCATCACTGATCACAAATAATCGAGAGAGCAAGATGGGTTAGTTAGGAAGCCAATACTAGCCAAGACCGCTGAGAGCATTGGTAAGGTTTCGTCTTGAACAGTTCCCCCCATATCAGCATAAAAACACTCCAGCCAGACACCAAGTGTGAAAGCAGCCTCGAAGCAACAAGATGGTACAAAAGAAACTATGCCATGCATGAGCAGCTTCAAGCCTAGCAAGGTTAACCACAGCTGGAACAACATACCTGGATAACCAAGTCTTCAATCTACATTATTCAATTAAAGGAAGAAAAAAAAAAAAAGCAAATTCATGAACAAGCAGCTTTATCTCAATGTGATGAAAACAATGACTCTCTGACATGACGGCATCCTAACAGTTATACAGCTTACCCTCTGACCCTTAGCGTCTCCTCCTGGGTGTCCTTTAGAGGATGTTCTCAACTGCGCCTCCAGATTCTTAATCTCCTGCTGGAACTCATCCCGCTCGTGCTCTCGCTCCACAGCTTGCTCCTGTAAAGATGCGAAAGGAAAGGTCACTCGCAAACTTGCTCTATGCACACTTGAAGCCAGCATGTTTTTCCTCCTCCTCAACCGGTATGACCATTTTGTGCATTGTTTCGAGAATGTGGTTGAAAGAACGACAGGAATTTTAGAGCACCATTTTAAATCTTTTTTTAGCAAGCTTAGGTTTATTTGGGCTGGAACGTACATAACATTTGCACAATTTAATCCCCCCCTTTTCAATTTAGGCATTTTACCAATGGCCTACACTTGCCAAGATTCCTGCGGGTGTTTGTATTGTGGGATTGGATACCACTTTGCTCAAATTATATTAAAAATGCAGGCCAATTAAGTGTGACATTCGTTCATTTTCATACTGTACATTACACACACCCGTCAGTGCTGTCGAATTCTGATTGGTCAGAAAACTATTACGTTTTCCTCAACAGTACAGAACAGAAGTTTTGAATGAATTAATTTATTTTTATTTCAAACATGTATAAAAAATAAAAAAATGTATGTAACTATTGGCCCTTTTCCACTACCCTTTTTCAGCTCACTTCAGCTCGCTTCAGCTCACTTCAGCCCGACACGGCTCGCGTTTCGACTACCAAAAACCAGCACGACTCAGCTCGTTTCAGCCCTGCTTAGCCCCTAAAACTCGCACCGTTTTGGAGTGGGGCTGAAGCGAGCCAAACCGTGCCGACTGAGGTTGGGGGCGTGAGCAGACACTCCCCTGTGCACTGATTGGTGAGGAGGCGTGTCCTCACATGCCCACACACGCCCCGCGAGCGCGCTGGGATCTGTAAACACCGCAAACCCGGAAGAAGAATAATTATGAATTACGAGAATTTCTGAAGCCTTATGCGCCTCGCCTCATCTATACGCTCTTGCCAGTATCTGTTGGCGTTGTCGGTGACAACAAGCCACAGCACCAAGACCAGCAACACTAACGTCCTCCATGTTTATTGTTTACTATTCGGGTCGTGAGACTACTGCTTAAAAGATCACTGAATCAGTGACATACAGAGCATCGTGGACGAGTTCGCGGAGCGCAAGGCTCGTCGTATGCCCTTCAAATAATGCGCGCAGTAGGCTATTGATGTTTTATTATGAGCCATGTACAGTATGTCGCCTAATGTTTTTTTGTTTCTGAGTTACATGTTCGTTTGAAGGACTTAATGTACAAAATAACATAGTTGCACCCCGTAGTGTTGAAATTGGTAAACACAGTGCATTCAGTGAGGTTTGCACCGCCCTCCTTTTATTTCTGACTCTTCCTGTCACCGTTGCAACCTCTGAGCGCTCATTCGTATGCCCTTCAAATAATGTGCGCAGTATAGGCTATTGATGTTTTATTATGAGCCATGTACAGTATCCTAATGTTTTTTGTTTCTGAGTTACATGTTCGTTTGAAGGACTTGATGTACTAAATAACATAGTTGCACCCGGTAGTGTTGAAATTGGTAAACATCGCAGTTGCGGACATTTTGTAGCCTAAAATGATGTTATGATAAGCTTTAATAAAGGGCCCGGTCATTTGCCCCGCCCCCGGCCCGGCTCTGACTTGTTCCGCCACCGTCACTGATGTCACTGTTTGCGCTGCTTAACGACATCACGTGACGTCCACCCACTTTCGCTAACTCCACCCAATGTGTCCACCCACTTCCAGCCAGCACGGTTCAGCGCGGTTGTAGTCGAAATGCAACTCCAACAGCCCCGCTCAGCTCGACTCGGCACGGCACGGCTCAGCCGCGTTTGTAGTGGAAAAGCGGCATATTTGTACATACAAAAGAAAGAAAACGAGAAATTGACAAAAAAAAATAAAATAAAGAGCTAAGACATTACAAAACACCGCACATTGTTCGAAAAAGGAGTGGGAAGAAGTACAATACTTTTTCAATTTCCCACCCCTTTTTAACTACCCCGAAATCCAAACTACATTAATACACCTATAAAAATATATACCATATATACACACTTCATGAATATCTATATAAATATATAATTACAAAAATAAATATCAGGGCTTTGAACCAGAATTTTTTTCCTATTGGTTCGTTCCGAACAGAAACGGAATTTTAACGTTTCCGGTTTTGGGTTCCACCATTAAATAGACGTTCCCGAACCGGTTAGAACAAAAAAATTTCGTTCCTGGAACGGTTAATTACGTTCCCTGTCAGCTGTTTAACAAATGGCTATAAAATTATGTCTCTGTCTCATCCAGCTTAAGCCAAATGTAGGCTAATTCTATTACAACCTTCATTAAATAAGACAAGAAATAATTCAAAACAATTATTATTTCAAATGTTGGCGATTTGGATTCTCAGTACGTCTTCCCATCTACACAAACAGAAAAAGTGCCAAAATGAAAGATAATTCGTTTAGTGTGTTACCAAAGGCGAGTCAGGCCCTATAGAGGGCTACCGCATGACGTCACTGCGCCGCAAGATTTTGTTAGGCGCCATATTGGAAGACCAAGTACACATCTATGCAAGTACATACATACATAAAACAAACTACACCTGAAACGTAGCCAGGGCCGGTTCTGCCCTAATCTGGACCCGGGTGCAACATCGCGCAACCCCCCCCCCCCAAAAAAAAAAAAAAAAAAAAAAAGTCTAAATCAGGACAACCATCGCATTATCTCATCTCATTATCTCTAGCCGCTTTATCCTTCTACAGGGTCGCAGGCAAGCTGGATCCTATCCCAGCTGACTACGGGCGAAAGGCGGGGTACACCCTGGACAAGTCGCCAGGTCATCACAGGGCTGACACATAGACACAGACAACCATTCACACTCACATTCACACCTACGCTCAATTTAGAGTCACCAGTTAACCTAACCTGCATGTCTTTGGACTGTGGGGGAAACCGGAGCACCCGGAGGAAACCCACGCGGACACAGGGAGAACATGCAAACTCCACACAGAAAGGCCCTCGCCGGCCACGGGGCTCAAACCTGGACCTTCTTGCTGTGAGGCGACAGCGCTAACCACTACACCACCGTGCCGCCACCATCGCATTACTATAAACATTTTATATCAACTATTTTAACTAAATGGGCTATAATAAATACGCCTGCAGGCAGCCACGGCGGGCTGCCTCAGAAAAGTAACCATTCAGTGACAACTGAAAGCCTGCAGCCACGGCGGGCTGCCTTAAAAAGTTAGTAACCATTTGTCCTACCTTAAAACTCGTTTTGCATTTTCTGCCTCCTTTTTTGTATTTTCGACCCTCCGTTTATTTTCTTTCCTTTTCTGAAAACCCGATTTGTGTCCAGACATTTTGTTCTGCTACCAACGAACTAACTCGTCAGGTCTCGTCTCTCGAGCCCGCGATGATTCCCGTGGGAAGGGCAACAATTGATACATTTTTACAAAACAGCCAATAGGGAGGTTGCATCGTTCAGGCTCTTCTTTGCTCACTCAGTAATGGAGACGTGATAGTAGTCCACCCTCCCGCTCTCTCCATTCAATCAGCGAACGTCACACAGGAAGTGAACCCCAGCAGGTCATAGAAACTTGCGCAGCAGAAGAATGGCTTTTATTTGTAGGCTACAGAAACTTTGAGGAACGAAATAAAAACCGGTATTAACCGGTTACCATTATTTTTAATAAGCGTTTCTGTTCCGGAACATAAAAAATAATAAAGTTTCTGGTTTCGTTTCTGTTCCATGTGAAAAAGTTCCCGGTTTTCGTTTTCGTTCCTTGAACCGGTTCAAAGCCCTGATAAATATATACTACATACACATCCCTGTAAATATGAAGATATAAACTATCCCCATAAATAAATATATACCATATACCAAGTTAGTTCTTTTTTTAAAGATTTTTTTGGGGGCTTTTTTCACCTTTATTGGATAGGACAGTGTAGAGACAGGAAATGAGTGGGAGAGAGACAGGGAGGGATCGGGAAATGACCTCGGGTCGGAATCGAACCCGGGTCCCTGGATTTATGGTATGGCGCCTTATCCACCTGAGCCACGACACCCCCACTAAGTTAATTCTAATATAACAAATCAACTCTATTCTATTTATCCCTCATCATCCTCCGTTAACATACTTCCTCTTCTATATACTTGTTTAAAAATTTTTTTTGTACCTTTTTTTAAACAGATTTATATTTGCACTTTGTTAAAATCCGTTTGTTCTTATTTGTTAACAGGTCTGATAAATTGTGCAGAGACTTTATGTGGCACGTCGACCATTAAACGGATTTTTCCGTAAGAGGTTTTAATTCCTTGCACTCACGTCTATGAACTGACGGTGGTGTTTGAGCTGTTTCTCCAGAGCGCTGATGTGCTGCTGCAGGTCCTCGGTTTGGGTGCGGTGCTGCTCTTCCTGCTGCTGTGCTCGGCTCTCGTGCTCCTCCAGCGCCAGCTCTAGGAAGCGCAGCCGACCTGCCAGACCGACCCGGTCCTTCTCCGCTTGTCGCTGCACGTCCACGCGCTCCTGCCCGAGCCGCTCTGCTTCGGCCAACAGTGCTGTAAGCAAGCGGAAAGAAATGAAGATGGAACAAGAAACAAAACAAGGCTTAAAAACAGAGAAAATAAAAAATTAAAAAAAAAAAAAAATTTTAAAACACTCTCACACAAATACAAGATGCAGTCAGTCATGCACAATATCGTCAACTCAACCTGTGCCTTCTTCAAACAAATTATTCAAATCAGATTTAAATTAAAAAAAATAAATAAATAAAAAAACCTTCAATACTCAAATCAACATCAAAGCTGACAATGCAAGCCATACAGCACAAATTAAACCGGATTCATACTAAAGAAACCCAAATTTACAGAGCTAAATTAAAGAAGCAGCTCGTCAAAGCAGCTGTTAGTTTCCAAGAAATTTGAAAATAAATAAAAATTCCCACAAACGTCACATCAACCTCAAAATCCAGCGACAAACCTTTCTCTTCCCCCACAGCAGGGCAGCCTACAGAGCAGGAAGAACACTTGGCATCAAAAACATCTCCACCCATGAGTCTAAACTCATATCATGACAATGACTGAGAAAAGAAATCACATGATGCTTCATCCTTGAGAAAAAAGACGCATCAAATGTACCAGTACTTTTTTTTTCCTTCCTCTAAACACGTCGCCTATGACCCACCTTTTTCAGGTTCTCCAAGGCCTGCTGAGAGCGCGTCTCGCTGCCGCTGCAGGAGCGCGTGTTCCTCACCAAGCTCCTGCAGCCGAGTCCGAGTGCTCTCCAGCTCCTCAACCAGCCTCCGCTCACGTGCTTCCTTCTGCTGCAGCGCCTCCTCGAGAGCAGCCTTGTCCGCCACATAGCCCTCTATCAGACCTGAGGAGATAAACCTCCAGCTTAAAACACCTTCCACAGGTTTCCGTGGTCTTCCTTTATGTATACAGTGCCTTGAAAAAGTATTCATACCCCTTGAACTTTTTCACATTTTTCCACCTTACAACCACGAACTTAAGTTTTTTTTTATTGAGATTTTATGTGATAGACCAACACGGAGTAGCACATAATTAAGTGAAACGAAAATGATAAATGGTCTTCAAAATTTTAAACAAATAAAAATCTGAAAAATGTGGTGTGCATTAGTATTCAGCCCCCTGTACTCTGATACCTCGAAATACAATCCAGTGCAATCAATTGCCTTCAGAAGTCATCTAATTAGTTAATGGAGTCCTACTGTGTGTAATTTACTCTCAGCATAAATACACTTGTTCTGTGAAGGCCTCAGTGGTTTGTTCGAGAACAATGAAGAACAAACAGCATCATGAAGGCCAGAGAACTCACCAGACAGGTCAGGGATAAAGTTCTGGAGAAGTTTAAAGCAGGGTTAGGTTATAAAAAAAAAATCCCAAGCTCTGAACATCTCAAGAAGCACTGTTCAATCCATCATTCAAAAATGGAAAAAGTATGGCACAACTGCAAACCTACCAAGACATGGCCGTCCACCTAAACTGACAGAGCGAGCAAGGAGAGCACTGGTCAGAGAAGCAGCCAAGAGGCCCATGATCACTCTGGAGGAGCTGCAGAAATCCACAGCTCAGGTGGGAGAATCTGTGCACAGCACAATTATAAATCATACACTCCACAAATCTGGCCTTTTTGGAAGAGTGGCAAGAAGAAAGCCATTGTTGAAAGACAGGCATAAGAAGCCATGTAGGGGACACAGCAAACATGTGGAAGAAGGTGCTTTGGTCAGATAAAACCAAAGTTGAACTTTTTGGCCTAAACGCAAAGCGCTGTGTGTGGTGGAAAACTAACGCTGCTCATCACCCTGCACACACCATCCCCACTGTGAAACATGGTGGTGGCAGCATCATGCTGTGGGGATGCTTTTCTTCAGCAGGGACAGGGAAGCTGGTCAGAGTTGATGGGAAGATGGATGGAGCTAAATACAGGGTTCTTGCAGGATTCAGTAAGTTAAATTTTAGACTTTTTAAGACCATTATGAAAAATTTTTTAGACCAACACGAAGCATTACAACCTGCCCTACCCCCGCCCTTCCCAAAAAAAGACAATCGAGTTCAATTCTCAAAACAAAGTCATTTGTATTGGTAAACTGACTATCAGGGATACAAACTGATTGTGTGCTTATTTATGTCATATGGCAACATTAGTACATTTACATTATGTCACATAGCAACAAAAGAGTGATGCATACAATCTATACAATATCCAAGTTCCTCGGACTGACCAACCTGAAGGATTACAGCCCCTCCCCCCCAAAAAAAACGACCAAAAAATCAGTTCAAGTCTCAAAAACAATGTAATTTTGTATTTCGTCTGTAAATGTCAAACTGACAATCAAGTAGAAGACAATTTCTAGTGATACATACCACTAGTGATCAGCAGATGGTGCTGAATGACCACTGAACAACTGTGGGAAATGATGCCCAACACAAAATGAATACAGGGTGACATACTGTATGTCAACTGCCCAGTGCTTTAACACTGAATAAACTCGTTTTTATGAGATGAGCCTTGCTTCTTAAAAGTTGAGTTGAAAGGTGGAAAATGAGCAAAACTGCAACAACTCCGCACACTAGACGCCATTAAACAAAGAAATCTACACGTAGAAATCAACTCATTCACGTATTTACACATTCTCCAATTCACTGATGAAAAAGATTAGCACTTAACACATTACATTACACACAAAACATATTACTAATGGACATTTTCCCCGTGGAGGTAGCAAGTTATCAAGAGAGTGTGAGCAGAACACAGCTTACACGGGCAAACTTAAGTCCCACCTTTTCGACATAAAAAAAACACTTGTTTATACAGCTCACTTACTTGTATGTGCGTCAGAAGGTCCTGTGCGGTTCCATGACCCATGAATTGAGAGTCCATGTAACGCGACTGCACCTCTCCATTGCTCCAGAAACTAATGTGGAGGTCCAGCTGTTTGGATTTGGTCGATGTGTTAAAGCTCTCGTCAAATATTAGCACATACTGGCCGCTAACTGACTTCACCGGCTCTTTTTTTATAAAGTCTGCCAGGCCGAATCTTGCAATATAGGCGATCTTGTTAGGTCCGCAGGCTAATGTTTTGGCAATCGTAGAATCAGGAAACATTGCCTGGAAAAGGCCGTTAATGTTGCTGTCGTATGATAGATGAGAGGTCACTGTGTGTAGAATCCAAAGTACCTCAGCTTTTGACGTCTGCGTGGACCCGAAAGTCGCCTGACTGTTATTTGGCGAATGTTGAACAGCTGGACCAGGCAGCGATGTTGGCTGGGATACTGACAAAAAGCTTGAGATCGGCTGGCGACATTGCGAGCTCTTCACAGCAATCTGATGTTTTCCAGCTTTAGCGTGGGACTCCAGGGCCTTCATGCCTAAAGTCCCCAACTGAATTATTTTCCTGCAGACTTTGCAGCGAGCCGCATACCTATCACCTGCTGCGGCTTCTAACCAGTTTCGAAATTCTTCACGTTCAAGCCAAGCTTCATTAAACTGACACTTTCCCATTTTACTCACTATTATTCGACGCGCTATCCACACTCATCGCACTGCCAACACAACCGCTAACCTTCTCTGACTGCCACAGACTGCATAAACTCGGCGGGAACTTAGAAGGTAGAACTACGGTAGGCGTAGTGGACAAACTGGACCGTTGCATACTTGCCGTAATCATCGGTGATTGAAGTTTTTTAGCAGGCAGACAGCAACGCAACCGGCACATTTTTTATTAATGTTTTGCAGGCACTTCTAGGAATGGACTGAGCGGATGTAAGAATTTTAGACTTGGATAAATTAAATTTTAGACCTGGGATGAAAATGTGTGGTTTTTTTAGACATTTTAAGGCCTAAAATTTTACTTTCTGAATTTTAGACTTTTTTAGACCCTGCGGGAACCCTGTAAATACAGGGCAATCCTGGAAGAAAACCTGTTGGAGGCTGCAAAAGACTTGAGACTGGGAAGGAGATTCACCTTCCAGCAAGACAATGACCCTAAACATACAGCCAGAGCTACAATGGAATGGTTTAGATCAAAGAATATTCATGTGTTAGAATGACCCAGTCAAAGTCCAGACCTAAATCCCATTGAGCATCTGTGGCAAGACTTGAAAATTGCTGTTCACAGACGCTCTCCATCCAATCTGGCTGAGCTTGAGCTATTTTGCAAAGAATGGGCAAAAAATTTCAGTGTCTAGATGTGCAAAGCTGGTAGAGACATACCACAAAAGACTTGCAGCTGTAATTGCAGCAAAAGGTGGCTCTACGAAGTATTGACGCAGGGGGGCTGAATACTAATGCACACCACATTTTTCAAATTTTTATTTGTTTAAAATTTTGAAGACCATTTATCATTTTTGTTTCACTTCACAATTATGTGCTACTCTGTGTTGGTCTATCACATAAAATCTCAATAATAAAAAAAAAAACCCAACCAAAAAAAAAAACTTAAGTTCGTGGTTGTAAGGTGGAAAAGTGTGAAAAAGTTCAAGGGGTATGAATACTTTTGCAAGGCACTGTAAATGCTGAAAGGAACCGACTTCTTGTCTCACCTTCAGCCTTGTGCAGTTCTAGCTGCAGCTGACTCTTCACACTCGCCTCCTGGTCCAGCTGCTCCAGAAGCTGAGCGTGCTGCTGGAGAAGAGCATTCTTTGCTTCTCCACCTTCACTGAACTGTTCATCCAGCGCAGCCTGAAGAGCTCGCAGCTGCTCCAGCTTTGGGGGAGACAGACACACACACACAACAGAAAACTCATCATCCTGCTCTCACTGTAATCCTATCCAGATGACCACAACAATGACGACTGACTCTCTACCTGCACTGTGGAGTCCGAGACCAGATCCAACAGTTTGTCCACTGCGGCACGGAGTCGAGTGCAGGCCCCCAGCACCAGCTCCTCCCTTTCAGAGTCCAGCTCTCCATCGGGGCCTGAAAACAAACTCTCACACAGGCGTTGAGACAGCTCCAGACCTTCATCCATCACAGAAGAGGAGATCATGCTGCAGTTTGGGCCACCCTCCACAGCGCCACCATCCACGTCTACTGGAAAAGAACAGAACAGGAAGACATCTTAAAATAAATTTTACAGCATCCTTTTAAAAAGGTTCTTCCTGGTGCCACTAGTCGGTCATGAACAAACTTGTGGTGATTATTAGGGGTCGACCGATAAGCGGCCTGGCCGATATATCAGGCCGATATTCTGCATTTTTAGGGTTATCGGTATCGGCCATAATTTCCACCGATATGCCGATAACATGCCTTTTTGCAGCCATTTCGTTCCTAACGTGACGGTCACTGCATGTCCTTTCCTGCACTCGCCTCTCTGAGTTCAAGAACACGGTCCCGCCCACCACAACATCTGATTTGTTTGGCACAAGAGATACAGCCAATCAACACGTGTAGCTAAATGCTGTGAACTGTTTCAAGGCGGCCGTATGGACACTCGGGCAGAAGCAGATCCCACTTCAAGGTAAGGACACGCTGCTTTTGCCGCAATAAATCATAAACACACAAGTTGCAAAAGCACAACATTATATGTTTACATTCTTCATCTCCTACTCATTAAAATTGTCCATTTGCATCTGTGTAGCCAGGCAAACTTAGCTTACGGAAGGAAGCACCTGAATTAGCCTACAACCAACTAGTCTTGCTGAAACTACATGTAATGTTGTCCATAGTAAGCAGTCCCCAGCATAACGTAGGCTGCAGTCATTTTTAAATCCCCGTCTGGAAACGTTGTGAATGTGTCAGTAGTTCTACTCGAACAGTAGAATGACAGCCATACAGAGAGGTGGTCAAGGGAAGACGAAATAAAACGTAGTGTTTGTGTTCTGTAGGCTAGCGCAAGCCTAGCCTACAGAAGGCTATTTGTTATGGTGATGAGTAAACTTCATGACGTGACTCGTGCTCAAAAAGCGCATTGCACTTGTATATGTTAGGTAACTTTATAAAGCGCTATTTGAACATTTAAACACGCCAGGTATGATATGGTGCTAGTAGGCTATGTAATATTGTAGGGAGTTTGTCAGGACGCTTGTTGTGGGCTCAGTAATTAATTGTGTCATGGATCCACACTTGCTTGGATAAACGGTAATGAACGAAATACATCAATTAAACTCTTGACTTAAATGTTCTTATGCTACTTCACATTGCACTGTAATGTACTCCACTAGTATTTATAATTCTTGCGCAAGTGATTCTCCTCGCTAGCGCTTCTGATTCGGAAAGCGATATACTCTTAAAGGAGCAGAGCCGTGGCAATTTATACAAAAAACAGAAACCGCCTCAGTGGACAACATGCAGAGCAACTGTGCTTCCTTCACTACAATATAATCCTAAATTGGGAATATTAGGCTTGGGCATTAAAAGCATTAGAATGTAGATGGTTACTTGTTAAGTTGTTACATAATAGGGAGTGATAGCCGACTTTATGTTTGATTTTACTTTTTAAAAAATGCTGCAGGCAGCTCCCTACACTTGATTTGTTATTTAAAAACTACTTGAAGTTGGTAAGTCTTACTTAGTTCTTAGTGTAAAAGAATCCAGAGTGTATTTTCATTTATTTTCCACTGAAAATGGTGAGCTGTAATATAGTAGGGAGTGATTTATTTTTTTATTGGTGAATATTTTATTATTTTATTTCTCATTTTATTCTAACTAATGTTTGACTTTATTGTACAAATGCTGCTGGCATCTCCCTGCACAAAATTTCATGTTCAATTTTACAATTAAACATACATTTCATGGATATGAAGGTCTGTGTCAGTGTGTGCTATGTTTAATTTCATGTGAATTATAATGTTTACATTTATCGGTTGCACATATCGGTTATCGGCATCGGCCCTGAAAAAAAAAAAAAAAAAAAAAAAAAAAAAACAACAAACACACGCATATCGGTCGATCCCTAGTGGTTATATTAACATCTTAGAATTGACGTTCTTATGAACATTAAATACAGAATGAGGGCCAAACCTGTCTCCTGGGCGTCATGGTTGCCACTCAGCCTCCTGTTCAGATTGTTGCCACCAGTGCAATCACCTTCCACACAGATCCCCAACCTGCGGCCGATCTCTTCCTCTGTCGCAATTGTAACCCGGAGCATCTCGAGGATAAGCTGCTGAAGTCGGTCATGGGCCAACTGAAGGTCTTGTCTAAGATTTGAACAGGTGTGCAAGAAAAATTAACTTTCAGCGCTCAAAAATAAACTCAAATCCTTCACCAGCCCAAAAAAAACTTGGAGGTCCAACTAAAGAAATGGCCAAAAAGCTTAATTATACCAAAAACACTTGAACTCTCAAATCTGATTGGTCAAAATGTGAACAGCAGCTCAGCTTCAAAGCACAGGTTTATAATTAATGCACTGGTTCTAATGCTATCATTTCCATAGTAACAGCTCATTCGTGTGTGTAATGGATGCATCACAATAAGCATTTAAGAAAGAAAAAGGTTTTTTTTTTTTTACATAATTAACTACATGAGCAAAAGGTTGAGAACTGAGCCCTGACCTCTGCTGCGTGGCGGTGTTGAGGTCATCACGCAGCATGGTGAGGAGGGTGGCTCCTTCCTGACTCTCGCGCTCACGCCGCTGCAGCAGAGTCTCCAGAGTGTCCATCTCCGAGCGCTTGCCCTCCAGCTCCCCCTGCAAACCGCTGACCTCGGCACGCAGCTGTGAGAAGGCACACCAGACAGGAAACCCGTCATCGCACGTGCACAAAACGCTCAAAAAGCAAAACACAGAGCTTCATCTTCAGAGAATTGCTGTTAGATAGGTATAGATAGATAAAACTTTATTGATCCCTTTGGGAGGGTTCCCTCAGGGAAATTAAAATTCCAGCAGCATCATTACAGAATAAATAGAATAGAAAAGAGAGAAAACTTCTAGATAAATTAAAGTATTAAAAAAATAATCTAGCAGGACAGGCTGTTAGACGTTTCCCTCTACAATGCTGCTGTTCTAATACAAACAAAGTGAACTAAACATCTGCACCGATCAGATGCACAAGGGCCATGTGACAAACTTTTGTAGGAGTGGCGGCACTAGAGAAGGGGAGAAAAAACAGGAGCACGCGCGTGCGTGCGTGCACGAAATTCCATCCCACTCCGCTGCCTAGCAGCCAACAAACAGAGCAAACAGAAACCAATGCATACAACAGCGTAACCATGGAAACCAGCTCCCTCAGAGAGATTTACAAGGAGTCTAATCTGTCCCTAAAGTAAATCGGATGGATGCCACGTCACAGCAAAACAGACAGACATGCTAGCACGTTGCAGAATGTCAAGTTAACTTGTGCACTTAAATAAGGACCAGGTTACAGGGGAAAGCAAACTAAACATTCCTTTTTTTTTTTTTTTAAATTGCAAAAATAATTCTAATCCTGAAATAAATGCGCCTAAATACAAGACAGGATTTCCAAAATGCATCGTGTATTTCATCTTTGCATTTATGAGACAAAAAGTTCCTCTAGAAAGAACTTGCCACCGCATATAAAGGACCATAAAAAGATTTAATTTGTGAAATATTATTGACTTCATGAATGGCAAAGACGCTTCTTCAGTGTTGTGGGACATTTAAATAGCCTGTCTCATTTTTTTTTTTTCCCCCCCTTCGGCAGGGCTTGAAATTCACGGTGGTCCGGTCGCCCGAGGCGACTTAATTTGTCATTTGGCGGGTCATTCCTGTCACTAGTCAGCCCGGCTGCCTAGTTGAAAAAAAAAAAAATAAATAAATATATATAGCGAAGATTCAGAGACACACCGTCAACTAAAGCCGCCACATTAAGCGCGTGCCATGTCTGTGTTAATCGATGTGTTTATCGGCAGGACGGAAAATACCAAAGAATTCCGAATCATATCATGTATGAGTCAGGCTGTTGTTTTTTTCACTACTGCGCATGCATATAACGCATCTCGTTGAATATCGCAGTAATCACGTGTAGTATTGGACCAGATGGGTGGAGCACAGAAGCACGGCAGGCAAGAACTGAGTTCTCAATGAACTATTTATTGCTAGCTTTTCAATCTTTTATCACTTCCCAGCCACGCGCGCACGCACGTGTTCTGGTTGGAGAGAGAGAGAGAGAGAGAGAGAGAGAGAGAGAGCGCTCCCTTTCTCTGCTCTCCTCTCCTTTTAAAGGGTGCGGTCACTGGGGAAGACACACAAACACAGGTTAATCCCCATCAGGTGCAATGATTCCACCACTTCCCGTCCCTGACTCCGCCCTCCATTCACAGACCGCCGCTTGGCCACGCCCCCGCTGCCACATCACGTTATCAAATTCAATAGATGTGGCCACATTATCGCCCATTTAAACACGTGCGTTTTTTTTGTTGTTTACATCTACATCTGCCAAAGCTACGTTGCGATGTGGAATTTTCTGAAAGGTGTACAGAAACCGCCAGAGACGGGGACAAAGCGACCTCGGTCTGAAGAGGAGAAACGACAAAGGACTTATAAGCAAACGTGGGAGCAGGGTAGGCCTTGGCTGCAATGCGATTTTTTATGGAATAATTTTTTTCAAGTTGATTCCTAGTCAATATGAAGCTCCGAATGCTTTCTCTCTCATAAATGGTTAAATACAGAAAGCATGTTGGACATATTTTGGGTGCTATAGTCATGACAGTAAGTATATTTGTTTTCATTACTCATACACCAAGTTGGCAAGTTTTCCAATATATTATTATTTGTTGAGATTATATTATGGTGCGGCGGCACGGTGGTGTAGTGGTTAGCGCTGTCGCCTCACAGCAAGAAGGTCCTGGGTTCGAGCCCCGGGGCCGGCGAGGGCCTTTCTGTGCGGAGTTTGCATGTTCTCCCCGTGTCCGCGTGGGTTTCCTCCGGGTGCTCCGGTTTCCCCCACAGTCCAAAGACATGCAGGTTAGGTTAACTGGTGACTCTAAATTGACCGTAGGTGTGAATGAGAGTGTGAATGGTTGTCTGTGTCTATGTGTCAGCCCTGTGATGACCTGGCGACTTGTCCAGGGTGTACCCCGCCTTTCGCCCGTAGTCAGCTGGGATAGGCTCCAGCTTGCCTGCGACCCTGTAGAAGGATAAAGCGGCTAGAGATAATGTGATGTGATGTGATATTATGGTGCTCTGTGTTGTTCTCATTTATGTATTTAACAACAGTATCAAAATACTCGGGTCTTGAAATAAATGCACGTTAGTCATGAACAATGGTAACTACTCTCTTTTGCGTTATTTCTGACAGAAGTAAAATCATGGATGCAAACGGCGTGCCTTTTGGCGGATGCCGCCTTTTTCACGGCTGTCTGGGGGACTTGTGTGAATCGTGCAGATCCGAGGAGTTGTTTTTTTTTTTTGGGGGGGGGCGTTGGAGTGTCTGATTATAATTTCATCAGAGTAAATTCTGTATTAAAATTACTAAATAAGCAAATGCCGTTACAGTCCATGAAACACAGGAAGTATAAGTATGAAAAGAAAACAGTAAATCAGAAAGCTGCGCACGTAAAGCCAATTGGCTGCGCGCCATTATCTGCTGCTGGCTGCACTTCACTGCACGCGCAAGGATTTCCATCAGTCCAACGCAAGTTACGTAATTGGCTTTACATGTGCAGCTTTCTGATTTACTGTTTTCTTCTCATACTTATACTTCCTATGTTTCATGGACTGTAATGGCATTTGCTTATTTAGTAATTTTAATACAGAATTTACTCTGATGAAATGATAATCAGACACTCCTACGCCCCCCCCCAAAAAAAAAAAAAAAAACCCTCATCGGATCTGCACGATTCACACCAGTCCCCCAGACAGCTGTGAAAAAGGCGGCATCCGCCAAAAGGCGCGCCATTTGCATCCATGTAAAATTCATACGCGAACAAATTTTGGCGAGTTGATCTTCTGTTTGGTGAGTTACTTTGGAAGGGAACTAGCCCGGCTGGCTGGTGGGGGGAAAAAAAAAATAAAGATTTTCAAGCCCTGCTTCAGTGTGATAAAGTTTCAAGATCACACCTGAAGTCAAACAATAGTAGGTGCGTTAACTGAACCTGAGTGTTTGTTGCTTTGGTGCTCTTCCTGTGTATTTTTAAGGGACGCACCAGGTTTTCCTGCCATACCAGGACTTACTTCAAATGCATACAGCAAAAATGGAAAAAACACTTAAAAAAACAGATCCTGCACATGCATGCCTTGCCATTTTATCCTGATCATGAACGAAATAAGCATCTGTATCACACAGCCAGTTAAAAATTTGAATTTGTAAAAGTTTGTTTAAAAAAAAAAAAAACCCACACTAGACATCATACCACCTTTATCATAGTGACCAAGAACTCAGTCATCAAAAGGATTATTCTACAAGATTCAGATGATCCATCTTGATTAGACATTAAATCCACTGCCGTGTCCAGAACACTCGTCCTAATTCAGTACCGGTGTGTCTCAGTGTGTCTCACCTGAGAGACGACCGTGTCCAGTTGTTGGAGCTGTGCAGTTAGCTGGTTCATTTTGTCTGTGTAGCAGAGCTCATTCTTCTGATGCTGCTCACGCAAACTTCTCTCCAGCTCGTCCAGAGCAGCGGTCTTCTCCCGCTCGCTTTCCTCCTAAACCGCAACCATGACGCACACGTTAGTGAACAATGTTCAGATTCATTAAAATTTAACTCAAGATTAAAAATATTCATAACATGTTCGATTAGCTGCATCATGGGTCTAAACTAGTGCTGTCAAAGTTAACGTGATAATAACGCGTTAACGCGATCTCAATTTAACGCGATTTAAAAAAAAAAAAAATAGTGCCGTTAACACAAATTCTAATTTGGCCCTGCGAGTCACCCGTAGTTCCTGTTGAGGCTTGTCGCGCGCTGCTTCAATAAGAGTACGTGTGAGTGATGGAGAAAGGCATAGACATAATAAACATCCTCGCCGCCATATTGGATGGGGCAAAGTGGAGAATAAAGATGCCTCATTCATGTGCTGCATTTAACTGTACCAACAGGTTTACCGTCCAAACGAGATCACATGGGATTACCTTTCACAGGTGAGACTGGAAAAATACTTTTCAATACTGTTCCTTCAGTCTTCAGTTTCCCAGCTCATCTCCACCGGGGAGGTGTAGAGTTATAAGCAGTGAGAATTAGATAATACAGTGCCACACTATGATGAACGTTTTTATTTTTGTCATCTGTTTTTTTCTTCTTTTATGGCAAATAATTCTCTTCAAAAGAAACTAATGAAGAGTAAAATAAAAGTTTATTTTCACAGTGATATGCACTTTATTTTTCATCCCTTGGTTTTCTCATCTAATATGGAAGTTATGGATGTCAGTGGCTGTGACAAGACGTGTTATGCTCTGCAATAATAATAATAAAAAAAAAAAAAAAACCAGTGGTACAAAGCAAGCCCATTCACTTTTTTATGCTAAGAGAATTACAATGGTTTTTCATGTGACAAAAATGTGCGATTAAATTGCGATTAATCGCGAGTTAACTATGACAGTCGCGACATTAAATCGCGATTAAATATTTTAATCGCTTGACAGCACTAGTCTAAAACTCTTTACTCTTTCTCCATCCACTGAAAATGTCACTTTTCTAAAATCATCACTGGACAACATTCCAGTGCATCTCTACTGTAGTCTTGATGTTCACTATACACTCGTGTAATATTGACCAAGTACATCGACAGATTTATTTCACGTTAATGAACCCAGAACTTTCTCTTTCACTTAAAAGCGGGAACAGCGTATCTTTCGACCTGGAAAGTCTAAGAACGTTTTAGCCAGTACACTGTGTGAGCTGGAGGAAGAGGGTGGGGCTTCCTGGGGTCAATTAGTATCAGAGCACTCGATACACCCGTCAATCACTCCTGCGTCATTTGGCTGTCCGTTCCCCCCAAGATCCCCATCTTATATAGACTCGAGCTAGCTAGCCAACTTCCCACCTTTAACTGGGCAATCTTTCGCTGTAGCTGCTCCTCTGACTGGCACTTCAGAAGCTCCGCCTCTTCCAGGAAATGGAGTCGTTGCCGTGATGCCTCTTCCTCCAACTCCCTGCGTAGAGCCTCAATCTCCCTCAAAGATGCTGCCCTCAGTTCCTGTTCCACATAAATGTCATTCAAAAATTAATTAAAAAAAACACCAAAGGTGACTGAACACACTTTATATTTAAAAAAAAAAAAAAAACCACACACACCTGGAGTTGTTGCTGGTGCTGAGCATTCAGCGCATCCAGCTGTTGCTGCAGCTGCTGTTTCTCTTTGGTGGTCATGTCGGTGACCTCATGGAGGGCGGCGCCGTGTTGTGCCTCCAGATTCAGCACGTGCTGTCGCAGGGTTTCCAATGCCGAGTGGTGATCAGACTCCAGAGCGGCCTTCTGAGAAGCGAGTGCTGCAGATAGCTCTGCCTAGAGAATTTAAATTCAAGCCAATAAATAGAATTACAGAGACACGATGGCACAAGTACACCAGTATGAACGAAGCTGTGTAGCTCAGATTCAAATAAACGGCTTTACTGAGCAACCATTGTTCATTGTTTAGTGGTAACTGCATCCTGCCATGACTGAAAAACCAAGACCAATCCAACAAGCGGTCGTGTCCCATAAGAGCTTTACACTACAGCTGTAATTATCACGGGACGAAGACGACGTACACACACACTTTCCCTGCAGGTGGTTACACAGCATATGCAGTTTAAACATTTTTAAAATCAATATCTTTAGTTTTTAAACATTATTTATGGGTTATTTCCTAATTTAGTGGCTTTTTACGTGTTCTTGTTGCAAATGCTGTTTTGCTTTTCTTCTTTTCTGTTTATTTATTCATTGTTTCTCTTTATTTTGGAAATGTAAAAAGATAAACCCAGCTACTTACCTGATGGGCGTGGCCAAGTTCAGTTGCCATGGCGCTAAATTTGTCCATATGGGCCTGTGCCAGCTCTTTTCTCAGTTCGTCTCTGATCGTCAGCTCCTCCTGCTTCACTCTGTCGATCTCTTTAGCCTGCTCTTGCTCCACTGAGGCTCTGAGCTCCCGAAGCGCGGCGTCTTTCTCCTCACGCACCGCCTGGATCTCCTTCAGGTACGTGCTCTCCAACGTGTCCATGTTGCACAACATCCTGGTCTCTAGCTCCTCCATTTCCTGCTTGTGGCGTGCCCCAAGCTCCGCCTCCTGAGCTTCGAGCTGTGCTAGATTGGTCTCCTGAAGGACCACCTGCAGCTTATCGAGCTCTGCATTGTGTTTCTCAGCAAGGCTCTCCAACGCCACCTTGTGATTGGAAGAGAGCAAGTCAAGCTCGTCCTGGTGTCGGGTTTTGAGCTCCTGGTGCTCTTTCTGGAGATGCTCTAGTTTTGAAATGTTCTGCTCCAGAAGAGCTGTCTGGGCCTGCAGCTCCTGAACATGTTCTTGCTTCTGCAGAGCCTCCTCTCTCTGCTGGACAAGTTTCTCTGTTAGCTGTCGCTGTTCCTCCTGATGCCTAAATAACCAGAGGGTCACTCAAAAGTTATTAAACTCCCCCAAACACATTTCTCGCTTTAAAAAAAAATTCAATCACTGACCTGCACGTGGCCTCCTGTAGCCTGCTCTCAGTCTGCTCCTTCAGCAAAGCGTTGAGCTCCTTCACCTCAGACGCCATGGTGCTCTTCGCTGTGCGTAGCTCACTCATGTACTGAGCTTCAAGCCTCTGCTTCAGGGCCACGACTTGAGGGCTCTCCTCACTCTCCAGACTAGCCTGTAGGGCATGCAGCCTCTGCCTTTCCACAGCTAGGAGCTCCTCAGCCTGAGCAAGCTTCTGGTCCAGCTCCTTTCTCTCCTCATCGGCTGCTTGTTGGAGCTCCTCTCTCAGGATAGCCATGCGTTCCTCAGCCTGAGCTTGAAGCTGCTCCCTGAGCTGGAGCTGTTCCTCACTGCTCCGGCGGGAGATTTCCTCGGTTACACGGGTCCTTTCTTCCTGCTGTGCCTCTGCAAGACGTGTGCGCATTTCCTCTGCAAAGTTTTTCTTCAGCTACAAGGAGGGAGGAAAGTTAAAAACAAGAAAAAAGGTCAGACTAAAAACCTAAAATAAAAGCAGCATATGGTTTAGCTCAGACGCATCTTGAAATATAATCCATGAAAAGCACATCACACCTGATAATACAAGACTAAATACAGTTAGGTCCATAAATATTTGGACAGAGACAACATTTTTCTAATTTTGGTTCTGTACATTACCACAACGAATTTTGAACAAAACAATTCAGATGCAGTTGAAGTTCAGACTTTCAGCTTTAATTCAGTGGGTTGAACAAAATGATTGCATAAAAAATGCTTTAGTTCCTCACATTTTTAAACACAATCCCTTCATTTCAGGGACTCAAAAGTAATTGGACAAATTAAATAATTGTAAATAAAATGTTCATTTCTAATACTTGGTTGAAAACCCTTTGTTGGCAATGACTGCCTGAAGTCTTGAACTCATGGACGTCACCAGACGCTGTGTTTCCTCCTTTTTAATGCTCTGCCAGGCCTTTACTGCACCGGTTTTCAGTTGCTGTTTGTTTGTGGGCCTTTCTGTCTGAAGTTTAGTCTTTAACAAGTGAAATGCTGCTCAATTGGGTTGAGATCAGGTGACTGACTTGGCCATTCAAGAACATTCCACTTCTTTGCTTTAATAAACTCCTGGGTTGCTTTGGCTTTATGTTTTGGGTCACTGTCCATCTGTATTATGAAACGCCGACCAATCAGTTTGGCTGCATTTGGCTGGATTTGAGCACACAGTGTCTCCGAACACCTCAGAATTCATCCGGCTGCTTCTGTCCTGTGTCACATCAGTAAACACTAGTGACCCAGTGCCGCTGGCAGCCATGCATGCCCAGCCATCACACTGCCTCCGCCGTGTTTTACAGATGTGGTATGCTTTGGATCATGAGCTGTACCACGCCTTCGCCATACTTTTTTCTTTACATCATTCTGGTAGAGGTTGATCTTGGTTTCATCTGTCCAAAGAATGTTCTTCCAGAACTGTGCTGGCTTTTTTAGATGTTTTTTAGCAAAGTCCAATCTAGCCTTTTTATTATTGAGGCTTATGAGTGGCTTGCACCATGCAGTGAACCCTCTGTATTTACTTTCATGCAGTCTTCTCTTTATGGTAGATTTGGATATTGATACGCCTACCTCCTGGAGAGTGTTGTTCACTTGGTTGGCTGTTGTGAAGGGGTTTCTCTTCACCATGGAAATTATTCTGCGATCATCCACCACTGTTGTCTTCTGTGGGCGTCCAGGTCTTTTTGCATTGATGAGTTCACCAGTGCTTTCTTTCTTTCTTTCTCAGGATGTACCAAACTGTAGATTTTGCCACTCCTAATATTGTAGCAATTTCTCGGATGGGTTTTTTCTGTTTTCGCAGCTTAAGGATGGCTTGTTTCACCTGCATGGAGAGCTCCTTTGACCGCATGTTTTCTTCACAGCAAAATCTTCCAAATTCAAGCACCACACCTCAAATCAACTCCAGGCCTTTTATCTGCTTAATTGAGAATGACATAACGAAGGAATTGCCCACACCTGCCCATAAAATAGCCTTTGTCCAATTACTTTTGGTCCCTTTAAAAACAGGGTGGCACATGTTAAGGAGCTGAAACTCCTAAACCCTTCATCCAATTTTAATGTGGATACCCTCAAATGAAAGCTGAAAGTCTGGGCTTTATGTCCATTATATGACTATAACCTGAATATGTTTCAGTAAACAGGTTAAAAAAAAAAAAAAAAAAGGTGTGTCAGTGTCCATATATATATGGACCTAACTGTATTAAACCTTAGGATCTTCAACTACACATATAATGGAAGACATTTTGCTTTCCAGAGACTAGTGCCATGGAAAAACCCATCAGAAGATCACACCCGTTGGAAACGTCAAAAATTGACTATGTAACGTTTTTTCACAGGCCACCATGCATTTTATTCAACTGGCCATGAATTCACTGCTTTATAGCTAATGCTCATGATTGTAGAAAGCCCTTTAGAACAGCACTCTAGTCATGTGACCATCTCCCCATCACAGAAATCGCCTCTCCCCTTTATGAACGTGTTTGTACAACACAAAAGACTTCGCCTGTGACCGTCGCAGCCTGGTAGCGCTCTCCCTCACCCTGTCCTCCAGCTCTCGGAGCTCCTCCGTGTGCCGCTCAGTAGCTCTCTCCAGCTCTCGGCCATGCTGTAAGGCGAGTTCTGCGAGCTCCTTCTCCAAGCTCAGTATGTGCTCAGTGTCTGAGGCAAGCTGAGCGAGCCGGTCTTGGTGCTCCTGAGTCTGGAGCCGGGTCTTCTCTTCGAGCTCGGCCTCCACCTGACGCGCCACATCCGCCACCGACTGCAGCCGCAGCTTTGTTATCTCTGGAAGCGGAAAAGAAAAGCCAAAACAAAACATGAATTTAAAAAAAAAAAAAAAAAAGCCAAATTTCAAAATCAGACTGAATTTGATCACCTTTAAGGTGGCTGTCCGAGAGCTTGGCCCGCAGCTGTTCAATCTCCAAGGCGTGTTTGGTTTTGAGCTGCTCCATGTCACTGTAGTAGCGGTCAGTGAGCTCCGAACGAGCCTGCAGTAACTCCTCTCTATAGGACAGAGCCATGTTACAGCGCAGCTGCTCCAGGTCCTGCTTGTGCTTCTCCTCCAGCTGCAGACGCAGCGCATCCAGCGCCACCTGTGAGGAGTTCATGCAAAGATTAAAGGCCAGGAACAGGAGCTAGTCTTTAATTCAGCAGTCTTTATTGCCGAACACACCTGGTATGACTATGGAGCAACAGCAGGCTTAAAGCTCATAGGCAACGGTATTAAATTTATGCACATTTGAAACTTTATATGTTAAAAAACCCTCTGTAAATTTTCTCCTGGTCCCAAGAAGTATTGTTAATAAGTAATAATTAAAATAAGTTGGCACGGATTGTGGCGAATTTCTGTCGGCTATTTTCGTGACCACTCGGCGCGTGCCGTCATTCAAGACAAACAAATCGCTTGAGTTGAGTCCACTTCCGTTTACTTACATTGCCGTTCGGCTTGAGTGGAGACGTGCGTTCAGGAATTTCCAAAGAAAAACCATGCCTTATTGTTGTGCAGTGAATTGTAACAACGGGACTGGTTCAGGAAGAAGTTTTTACCTTTTACCGAGAGAGGAGAAGAGGCGGAGCGAGAGGGTTGGCTTTTTCCAAAAAAGGGGAAGAGGCAGAGCGAGAGGGTTGGCTTTTTCCGAAAAAGGGGAAGAGGCAGAGCGAGAGGGTTGGCTTTTTCCGAAAAAGGGGAAGAGGCAGAGCGAGAGGGTTGGCTTTTTCCGAAAAAGGGGAAGAGGCAGAGCGAGAGGGTTGGCTTTTTCCAAAAAAAGGGGAAGAGGCAGAGCGAGAGGGTTGGCTTTTTCCAAAAAAAGGGGAAGAGGCAGAGCGAGAGGGTTGGCTTTTTCCAAAAAAAGGGGAAGAGGCAGAGCGAGAGGGTTGGCTTTTTCCGAAAAAGGGGAAGAGGCAGAGCGAGAGGGTTGGCTTTTTCCGAAAAAGGGGAAGAGGCAGAGCGAGAGGGTTGGCTTTTTCCGAAAAAGGGGAAGAGGCAGAGCGAGAGGGTTGGCTTTTTCCGAAAAAGGGGAAGAGGCAGAGCGAGAGGGTTGGCTTTTTCCGAAAAAGGAGAAGAGGCAGGGGCGTCGTGGCTCGGGTGGATGGGGCGCCGTGCCATGGGTCCGGAGACCCGGGTTCGGTTCCGGCCCGGGGTCGTTTCCCGATCCCTCCCCGTCTCTCTCTCCTGCTCGTTTCCTGTCTCTACACTGTCCTATCCAATAATAAAAGGTGAAAAAAGCCCAAAAAAATCTTTAAAAAAAAAAAAAAAAAGGAGAAGAGGTGGAGCGAGAGGGTTGGCCTTTTCCGAAAAAGGAGAGAAGAGGCGGAGCGAGAGGGTTGGCCTTTTCCGAAAAAGGGGAAAAGAGGCGGAGCGAGAGGGTTGGCCTTTTCCGAAAAAGGGGAAAAGAGGCGGAGCGAGAGGGTTGGCCTTTTCCGAAAAAGGGGAAAAGAGGCGGAGCGAGAGGGTTGGCCTTTTCCGAAAAAGGGGAAAAGAGGCGGAGCGAGAGGGTTGGCCTTTTCCGAAAAAGGGGAAAAGAGGCGGAGCGAGAGGGTTGGCCTTTTCCGAAAAAGGAGAAAAGAGGCGGAGCGAGAGGGTTGGCCTTTTCCGAAAAAGGAGAAAAGAGGCGGAGCGAGAGGGTTGGCCTTTTCCGAAAAAGGAGAAAAGAGGCAGAGCGAGAGGGCTGGCTTTTTCTGAAAGAGGAGATGAGGCAGAGAGAGTGGATTGTATGCGTGAAGCCAGAGGGTTGTTTTTTTTCCGGAATCGGAGACGAGGCAGAGAGAGTGGATTGTGCGCGTGAAACAAAATCAAGCAGTCAAAGAAGAAACGGAGCAGCAACGCTCAAGCAAAAAGGAGAAAATCGGAGGGAAACATTTTTACTTTTGCTTGCAATTGACAAGTCAAGAATCCTGAGGGATCCTGTACAATCATTGTGGAAATGAGACAAAGGGATATTTCCTCGTTTAGAGTCGGCTATAAATAGTATAATGCCGCGGATAGCAGGCTAATGTGGCCGACCGGCGCGCTGTCCAGTAATCGTTCCCTATATCCACTAGGGAGGGCGGTTTAATTATTCTTCAAAAGGGCTCTTATTTAGTATTACGACGAAAGTAAGAATTTATCATAACTACCAGGATAAAACATTTGGGCGCGAGTCTTGTTGAGGTCCGGGGTCACCGCGATCAGAGTCGGCCGAGTCGCCGTCCAATTCCGAGGCTGCACTGTCAAACCAGTGAGCCACATTCACCGATTGCTTTGCAACGGCCATAGGTTCATACATATACGGTTTCACCTCTCGATATTCAATTTGGAAACTTCCTGCTTCAAAATCGCTATCAGACATTTTACACAACCTCTCACGACCAAAGTCCGTACACGTGTGCTCGGTTCGCAAGTAAACACAGAACTGCTCCCAGTCTGTTTGCCTTAAATGACGTCACGACGACGGTCCCCTGGCAGTGAAAGTGCATGTAAGTGAGATGTAAACAAACCTTCGGAAATTGGGCAAAACAGTATTTTTAACCATTTTATTCAATTTTCGGGTGCAAATTAGACACTAGGAAGATTGAATTCACTTTTTGGGTCGTTCTTCTAGACAATAAAGTTGATATTCTACGTTCCACCTCCGACCCTTACCTATGACCTTTAATACCAGCCAAGACACAATCATTAGCGTCAAAAATTCAAACACCCCATAGCGGTCACACTGTGTCCAAGAACTGTACCTTGTGTTTCTCCAGTTGCTCTGTAATCTCGGCCAATGAGTTCACGCTCTCCTCCTCAGCCTTTCCATCATCAGAGAGGAAGCTGGAAGCCAAGAAAACACTTCAGTAAACTGTGAGAGTCAGTCAGTCAATGCAGCAAGCACATTTATACCACGGTGTGCTCCATCCTGGACTCTGGTTGGTCAGAAGGAATTGAACTAAATTTCTATAACTCGGACCACAGCACAGCTGCAAAAATCACACGTTTATATTAACACTTGTTCCAAAGACATTACCGTTTCTATAGTAACAGCTCATTCGTGTACCGATTCAAAAATGTGTACATTCATTGATATGGTGCAGACTTCTGCGAGACGTTTCGAACATTGACGGAAGGAGTCTCCAGTGTTAGCGCTTAACAGTTCAAAGAAAAGGTGTAACTAAATTTGACACGGAAGCCTTCAGGGAAGAGGAATTTATGCTTTGCGGTTTTCTTGCTAACATGAGAAACTGAATTCCCCCCCCCCATCTTAATGTTAATAAGAGACGGAGGGGAGGGAAAGAGAGACTACTGCAGTATAAGTGGAATAAAACACTTAAGAACGAGAAAAAAAAAAACCGATTCTCCCTCAATTTTTCCTTATCACTTTATAAATTAAAAAAGTGTACATTTTATTTATGCTTTAGCATTGGATTTAACTGAAAAATCTACAAGGCATCAGTGTTGGGAGTAACGTGTTACAAAAGTAACGAATTACTGTAATGCATTGCTTTTTGCAGTAACGCGGTAATGTAAGGCATTACAGAAAAAATTTGGTAATATTTTACTCGGTACAAATGTACAATGCATTTTTAACCTGGAATGAAGTGGTGGGTTTTTTTCCCCTTCATACAAATTCGCCAAAATCACCGCGAGATCAGCAGAGGTGAAACGTCTGCGCAAAATGTTTCACTTCCTTTTCCTTTAGACTCGTCAGACAGAAGAGAGAGATGAGTGAATCTGCAGCTGATCTAATGTCGGATAGCACATTCTCCAGATGGGCACACACCCGTTACTTTAAGTTTGTGAAAAATAAGGATGTGAAGAACATCGTAGTCAAATGCACTTTGTGTGTTAAACCTAAAGAACTGTCCACTTCCCGAAATAGCACCAGTAATTTAACCAAGCATTTACAGAGGTGCCACGGTAACATGAAGTTAGCAAGGAAGCAAGCGGAGGATGAGAGTGGCGATAAAATCACAAAGCAGCCAAAATTAACGTTCTGCCACTCTGAGGTGGTGTTTACATTAGACCGTATCCGTCTCGTTTTCGTCGCGGATGCACTGTCCGTTCACATTAAAACGCCGGGAAACAACACCACAGGCGGAACAACTTGAATCCGCCAGGGCCCACGTATTCAACCCAGTTCGTATCTGATCCGGTGCTGTGTAAACATTGAGGAACGACGAAACGCTGTGCTGAGCTCTAGCTGACGTTGTCATTGGACAACGTCACTGTGACATCCACCTTCCTGATTCACCGGCGTTGGGATCACACACACAGCGGCTCAGTCCCGAATCACTGCTCGTGCGCTTCACTCATGCGCTCTGTGAGCTGCGCAGGGCCGGAGTGCGCACCCTCCAGAGGGCACTCGCTGTTCAGGGCGGAGTGATTTGGAGCGCAGGAGGAAGCGCTGAGCCGCACTGAGGTTTATTTACACATTTCAACTTATTTACCTCCTTCAGGCGCTTAAACTCAGTGAGAACATGAACATCACAGCCAGGTGTGTTTATCTGCTGGAGAAGGTGTTCGCTTGCCATCCTTCCACTTGCAAGTGGCGAGTGACTTGCGCATGCCCGATATGCACTGGGATCATGTGACGTGCCGTCTAATTAGTCATGTGATTAGCGCAGACCTGGGCATTTTCCGGCCCGTGGGCCGCATCCGGCCCTTTGGTTCATTCTGACCGGCCCGCGTAAGGTTAATTAGAAATTACAAAATAAACGCATTTCCTAATTTTACCTCATGCATGGACTGAATGTGTACTGCTTTTATTTTGAAGTTGTGTTAAACAAAAACGCAATGCGTGCGACATGAACATGACATGAAATCCCACGAAACCTAATCCCGCAATAACCACTTCCGTAATTTGTCCAGACCAACCACAAACTTGGACGTCATCCTTCAAACGGTCCAGCCAATCACATAGTGTGACGTCACCAGCAGGCGCCGGAGCCCGAGCCGATCTGTAGATCTGATTCCTACACCGAATCGACTGATGATCATCTGTCAGCTGTGCTTCGCATCTCCACCTCAGACATTCAACCTGACTCTGATGCACTCGTTAAAGACCAACAGAGACTAGATTTCTCTCACTGAGCAAATAAAAAACACCAAATGAGGTGATTAAACTACAAATGTGGGCATCATTATTATAATATGATGTATCTTGCTGGATATTTGGAGTAGAAAGACAATATTGTGATGTCTTTATTGTGTTTTGGGGTGAATGTGACCAAAAAAAAAAAAAAAGTACAAACGCTCACATTTTGTTAACCATTGTTTTGGGAAATTTGATTGAATAAATGACTTTTTGTAAGGCGACCTCGTTTTTTCCATACTCTTACCAGTCTTAGCAGCTTGTAAAAACAATGATATTTATTGCTTTATATAAAGAAATACAATTGATATTATGCAGAATTTAGTTCAGCCTTATGGTCCGGCCCTCCACTAAATTTTCTGTTTCTCATGCGGCCCCACGGAAAAAATAATTGCCCACCCCTGGATTAGCGTATCCGTGTATTGGCGTTGCTGTGTGCACGCGAATCGTTTTAAAAACGTTAATCTGATGATCCGCTGATACGGTCTAATGTAAACACCACCTGAGATGCTCCTTCAGCCTCAGGAGGTTAGGAGACTTGTGGCGGAGTATGTTGCTGAAGATATGCTGACAGTTTGTTTACATTTTTGTCCTGTATAACAGTTTTTTTTTCTGGTCGGAAGTCAGACTAAAGTGATTGAGCTGCCTTTCCTTCAAGGGCTAATATGCCTAAGCACTTCAATATCATTAAAACCACTTTGATTTTGTTATTTCTAATTCTGTTTTTCGAAATGTGACTGGGTAGCCTCATATAGCTAATAGTCATTGTCTAGCTGTGATTTAAAAGGCTTGTGGGGTTTTTTTCAGGCCAGTTTTATTGTAGGCTATGATTTGCCATAATATGTTCATTTTTGTTAAATTCCTGAAATGGAGTCATATCCCTTAGGGCTAATCTTTTTTTTTTTTTTTTTTTTACGAAGCATAAACCATGCTTAATGCTGTAAACTTGAAAACAAAGGCATAGAAATGCTAATTTTGTATCCTGTCATATCTTTAGACATTACAATACAAATCAATTAATGTTAAAGGGGTACCAAATACAATATATACAGTTGATGTGACAAAGTAACGTATTCTTAAGTATTCTATCAAATTTATATACTAGAAAACAACGAAATATCTTGGTAATTGTAAATATAATATTTTATACGCTAAACCGCACAAGAGTTGCCATTTTTAAAAGACCGTGACGTCAGCGCTACCCACTGCACTAGCGGAACTCTCCGAAATAGAGGAGAGAAGCGTGTAATCATGGCGTCGGGCGCATCAAGTGAAAGCGACAGCTCTGTCGAATCATACGAAGAGATCCCGCAAGACACACTGCAAGCAGGCTATGGCTTAGAAGGGTACCAGTTTGAACCTAGGAGAGGTACTCTCGACTCCGGTGATGAAGAAAGAAGAGAAGAAAGCTCGGATGACGGCGAGGATGAGACCGATACTGATGCTGAGCGTGGGGCAGAGCGTCTGCGTGCAGGTGACACGGCGTGGTGCTCGTGCGGAAAACGTAACGTGGAGTTGCTCACGAGTCCAGCAGAATTTATTTGCTGCAATGAGATAGGCGCCACCCGTGGACTTGCGAAATCGTCGCAAGAGGCAGAAACAGGTATTTCACACGTGCTATTCCCAACCTCAATGAGCCAACACAACTGGGCACATACATACGTCATGAGTGTTACGCAGAGAAAATGAACGTGCATTCTGATTGGATAAAATTAATATCATGGCGGGCTGTTCAAACTGCGGAAATAGTTTGCTCGAGCTACTTTCAAAACACTATAACTTTCCAACCTTAGAACAAAAAACTTTTGTAAGTCTTGAATAAGGTTCGTTAATGTGTGTTTTATTGTTATATTTACTCTATATATTGCCCTCTGTTCCCGTTTAATATGAATAGGCCTAAAGTTACAGTATTTCTATCACAATTTGCCAGACTTTCACCTTTTGTCTGTTCTTGCGATGATTGTTCCTTGTATTGTGCCATGAGCCATCACTGTGGCTATTATATTCTAGTGTATTTAACCATAAGCCGAGCTCAGTCAGATACCACATCACCTTCCACCGGATGTGTGATGAGCTAATTGAGCATCTTGAGCTACATTTAGATTGCCAAATCCATACTTCCAGTTATTTTGGTGAGAGTAACTTAAAAGTAATGCAATAGTAGTGTAATGCCTTACATTTTAAATACAGTAATATTGTAATGTAACTAATTACTTTAAAATGACAGTAACAAGTAATAAATAACGCAAAACAGTTTTGAAGTAACTTGCCCAACACTGCTAGGCACTGAATGTAGCACTGATTTAATTTCCGATTTACAGTATTCTTATCCATTTTTCCTACAGTCCTGCTATGAGGGTTTTGACCATCAGTTTCCGGATATAAATTTTCAGGTCATAAACAAACAAACATTTTTAACAAAAAGAGTAAAGTTTCAGCCATTTTGTCCTGAAAACGTTCTTGCACTCGGCCTACCTTGCCTCTCCGGTCTTGACGGCCGCGTCCTCCGGGGCTCCCTCTGCGAGGCGCCGCTGCAGTAGGGCGATTTCCTCGCGGTGATTCTCCTCACTGGCCTGGAGCCGCTGCTCGAAGTAGACGCGCAGGTTCTCCAGCTCTGCCTCATTCTGCTCCTGGAGCTCCCGCCGTTGCTGCGAGAAGTCCTGCTTAAGCCGCTCGATGTCATCAACACGTGACGTGCGCGCCAGCAACTGCTCCTTCAACTCTGAAAGAAAAGAAGGAGGACAGAGTAGGATGGAGGGGGGAGGGATTTCTAGGTATCCATTTTCTTTTAAACAAATCTCCCAAACCTGATCGATTCAAAAACATGGAGCATGATCTGGTACCTCCCAGTTCCTGTCTGTTGGTCCTCATGTTCTCTAGCTGAGACCAGAGGTTAGCGATCTCCTGCTCGGAGCTGGCCTTCTTTGCCTCTTGTTCTGCGAGCAGACGATCCACCTGAAACAAGAACATACGCCTGGTAAAGGAATGGCTGTTTAAAGCTGATGTAATGCAAGTGATAACATGAACTATCTTGTCTCACAGGTATTCAGCAACATTAAACGTAAATCCAAACATAAAAAGCACAAAGTGTTATTCTTTAATACAACCCCGATTCCAAAAAAAGTTGGGACAAAAGTACAAATTGTAAATAAAAACGGAATGCAATCATTTACAAATCTCAATAACTGATATTGTATTCACAATAGAACATAGACAACATATCAAATGTTGAAAGTGAGACATTTTGAAATTTCATGCCAAATATTGGCTCATTTGAAATTTCATGACAGCAAGACATCTCAAAAAAGTTGGGACAGGGGCAATAAGAGGCTGGAAAAGTTAAAGGTACAAAAAAGGAACAGCTGGAGGACCAAATTGCAACTCATTAGGTCAATTGGCAATAGGTCATTAACATGACTGGGTATAAAAAGAGCATCTTGGAGTGGCAGCGGCTCTCAGAAGTAAAGATGGGAAGAGGATCACCAATCCCCCTAATTCTGCGCCGACAAATAGTGGAGCAATATCAGAAAGGAGTTCGACAGTGTAAAATTGTAGAGAGTTTGAACATATCATCATCTACAGTGCATAATATCATCAAAAGATTCAGAGAATCTGGAAGAATCTCTGTGCGTAAGGGTCAAGGCCGGAAAACCATACTGGGTGCCCGTGATCTTTGGGCCCTTAGACGGCACTGCATCACATACAGGCATGCTTCTGTATTGGAAATCACAAAATGGGCTCAGGAATATTTCCAGAGAACATTATCTGTGAACACAATTCACCGTGCCATCTGCCATTGCCAGCTAAAACACTATAGTTCAAAGAAGAAGCCGTATCTAAACACGATCCAGAAGCGCAGACGTCCTCTCTGGGCCAAGGCTCATTTAAAATGGACTGTGGCAAAGTGGAAAACTGTTCTGTGGTCAGACGAATCAAAATTTGAAGTTCTTTATGGAAATCAGGGACGCCGTGTCATTCGGACTAAAGAGGAGAAGGACGACCCGAGTTGTTATCGGCGCTCAGTTCAGAAGCCTGCATCTCTGATGGTATGGGGTTGCATTAGTGCATGTGGCATGGGCAGCTTACACATCTGGAAAGACACCATCAATGCTGAAAGGTATATCCAGGTTCTAGAGCAACATATGCTCCCATCCAGACGACGTCTCTTTCAGGGAAGACCTTGCATTTTCCAACATGACAATGCCAAACCACATACTGCATCAATTACAGCATCATGGCTGCGTAGAAGAAGGGTCCGGGTACTGAACTGGCCAGCCTGCAGTCCAGATCTTTCACCCATAGAAAACATTTGGCACATCATAAAACGGAAGATACGACAAAAAAGACCTAAGACAGTTGAGCAACTAGAATCCTACATTAGACAAGAATGGGTTAACATTCCTATCCCTAAACTTGAGCAACTTGTCTCCTCAGTCCCCAGACGTTTACAGACTGTTGTAAAGAGAAAAGGGGATGTCTCACAGTGGGGAAACATGGCCTTATCTCAAAAAAGTTGGGACGTGTTGTCATGAAATTTAAAATCACCTCATTTTTCTCTTTAACACTACGTTCACACTGCAAGGCTTAATGCTCAATTCCGATTTTTTTGTGAGGTCGTTCACATTAACAAATATATGCGACTTGTATGTGATCCTCAGTATGAATGAAAAGCGACAAAAGTGTTCCGCATGCGCATTGCAGGATACGACGACATCACACGCAGTGAGCATGGCCAGTGTTTACGGAAGTAACCTAAAGTTTCCTGTGTATGACAGTAGCCAGCATGGAGTACCTGGCGATGATGCAGTTGTTGCGACGGAGCCAGAACATGCACAATAGCCTGATGTTAAGGAGGAGGTTGAGAAGGAAGAGGGCAAGGGTTTTGGATCAGGCGTTCTGCGGGGTAGTGACTGCAACCTCCGTTCAAAGGAACATCAAAGCCATGTTGTTGTAACTTTTTTTGAGAGACCCGCCGCTTACTTCAGCGCAGAATAGTGACGTTTGTGGCTTGTTGATGACGTGCAAGTCGGATGAATGTGACCTGGCGGTTCAGACTGAAGTCGCATATGAAAAGATCGGATAGGAATCGGAATTAGGACCACATATCCAAACGGCCTGGGTCGGATTTGAAAAAATCGGATCTGTGTCGTTCATATTGTCAATAAGAGATCGGACACAGGTCACATATGGGCGAAAAGATCGGATTTGAGTCACTTCAGCCTGCAGTGTGAACGTAGTGTAAATGATACATTTTCTCAGTTTAAACATTTGATGTGTCATCTATGTTCTATTCTGAATAAAATATGGAATTTTGAAACTTCCACATCATTGCATTCCGTTTTTATTTACAATTTGTACTTTGTCCCAACTTTTTTGGAATCGGTGTTGTAAATAAAAACTGTAATCATTGGAAAACACGTCAGGACAGGAAACTAAATCAACGTTAGGGTAGCAACCATAACTATGCTTCATTGCAGCACCCTTAAGTGTTTCATCCTCAACTTGCGCCCACAATTTTCAATGCACTGACAAAGGTGAAAAGTAAAATGTGGATTTTAAATATTCCAATGCATGTTTTTCACCATGTTAAAAAAAAAAAAAAAAAAACCCACAAAAAAAACCCCACAAGTTTGCTATACCTCTTGCTTGAGCAGCTTCTCTTGCTCCTCCAGCTCTTGCGTGCGAGCCTGCTGCTCCTGTAGCACCACCTTGTGACTCGCGACCAGTTCTTCAACAGCACCTCAGATCACAAGGAGAAAAACGCCTCAACATCATGCTCACAACAGTGCACACCTACTAATATAAAAATAAATAAAATAAACAGTTGGCTTGATAATGAAGTCCACTCACGAGCTGCAGCATCTCGGTCAGCCCACGCCAGACTCAGCTCCGACTCCAGATGCTTGATTTCTTCATCTTTAGCTCGCTGAAGCGCCTCAAGCTTGTTCTGCATCTCAGCCAAACTTTCCTCAGCTTTGTTCAAGGCTGCCTGCAGCTCCAACTGCTCTTTTTGGAAGTCTTGTAACCACTGACCCTTTGCAGCCTGATGAATTTAAAAAAAAAAAAAAAAAAGTTAGACTTGTAGCGTAGGACCTCAAAAAACAATTAACAGGAAACCCACCACAGGAATCTTACCTCGATCCTACTGGTCTGCTTTTGCTCCAGCGAAGCCTGTTCTTCTGACAAACGCTTTTCCCACCCACAATTTAGATCATCTTTTGAGAAGAAATAACACGGCAGGTATGAGTAGTGTTTGATAGCAAAAGAACGCAATAAAAGTGCATCACTACACAAAAGCCTTGATTTTATTAAAGAGGAACTGAAGTCATTTTTAAACTTGCTTTATTTCTTAATTAACGTGTTATTCAATTACGTCTGTTTTAGTAACCTTACATCGTGACTCGTATTGGCAACTAAATATGATACTTATCAGCCTGTTCGGTTTTTAGCCGTGTTGAATTTAGTTCATTTGGTCCACAGCAGGCGTCGCTTATCCGTGCGATCTTCACGAGACTTCGAAACGTGAAGAAGTGTCAGCCAGGCGTCAGTGCCGCCATTTTGAAAACTGTTTTCCGACGAAATATTGCACAAAAACGAGTTTAAATGACGATTACTGCCTACTTTTTGCAAACTTTCCTGATTGCTATCAAAACAAACAAAACTTCTGGCTCGATTACGTCAGCATTCGAAAGAGGGCGTGCGCGTCTTGACATCTTGGCAGATGTCGGTCACTTATTTCCGCTGTACGTTTTACTTCCGTCCTACGATGTCTCGCACAGGTCTCAACGAATCTCGTTTACGGCCGTTGCTTTGACATATGGGCTGATATATTACAGAGCATATTTCACACACTCAACTTGCTACAGCAGTGACAAAATAGCGATCAAAAATGCGTTCCAATATTTAATAAAAAACAGGGTTTCTGCAGGCTTGAACAAGTTCAATTTAAGACCTTTTTAAGACCATAACAGGTTAAATTTAAGACTTAAGGCCAATTTATGCTGACAACCCAGTCCTCGCAGATAGCGTCGCAGACGGTGTCTGCGTAGCCCCCCCACCTTCGCAGACGCTCTGCGCGCACCTCCCAAAAATTGTGACCACCGCAGAAGCCTCGCAGACAGCGCCGCAGACAAGAGGGCTCCGATTGGTCCACTCTACATCCGCTGTACATGCACTTCCGCTTCCCTACTTTCCCGGTTTGGTTTGTTTTCACGACCGCCATTTTTAAAAACACGAGCGAAGATGGAGCAGCACAAAGAGCGGTTGATTGAGGAAGTACGTACATCTATACGACTCCAGTTCTAGTCATTATAAGTAACCGGAGGATAAACACTCCACTAACCACACCCACCAACTACTCTTAGCAACTTCGCGCCCCCTTGCGTTGTGCCGGTGAATAACATCGCGCACGCCTATTACTCCCCGCTCAACGATAAATTACAACTGTCTGCGAAAAGCTATCTGCGAAAGCCTTGTCGCAAGAGCATGCAGAGGCCTTTATGCCACACAAAAAAATAAAGAAAATTGGGAGAGCCTGAATTACTTTCGAAATAACAAAATTTATCATCATTCACCAATGAACTCATTACATCCCTAGGGTGCGCTCTTGCATTAATGAGGAACTAAGCTGCAGTGGAGCCAAAGACATCCCACAAATCACTTGAGGATGAGGCACTCGATTCCGTACGGTTTGCGTGTTGTAGCGTTACAGTTTGCACGGAGTTAGCAGATACACCGTCTCGAGATGTGCTTGGACCTGACAACGGTGAACAAATTTGAGTGATGGCATGCGAATGTTGCAGACTTTTATGGGCAGCCTGGTGCTTCTCCGCTTTCGCGTGCCTTTACACCCAGGGTGCTGAGTTTGAGTGTTCTTTTGCACAATGTGCAGTACGCCTCAAACGGATTGTTTGGTGCACGTTTTAACCACTCTACGAAATCATTGCGTTCAAGCCAGCAGTCGTTAAACTTGCATTTGCCCATTTTGCTACAAACCATGACAATAGGGCTGTGCGATATGGGAAAAAATGAATATCCCGATACATTTTCTCCATTTCACGATATACGATATATATCTCGATATATTTAAATCTCCTCTAAAGGACCCCATGAAATCTAACTTTTACTCTTTACTGTTTTCACTCCAATCCCTGTAGATTAAATAACATTCTTGGTTAACTTTACAGGTGGTTTTCAACATTTTAAATTTTCATGTTGGTGATTAATCACAATTGAATTGAAATAAGACTATTTTTATTCAACAAAGATGTGGCACAAACTGCAAAAACAATCTTGAAAATTACAACAAAGGGGCAACACAATACAGAGCTGCTCAGAGCTCAAATCAATAAAGTGCAGCTCAACACTGAGAAAGACATTTAGCCTAAATAAGAAAAGTGCTCATTCATTAAATTATTTTAAAAAAATAGATCTCCAAGCTATTAACCTGACTACTGAGAACCACTGGAACATTCACAATAGAGAGAGACTGAGGGAGAGAAGAGAGAGATCTGCAAAACAATTTTTCTCTTTGCACACTTTTGAACTGAATGTTTTCTGGCTCTGCCTCTCGGATGTGTTTAATTCCGGTATTGCCTTCTCTGTAAAATGTCTGCGACCAGGCAACTCATATTTGGGATCGAGTGTGTTTAGTAATTTTTGGAAGCCTGGTTTTTCCACTGTACTAACTGGGATCATGTCTTCGGCAATGAAGTTAGTGATTGCATCCGTTATAGCTCTCCCTCTCTGACTTGTTTTCTCATATGGGGGGGCTTTGGAGATCGAGGCCGCTATGGTCATTTGTTTAGCTCGTGGGGGGTTTTAGCTCGTGGGCAAGTAGTTCGGAGTTTAAGAGACTCTTCATACTGTACCGGCTGAGTTTTCAGGTGATGGAACATGTTTGTCGTGCTGCTGCCTTTCGTGATGACAGGTTTTTTTGCACACTTTACAAACTGGCATTTGCTGTTCCACGTCCTCCTCGCGATATCCAAAAAATGCCAGATGACTGACCCCTTACTCGTTCTTTTAGGAACCAATTCGTCCGCTTCCGTTTTTAATTTGTCGCTGAAATTGACAGAGCTTACACGGTAGCCTACGCAACACCAGCGATTGCACGAACTGAGTCAGCGCTGTAAACCAGAACCAGGAAATCTTCCCGCCGGCAGACGTTTTCCAGCCCAAAATATGTTCAAAACCCACCAAAACGCACTTAAAACCGCCCAATCTGGCAACACAACCGAAACTAGAAAATCTTCCCGGAAGTTCCTTTCAGTACCGAGATGCCAACCAATCCCGGGTGACATCTAGGTGCTGAAAGGAACTTCGGGGAAGATTTTCTACGTGCAGAATAATTCTGCATGTAACCTAGGTCTTAAATTACCGTATTTTCTGGACTATAGAGCGCACCTGTATATAAGCCGCATCCGCTCTATTTTTTTAAAAAAATTTAAAAAAAGATATACAAGCCGCACCGGGCTATAAGCCGCAGATATCTATGTTGAAAAATTAGATATTTACTGCATGTACAGAACGATTTTGTACTGTAAATGTACATGTATGTACCTGAACAGATTCTTTCCAAACAGTGCCTTTTAACACGGCAGCAACTTTGCTGATTAAAACGGAACAGAACCAAGAGAAAATAACCGGTATTTATTTACCTTCATTTCTCCTGTGTTTGAAACCACAAGTCACTTTAATCATCTTCGCTGGATTTGAAAATAATTACCAGTTAGTAATTTGTCGTGCGTGTTCTATCTGCTAAAGATCTGCTAATTCTTCTTTGCATTGATTTTTCTTCTATCTTATTTTTGATTCTACTTCCGGTTAGAGCGCCCCTAGTGGTGGAAGAAAAATCCACAGAATAGCCGCACCTTTGTATAAGCCGCATGGTTCAAAACCTAGGAAAAAAGTAGCGGCTTATAGTCCAGAAAATACGGTACCCAAATGAGATTTTAGACCAACAGTGCAAAATATCTCTGTATTTTAGACTTTTTTAGGCCTAAAATTGAAAATGTGTAATTTTAGACTCCATGGACACCCTGAAAAAAATGAGATCAATAGAATTTTGATTAAAAAAAAAAAATTTGCCTTCAGTTCTTTAAATATGAAGTGTTTTGGAGGCAAGATTTGCTTTTAAGAAGCAGAGGCGCTCTCCAAGAGGCTGTACGCTTGGATATATCACACTGCAGTTGGACACGAGGACAAATATCAAATGTCAGGATGTGAGATTTTTATGGTAGACAAATTTAAAAAAAAAAAAAAAAAAAAAAAAAAGACAGGTTTGCTAATTGGCTGGCAAAACAGCAGCATTCACTCACAGTAAATAAAATTTTTGTAAATAAATTAAAAAAAAAGTATAGTGTGAAAATTCATCGTAATAATAATATTGATGTCAGTATATCAGCCCTAATTCACACTCAAACCTCCTAAAAATACACAAACATTCCAGAACAAATCCATATAAACATTAGCCGTATTGGGAATTTTCTGGCCTTACCGATGGCCAGCTGGAGCTGGAGCTCAGCTTGTCTCTCCTGCTCCCTGCTTTGCTCTCGGAGCCTCTCGAGCTCGAACTGCTGTCGTGTCTGGAGCATGGCGCTCTCCTGAGCCCACTTCTCCCTCAGGCTGGCCTGCAGCTCGCTCAGTGCCGCCTCCTTCTCCTTCTGCAGGTTGGACTGGGTGAGCTCCAGCTGCGCCGTGTGCAGGTTGGTCAGGCTCAGACGGAGAGCCTCCATCTCCAGACTGTGCTGCGTCTGAGTATGAACACAAATCAGGGCGTTCCCGTCATAAACAGGTTAAGCGTTTAAATAACCGCTTTAACAAATCTGATATGTGATGAAATTAGAAGAACGTGCGTGTTTTGCACCGACCTGGGTTTGCAGCAGCTCTGCTTGATGTGCCGCCTCCAAGCTGTCCCTCAGCACCTCCGAGAGCTCAGCCTTCAGCCGGTCGAGTTCGTCCGTCCGCTGTGCCGCCTGCTCGGTCATCTCTCTCTGATGATCTCGCTCGTGCACCTACACGGAAAGAGATTCACGGATTCCAGCCAGAGAGAAATGGAAAGCCCAACAAATATGCAATTATAAAAATATTAATAACCGAATTATCTATACCTGCTTAATTAGGGTGATTTGTTTCTTCTGCTCCTCTCCCAGGTTGGAACGCAGCACCGAGAGCTCCTTCTCCAAGCGCAAACTCCACTCCTGCACCTGTTTTTTTTTTTTTTTTTAAACAAACAAACAAAAGGGTGGTAAACGGATTAAAAACATTTCAAATCGCTTAGACTGCAGACATTGTAGTGGTTTTAAATTTACCTCCTGTTGATGTTTCTCCTCAAGTCTTTTCTTCTCCTCTTCATGTTCTCTCAGCTCCTTCTGCAAAGCGTTTTCCTTCTCCATGAGCTCCTCCTCTGCCTTCTCTCGGGCTTCTTTCATCTGCTCAAGGTCCACAGCTTTCGCTTGTAGCTGGAGCTGATGCATTTTAAATTGAAACACTTGGTTTGGTACTTTAAACGTCTACAGAAAGTAATAAGCCGTTTCCAAATCAGTTTGAGAAAGAAAAAAAAAAATTAATGAAAAAAAGAAGGAAAGAAAACGACACCAGCAACGTCAGAGAAAGAATGGCAGAAATGGAGAAATAAAGACAGTGGAAAAAAGAAAGAACAAGATAGGGACAAACAAGAAGACACAAGATTGACAAAACAGGAAATAGAAAAAACAACAAGACAGAAGATACAGAAGGGAAAAAGAAGAGAAGAAAGTAGACAAGACAGACAAGGAGAGAAAGAGGAGAGGAAAAATAGGAGCAATAAAACCAAATAGGCAAACAATACAAAAAGACAGCAAAAGAAAATAAAGTTGTGTACATGTTTACAGAACAATTCCATTAAAGATAATTCACTAAACAGAAAAAAAAACCAACAGATCCACACCTCAAAGTTCTCCAGTTCTGTTTCCAGAACCTTTTCCATGTTCTTGTTCTGTTCATCTAGCGCCTGCAGTCGCTTCTCCAAAGCAGCTTTCTCTGCCGAACCCCGACGCAACGCCTCCTCCATATTACTCAGGTTCTCTTTAAGACACATCAGATTGGACTCCAGGTCCACTTTGACCTTCTCCAGCCTCTGCACGTTCTCCACCCTTTCCTCCACTTCTGCTTGGAGCTGCTGGATCTCCCTGTTAGCCGAGTCCAGTTCGAGGGTCTTTTGCCCTAGCAGCACGGACGTGGTTTGGTTCTTTTCTCTCTGGTTCTCCAGCTGGTCCATGAGCTGGTCCCTCTGAGCCTGCAGAGAGGAGAGCTGCCGACCAAACAGAGCCTGGACTTCACAGCTCACCGAGTCCCCAGCCATCTTCTGCTCTTGAACATCTCGGACCAGCTGTTCTTGGTGTTTGAGCTGGAGAATGAGCTTGACCTTGTCCTCCTTCAGTTCCGTCAGAAGCTCCTCTGTGGAGGAGTTCTTAGCGTCAAGTTCCATATTGGACTTCAACTGCTCTTTTTCTTTCTGGCTCTCCAAGTAGCTGAGTTTGTTCTTCAGGTTGTCCTGCTCGTGGATTTTCTCATTGAGGAGCTGCTCGCAGTGAAGCCTTTTATCTCTTTCCGTCTCCAGCTCCCACTTTGCTTCTTCAAGCTCATCTGACGCTTTACTCCAGCGCTCCCGCGCCTCTTCTAACTCTTCAGCAGAGCGTTGAACTTCTTCCTGAAGAACATCCAGCTGTCTCTCTTTCTCTTCCAACTGCTCAGAGAGGTCTCTGCACTGCTGGATCAGAAGCTCCTTGCCCAGATCCACATTTTCGTTTAGCCCATTCAAGGTTGAATTGAAGCTCTGCCATGGTGCCTGGGTGAACATTCCATCTAGTCCAGATGGTTGCTCTTCTGGGTTTGTGTTCTGAGCACCAGATTCAAGGTGAACCAAAAATCTTGATTCGTCTTCAAACTCCAACTTGGAAGCAGTCGAGTTCTCCATGATGCTGCGCTCCTCTAGACTTCGTTCCATCCATGAGCTTTCACACTGCACAGCAGATGCCAAGTACTTCTCCATCAGGTCTCTACTGGTGACCGAGGTATTCGTACTTACAACAGCTTCAGGAGAACTTTCAGTGACCAGCTCCTCATTGCGGTGTTCTTCAAAGGTTTGGATCAAGGTGTCGCTTGTATCAAGCTCGTCAGATTCACCATGAGGGTAATGTTTTTGAGCTTGGTCTAGCAGTTCCTGAATACGTTTGATCTCCTCAGAATGCTCCTCTCGGAGACGCTTGAGTGCAGTCTCATGCTCTTCACCCAACTGCGCTAAATTCAACACCCGCTCTTCCTCCAGGTCCTGTAGACGCAGCTCACAGTTGGCGATTTCAGCTTCGTATTTGGAACGGAGGTGCTTGGACGTTTGTTGTTCTTCCTGAAGCTTGTTCTGAAGTTCTTCCACCAGCCCGTCTAGACGCACCACGTCCTGGTTGAGCCGTTCTTTCTCGGCTTTGTACTGCTGTGCCTCACGCGCCTGTTTCTCCGCACGCTCAAGATCATCCTTAACCGACTGTAGCAGGGCCTCCATCTCAAACTTCTCGCTTTCGAATTTCAAAACAGTCTCCTGCAGGTTCTCAGCACATTCCTGCGCTCGCTTGCTGTTCTGTCGTTCTTCGTCCAGCTCGCATTTTAATTTCTGAATCAGATCGCTGTTCGAATCAAAGTTGTTCTCTGGGCTCGTATTAATCCCGGACAGGATTCCACCATTGGGGCACAAGCTTGATCTGATCTTCTCCATGTGATCTGACGTGAAAGCACTCTGGAGCTGAAAGAGGGAATCCTCCATGACCGTGAGCTTCTGTTGGAGAGCCGTGATCTCCGTTTCCTTCTGAGCCAAAAGGACCTGTTGATCATTTCTCATCTAGAGAGAGGAAAGACTTTCAACTATCAGAAAGGTGCAGCTTTAACACCAAGATTAAAGCTCAATGCAGCACCAATATAAGGTTTATTAGCTCTTGTATGAGAGATGGAGACTCACCTGCAGAGAGCGCTCTACATGTAGCTGCCTGTGGGTTTGAGATAGATCCAGCCATCCCACACTTTTACTGCGTAGGTACTCTTTAGCCTGGGGGGGGAAGAAAACCATACATTTTAAAATTTCCAGCTTGAGTGTTGATGCACATCATTTTGAAAACACTAAGTCTGTGCAGCGGCATGTTGAAATCCCAGACAGCCAATAGCGTTCGAGATACAGGGCTTGACATTAACGTTTTAAGCAGGGCTTTGAACCGGTTCAAGGAACGAAAACCGGGAACTTTTTCTATTTCACATGGAACAGAAACGAAACCAGAAACTTTATTATTTATGTTCCAGAACAGAAACGCTTATTAAAAGTAATGGTAACTGGTTAATACCGGTTTTTATTTCGTTCCTCAAAGTTTCCGTAGCCTACAAATAAAAAAAAAAAAAAAAAAAGTCATTCTTCTCCTGCGCAAGTTTCTATGACCCGCTGGGGTTCACTTCCTGTGTGACGTTCGCTGACTGAATGGAGAGAGCGGGAGGGTGGACTACTATCACGTCTCCACATCTTAAATAAGAGGTAAATATTGCAGTCTATCGTTATTCAAAAACGTCAATTTCAAACACGATATCAATATATTTGTCCACGTTAATGAGAGGCTCGCGAACATTAAATGACGTTAACCTCTGTTAGCCTATCAATGCATAGGGCCTGACTAGCCTTTGGTAACACACTAAACGAATTATCTTTCATTTTTGGCACTTTTTCTGTTTGTGTAGATGGGAAGACATGCTGAGAATCCAAATCGCCAACATTTGAAATAATAATTGTTTTGAATTATTTCTTGTCTTATTTAATGAAGGTTGTAATAGAATTAGCCTACATTTGGCTTAAGCTGGATGAGACAGAGACATAATTTTATAGCCATTTGTTAAACAGCTGACAGGGAACGTAATTAACCGTTCCGGGAGCGAAATTTTGTTCTAACCGGTTCGGGAACGTCTATTTAATGGTGGAACCCAAAACCGGAAACGTTAAAATTCCGTTTCTGTTCGGAACGAACCAATAGGAAAAAACTCCTGGTTCAAAGCCCTGGTTTTAACCCACTTCTCCAGTTGGACAAGCAGCAAGATTTCACTTGTCCGGACCATAATCTTTTTATTACTACGCATTTACTAGTTCAATGGGGGGGCGAGCTACAAAGTTTATCAAAAAGCAGGTATAATAATTATGCTTTATTATTATGATTCATAAATTTTCAATAAAACTCAAACTTCAACTAACAAACAAAAACTATCCAAAGCCCCATTATGGCGCGTGTTATTCTAACCCATAACCTGATCTGCAGTTTTAAGAGTTAGACTCACTCAAATTCAAAGCTTCTGAAGGAAGAAATAATTTTTTTTTTTGCGGGCCAAATCCTGCGCTCTCATTAGCTGGCCAGCAGGCCCGGTTACAGACCTCTGGCGACTCGCTCATTCACAACAACAAACACAATAGCAATTTTTGTCAACATTTATTTTCGCATTTCTCAGGAGAATAGCATTAATTTTACAGCATGGATAGCGATAACGACAGTGTTCACAGCAAAAGCGAGTTTTACTACCCTGAGGAAGAAGAAATAAAACAGTTCAGGAGAAAGCTAAAAACCTGTAACTGTTGCTAACGCCGAGCAAAAACATGGCTGAATCCTGAATGACTCAATTTTGTATAAATAGGGGACGACATAGGCGGCAAAATGTAGTTTTTTCCTGCCATGGAAGTGCACTTGTATACCGAGGAGGAAGCAATTTGCATTACAGCCGTGAATGAGGATTCAAAATGGTGGCTCGGCTCGGTTTTCCCTTTCAGGCGCTCTCGTTTTCTGTTAGAATTTGGTAAAGAAAAAAATTAATATATTATTTACCAGCTTAAGGTCGGTCCGTATGGTGAAATACCGTGACCTCGGCCTTGAATATTGACCTCGATCAGTACTTTTAAGACCTCGGTCACGGTATTTCACCATACGGACTTCCTAGCTGGTAAAGAACATGTATATCTTGATTAATCCAGTAAAACGTGAAGTATAAATTAATTTAAAGAAAACGAGTTGGACATAAGGGTGACGGAATCATATTGTGAATGAAAAACCATGAATGAGTTCAGCACTGTCGTAAAATTCCCGCAAAATATATTTTACGACATGTGATGGTTAGTGCAAACCATACAAAAGAAAAATACAATAAATGTCCGAATGAAATGAAGAATCAGCACATATTTATTTTATTGAGGTATCTGATGGCCGTTTCTCCAATTTCAAGGAAGTCTAATAATCTATAATTAGTTATTACAACGTGGTCATTTTTACACATGCGCACCTGCTGTACTCAGCTTTCCTGGAATTTCGCAAAGAATAACACGTCCGGATCACTGAGGGGACTGAACTAGTTTTGTTGAAACTCTATTGATGTAACTCTTGAATAATAAAATTATTTATTTTCAACAAACATTCAACTCATCCTGTCAGACAGGCAGATTTGACTTAATGTTTGGTTGTCCCGGACAATCGGACTACCATTAACGTCAAGCCCCGAGATACACCACCTACACTTTAATCAACAAACTTGACAGTATATTAGCAAACTAGCTATATACATAGACGAGCGCCTTCACCCAAGCCTGTCCACTATGACCACTATGCATTTTTAGAGAGTCATGTCTTCACTGGAAACCAGTTCCAGCATGACAGCGCCCCTGTGCACAAAGCTACCTTCATGAAGACATGGAGAACTTAACTTCCTTGCACAGAGCCCTGACTTCAACCACGCTGAACTGCACCCCAGATGCTACAGTACTTCTCAGTTCCTGATCTCACTAAAGCTCTTGTAACTGAATCCCCATAGCCACACCTCAAAATCTAGCGGAAAGACTTCGCAGAAGCATGGAGCTTATTATAACAGCAGCGAAATGAGACAATCTGGAATGGAATGTCCAACCACCACATATGGGTCTAATGATCAGGTGTCCAAATAATTTTGGTTGTAGCATCCAATAAAGGCGAAAAGCTCAAAAGTGATGTGCTGAACGGTTGTGGTGGTTTACCTGCTGGAGTTGCTGCTGCAGCTCCTGTATCTGACCCGTCAGCTGCTGTGCTTCCAGCTGCACCTGGTCTCGGCTCATCAGCGCCGCCTGCAGGTTGACGCTGAGCTGTGAAATGATCTCGTTTCGCTTCTCCACTGCTGCCTGTAACTGCTACAAGGCATTAATGAGGAACAGTGTTAAAATCTCATCGTCACCTTTCCATCACATGCACTTAAGCAAAATGTTGAACTGGCATTAAACTACATTCTAATTTTTTTTTTTTTTAAATAGAAATATTTATTATAACACAGGAAAGCAAATTTGCTCTGAAATGCTTTTGCCTTCTTGTGAACGTGTTACGTTTTGCAGGCTCTCTCAATAGCTTATTTTTTTCGCGGTCCGGTTTCCATCAAATCCTGCGCTCTGATACCCCTTTTCCACCAAATCAGTCCCAGGGCTGGTTCGGGGCCAGTGCTGGTGCTGGTTCACAACTCGTTCAACTTGCGAGCCAGCTGAGAACCAGTTTGCTTTTCCATAGCTCGTGGTGCCATGTCATTACGTTGCTGTATACGTCATTACAGTACGTCGCTGTATACGTCAGTTACGTCACTACGTTTGCTTAAACCTTGGCACAAATAACGAAGCAAAAACAACACGGAAGCAGCAGCAACAACAACAGCAACAACAACAACAACAATAATAATAATAATAATAATGGCCGACTTCGCGCTTGTACAGCTGCTGCTTCTCGCCGCTTAAAAATGGCGACCTTTCGCGGTCTTATTGTTGTTGGTCTTAACAACTCTGCCCCCCCGCTGACGTAAGCGGTTCTTTCCTCTGGCCCAGCAGAGAGTTGGTGCTAGCCTGGAACCGGTTTTTCTGGCCCCAGAGCCAGTTCTTTGTCAGTGGAAACAGAAAACCCGGTTCCAAACTAAGCACTGGCCCCGAACCAGCCCTGGAACTGCTTTGGTGGAAAAGGGGCATGATTGGCTGGCTCCCGGGTCCGTATCCTACGATACGGACCTCTGGCGACTCACTCGTTCACAACAAACATAGTAGCACTTTTTGTCAACATTCATCTTTTTTTATAAGATTATCAAAAATCTTACAAATTTTTGCCAGCATTTCTCAGGAGAATAGCATTAATTTTACAGCATGGACAGCGATAACGACAGTGTTCACAGCGAAAGCGAGTTTTACTCCCCTGAGGAAGAAGAAATAAAACATTTCAGGAGAAAGCTAAAAACCTGTAACGTGCTAACGCCGAGCAAAAACATGGCTGAATCCTGAATGACTCAATTTTGTATAAATAGGGGACGACATAGGTGGCAAAATGTAGTTTTTTTCCTGCCATGGAAGTGCACTTGTATACCGAGGAGGAAGCAATTTGCATTACAGCCGTGAATGAGGATTCAAAATGGCGGCTTGGCTCGGTTTCCCCTTTCGGGTGCTCTCGTTTTCTGTTAGAATTTGGGAAAGAAAAAAATAAATATATTATTTACCAGCTTAAGGTCGGTTCGTATGGTGAAATACCGTGACCTCAGCCTTGAATACTGACCTTGGCCTAGAGGGGCTCGCTCAGTACTTTTAAGACCTCGGTCACGGTATTTCACCATACGGACCTCCCAGCTGGTAAATAACGCATTTAATAAAACACTTGACATTTTTGTTAGGACTAGATGATAAGATGATCCATTAATATGATAAATCGTCATGAAACACCTTTAAGACCCAGTGTTTTATTTTTTTTTTTCCTCCTCACCAATTAAATTTTTGCTGGAAGTTTAACAAATCATGCGATTCTGCCTTTAAGTGCTGTCCCACGTACATCATATCATCCATATCCAACCAAAATTTGTTAAACTTTCACCTTCAGTTGTTCTTTGCTCGTGTGTGTGACTACAAATTCTCCTAAAAGGTCTTCTTGCTCATTAGGCTGATCCGCTGCCCTTCTGTCCGCAGGAAGTGAGCCCTGTTCCTGTGAATCTGTTTGGTTCACCTCTTCAGGATCACCAGCGTCATGAGGCTGTAGCGACTCCTACAGGATCGATCACACACTGTAACTTCGTGTTCAGACATAATAATAATAATAATAATACTCAAAGAAAATCAAAATCAAACCTCGAGCTCCTCTTTGCTGTCCTGTTCATGAGCGTGATCGGGTTGGGACTCCTCTTGTGCTGAACGGTCGTTTGTAGCGTTCTTCCTCTTCGCAGTGGCGGTACTGTTGCGTTTCGCCTGCTGCTGTCTAAAGTGTGCAAGCTGCAAGTACGGCAGAGAATGGAAGCAAAATCCAGAAAAACGCCTATGGTAAGTCAAGATGGCCAATTTTGTTTTTCAGATGTACAACCAGCAACAGCAAGAAAACAGCCAAGTGAGACATTAACAATAAAATCAATTCCACTAATTTTAACGAACAAAAAGACCACAGTCCTGCCTTCTTGGTTTAAATTTTGGCTCACAATGCTCAAGTTTGTGAGGTTTACATAGACCTATATAATTGGTGCAAAGAAACAAACGCACACTTTGCGTCTCGCATCCCGGATTAGCTTCTGAAGTTAATTTGCGTTCGTCGGATTGCGGCCTTATCTGAAAAAGCTGAAACGTTTCGGGGATATCCGCTGCATCACCAAAAACTACATGGAACAAGAGTCTTCAACACCAATCCTGTTTTTTGGAAGCGGTCCCTTATTTAAAAAAAAAACCACACACAAAGAAATGTAAAAGCATCCGTTTACAACACAACCCTACAACCGATCCCTCCACAGCTTTCTTAAGCAGCTTACTCCGGATTAAAGCACATCCCTAACCAGGTTTACACCCTGACACACACAGCCATGCTATATTACAGTATTAGTCATGTAGCACCCAGGGTCTCTGCACATTTCTGACCAGCAAAAATAATACTTTTAAAGACCATTTTAAGACCACCGAGTATAAAAAATAAGACCACTACCGCGGAACAAATACGTACAGTAAAAAAAAAAAAAGCACACTCTAGGTTAAGTTCAAAGCATTTTTTTTTTTATAAAAAATGTGCATCTTCAGTTTACAAAACAGAACATTAGCTGCCTTCTCGATATTTTAATAGTAGGGTACTGCTGTAAACAAACAGTGAGGAAACAAATTGATCTTCAGTTAACAAAACAGAACATTAACTGCTTTCTCAATATTTTAATAGTAGGGTACTGCCATGAACAAACAGTGAGGAAGCAAGGAAGTTTGACTACTGATCGAACTGCCTCTGGGGACTGTTGTTGCCCGACTAGCAGCATAGCGCATATGCTTTTCCCCTTTCGAGTGAGCGTCAAGGGCTTTACAGCCCATTGTTGTTAACTTGATGTCTTTCCGACATACCTTACATCTCGCTTCATATTCTGAAGTTGCTGTTGTTAGCCAACTTTTGTATTTTGGCTCCTCAAGCCACTTGTTACTAAACTTACACTTCCCCATCTCCGTTCATGTTCAACCACTTCTTCCTCGTCTGCTCTACTCTCAATGGTTCTACTACCAGTGTTGGGCACGTTACTTTCAAAAAGTAATTAGTTATAGTTACTAGTTACTTTTCCCAAAAAGTAACTGAGTTAGTAACGGAGTTACTTTGTCATAAAAGTAACTAATTACCAGAGAAAGTAATTATTCCGTTACATTTTGTTCCCCCTCAAAAAAAAAATCAAATTAAATTAGTGTAATCATAATAAAAGTGAATGTTAAGTGTGTTTAATGACTGAAATGGACACCTAACAGAACCAATTAGTAATGTTATCTACACTATATTAATATTTTTGTGGGACAGTGTGAGATAAGACATCTATCAAATGTAATATATTTCTGTAGTTATTAAAATTGTTACTAATTACTGGCCACTGACGAGGACAAACGCTTTGTTCCTCGACATAATGTGCATTGCACGTAAACACTCTTACCTTTTATTTCAAGTAATGAAAAGTCCTGGCTGTATTTCCAGTGTGAAAGCGCAGTGCTGGGCTGACCGCTCGCCATCGCTGGCTCTTCCGATTGAAAGAGCGCGCAGTAGTGCAGTAGGCGTGGCCTACCTACGTATGTTGTCCAAATCTACTCTGATTGGCTTACTGTGCCGTTGTCTCGTGTCTCCCCGCCCCACACGAAAGCAGAGTAAAGAAAGGCTGAACGAGCAGCGTGCCAGATGAGAACAGCTTTAATAAAGTAACGCATAGTATTTTATTGTAAATAACGGGAACGGCGTTATAACGATGTAAAAAGTAATTAGTTAGATTACTCGTTACTAAAAAAAAGTAACGCCGTTAGTAACGCCGTTTATTTCTAACGCCGTTATTCCCATCACTGTCTACTACATGGATAAAAGAACACACTGCCCCCAGTGGCGTGGTTCCTGCGCTATTAGAACTAGTGCTAGACACACAACGGCTCTTGTGCTACTTGTTCAGCATCTTGATAACAAACGACGCTGGTTGAATAAATAACGTTAGCGCGGAGAAAAAAATCCAGACATATGTTTTTTTTTCCATTTACCGTAGGCTACCCGGATGAAATTTAATACCTCCCATGTGAAATTTAATACCATAGCTCAAAAAATAGCGAAATATAATGCTTTTTAAGACCTTAAAAAACACATATTAAAAATAAGACTTTTTAAGACTTTTTAAGGATCCGCGGAGACCCTGAGCACCAACACATCCATCCATTCATCAAGAACATAGGATTCCAGATAACCACAACTTTGAAAATTTACCATAAAAAACACAGAGCAAAGAGACACATGCACATAAAACACCCGAGAACCACTTTCACGATGTCTTAAACTACTGACCCGGATATAGGACTCGGCTTACAAGAACAAGTATTTCTCCGAGATTATACGCATCCCGTTTTCAGCAAATGTACACATGATGAGCTTATTTTGCACTCAGTCATGCTCGAGAGTTCCCCCCCCCCCCAAAGACAGGGAAAAAAAAAAAGTTAATCATTTCACGATTAACATGTACTGAAGCCGTCAGCTTTCTGATGACGATATCTTGAACAGAAACAACTCAGGAATGTGTCACTAAGGCTACGTTTACACTAGACCGTATCTGTCTCGTTTTCTTCGCGGACGCACTGTCCGTTTACATTAACCCCCCTGAAAAAGCGGGGAAACGGGAATCCGCCAGCGTCCACGTATTCAATCTAGATCGTATCAGCTCCGGTGCTGTGTAAACATTCAGAATACGCGAATACGCTGTGCTGAGCTCTAGCTGGCGTCTCATTGGACAACGTCACTGTGACATCCACCTTCCTGATTCGCTGGCGTTGGTCATGTGACGCGACTGCTGAAAAACGGCGCAGACTTCCGCCTTGTATCACCTTTCATTAAAGAGTATAAAAGTATGAAAATACTGCAAATACTGATGCAAATACTGCCCATTGTGTAGTTATGATTGTCTTTAGGCTTGCCATCCTTCCACTTGCAAGTAATAAGTGATATGCGCTGGGATCACACACACAGCGGCTCAGTCCCGAATCGTGGCTTGTTCACTTCACTCGCGCGCTCTGTGAGCTGCGCAGGGCCGGAGTGCGCACCCTCCAGAGGGCACTCGCTGTTCAGGGCGGAGTGATTTGGAGCGCAGGATGCCTGCGGAGCCGAGCGTATCCGCGTATTGGTGTTGCTGTGTGCACGGCTAACGGTTTTAGTGTCAACGCGAATCGTTTTAAGAACGTTAATCTGATGATCCGCTGATTCGACGTAATGTAAACGTAGCCTAAGAGGGGGAAAAAAAAATCAGTACAAATGGAGATCAAATCTATGGGGGTGTGTCACTCTGTGCCAGCGCTGGTTCAAGTCAATGTTTTACTTCTTAGTGCAGTGAACATTAAAGGGTGCGTTAGTGAAGATGAATTTTCTTTTTTCAAAATTCTTCGATGGGTTCAACAATTGATTTATATTTTTCCTTGAGCTCACTCCCGTATTCCCGCCCATGTTTACAAAGCACCACCCCAGGATCCCAGGTGATCCGTATAGCGTGTATGAAAATGACTGACAGGTTTAGTCGAAGCTCCTGAACGTATTAGATGCAATTCAGAAGTTGGCATGCATGCACAAAGACAAATTTTGGAGAGAAGTGAGTGAAGGTTGGTACTTTAATCGGATACAACTTGATTGGAACGCATTTATATACAGCAAGAAATACTATTCGCAAATTCTGGATTTCTAAGGACGTCCCTGCACTGGACACATGGTATAAGGAGATACTGAGAATACTCCCTCTGGAAAAACTGACTTTCACCCTTCATAACAACGTCAAGGAATTAAAGGTCCCATGGCATGAAATTTTCACTTTCTAAGGTTTTATAACGTTAAAATGAGTTCCTCTGACCTTCTTAAGTCACCCCAGTGGCTAGAAATTTCATAATGTGTAAACCAAACTATGCCCAACATTTGAGAATGGCGCGTCAAAACGGCGCGTTGATGAGCTCTTCCCTTTACTACGTCAGCAAGGGAGATGATCCCCACGCCCCCCCTCTGGATTCCCACCCACTGTATGGATTGCCCGCCCAGTTGTAGTGAGGAGACCATAGAGGACACAACAACATGGCATCACCTAAGCGAGCGAAACATGGAAATTGCGCTGTACATGGATGTGACAACACAGAAAAGAGTCTGTTTTTACTGCCGACGGGAGAGCCCCTGAAGACGCAGTGGCTTAATTTTATTTACTCCAATAATACGCCGTCGAGTCTACCCAAGACGGTGTATGTTTGTCGGAAGCATTTTCCTGAGGAATGTTTCCACAACTTGGGACAGTACAGGGCAGGTTTTGCACATCAACTGTCACTGAAGCCTGGGTCCGTACCAAGCATCCCTGCCGCATCAGCAACAAACACCGAACAAGTAAGTGTATAACTGTTAAGTCGTTTTGCCGTGTTTTAAAATCGGTGCCACGTTAGCCTTGCAATGGCTACATTAGCTGTGCAGCTAACCGCTTCCTGCAGTTAGCCAGGTACTCTGCGCTACAAAACTAAAGAGCATGCAGCATGCTCTGTTAAACTGAGTTTAGTCTGGAAATTGACTGTAACTTATGAGCTTATGTTTGACTATTGCTCCGCAATGCATGTCTTCTGTTGGATAAGCGCTATGTTGCTGTAGTTGCTGCTTCTATCCTCTTTGGTTATGGAGTGCGTGTTCAAGCCTAGGGTATTATACGTTCGTAAACTACCACTCCGAACACTCTCACTCTCTGTTCTCTGTGTCACGTTGAGTTTATGAAAGGAGTCCGAGGGAGAACGCCCCCACCCTCTACCCTTCCCCGCCTCCTGCTTCTCATTAGCAAAACGACGCACTGGGAAAAGCGCTGAAATGGGGCTTTCTCCCAGGAGGCTATATCTATGTGCCGAGGGTTCATTTCGAGAAAGGCTGCGGATATAACATCCAGAAACCTCCACGAGCCTGTTTAAAGCATCAACAAACCACCATGCCATGGGTCCTTTAAAGCTAGACAGCCTTTCAGATTTTTCAAGTGGAGGTCATCAAAAGAATTTTCCCAGACACCCAATTATTTTTGTTTAGTGGACTGAAAGCTACTGAATTCAAATCACAGACTTTTTTTTTTTTTTAGAATAGAACAATTAAGGAATTTATCTCCACATGGCCCTAAATTCCCTGCTTCATCATGACCCAATACAAGAGAAAAATGGAGGATGTGAGTGTGCGAATGAAACGTGAAAGACCGACTACAGTAACAGAAAGAAAGTGAGAAGAAAAGACGTTATGTTCTATACGAAGGAAAGGAAACGCAGGACCGAACTAATAAATATGGGCGCTCAGCGAGCACCTCGGTGTGATCAGCTGTTCGTTTAGCGACAGAATGATGGAACTGTCAGTGCACGCTCAAAGATAAACCTGCGCATGCGCACACACGGACTTCCTCTGTCTGCTTGAAGCGAGCAATTTCATGCACATTATCTGCTGTAATCCCCTCAAATTAAATAACTTCCCAGCCACAGCACAAAACAGCCTGATATTTTGAGAGATGACAGAAAAACACATCACAATGACCACATTTCAGACGGAACTAAATTTCACCTATTTTATGAAATCGAAAGGCCGTCTAGCTTTAAGATACGGCAACCAGTCTGGGACGCCGTCTACTCCTCTGGACTGGACTCTGTGCTACCAATTTAACAACATTACATCCAACGATATGTAATTGTGTCAGTAATTAGGTCAGCCTGGTCATACGTGTGGGGTCTTCATGTGGTTTTTTTTTTGGCTTGGCCGTCCCATCCTATTTTCTTTTGCAGCACATCTGTAAAGCTGTGACTGCAGCTGTTTGTGTGGTTTTTGTGGGAATTTCCAGTCGTGTGCAAAAGTCTTAGGCACATGTAAAGAAATGCTGTAGATCAAAAATGGCTTAAAAATAATGAAGTTAACATTTAAAAAAAAAAAAACTATAAAACAATAAGCCGCCATAAATCAATAACAAAGTCAATATTTGGTGTGAGAAGACTCTTCGCTTTAAAAAAAAAAAAAGTCGCAAGTACAATGAGTGGAGTTTGATAAGGAAGTGAGCTGTAGGTTTTACTGAGCATCTTCCAGAACCAGACACAGTTCTTCTGGACACTGTCACACTTGCGTCTTAATTTTGCACCAAAATCCAGCAGCCTTCATTAGGTTTTCCTTTTTTTTTTTTTTTAAATCTGGGGAGGAAAAAAAAAAAAAAAGGTGCTCTCGTGTAGCTGAGCAGCATATTATACAAAACGAACATTTGGAACTCTAAAATGTCTTTTGTACTGACTCAATAAAGTCATAGAAATCTATAAATCCAGTATCTCACTGGGCTGCGACAGCTTGCGAACGTCATTCACGAGAGAGTTTCAAAAGTGTCTTGAAACATTCGCGGGGCTTCTCAATTTCCTCGCATGAGTCACAAAGTGCCACTCCTTCATCGCTGAAATTTTGAACATGTTCAAAAAATTCGTGCGACAAAATTTCTCTCAAAATAGCCGCAAACGCGTCGCTGGCGTCACAAAGCCGTCGCGAACCCTTCTCAAGTCAGTTTCCGTGAGGCTTCCTCTACTTCCCTGCCTGTCGAGGGAAAGCCGGGCTGTGGCAGCCTGTGACTAGTTGGAGACAACAATTGCAGTAAAATGTGTGAATATCAATTCAGTGTGATTCCAAGTGAAAATTGTCGCTAATTCACATATTTTATCACAATTGCATCTCCAACTATGTGAAAGGGTATTGGAGGCGAGATTGTGAAGAGAGGTAGCAATCTGTGAACAGCAGTACAGGTTTATGCCACGGAAGAACACATCGGATGCAATTTTTGCTTTCAGAATGTTAATGGAGAAGTACAGAGAAGGCCAGAGAAAGCTACACTGTGTGACCTGTGTAAACCTGGAGAAGGCATACGATAGAGTGCCGAGAGATGAGTTACGGTATTGTATGAGAAAGAGTGGAGTGAATGGGAAGTATATTAGAGTGGTGCAAGACATGTATGAGAACAGTGGAACAGCAGTGAGGTGTGCGGTCGGAACAACTGAATGGTTCAAGGTGAAGGTGGGACTCCATCAAGGATCTGCTTTGAGTCCTTTCTTGTTTGCCATAGTGATGGATAGCTTGACGGAAGAAGTGAGGCAAGAGTCACCATGGGACATGATGTTTGCGGATGATATTGTGATATGTGGTGAAAGTAGAAAGGAGGTTGAGTTGGGTTTGGAGAGATGGAGGTATGCATTGGAACAAAGAGGAATGAAGGTGAGCAGTAGCAAAACAGAATACATGTGCATCAGTGAGAATGGGGATGAGAGTGTAGTGAAGATGCAAGGAGTAGACGTAAAGAAAGTTGGTGAATTCAAGTACCTGGGGTCAACTGTGCAGGAAAATGGGGGCTGTGATAGTGAGGTGAGAAAGAGAGTGCAGGCAGGGTGGAGCAGTTGGAGAAGGATTTCAGGAGTCAGTTGTGATCGGAAAGTCCCAGCAAAAGTGAAAAGGTAAGATGTAGAAGACAGTAGTGAGACCAGCTGTGATGTACGGATTGGAGACCGTACCCTTAACGAAGAGACAGGAGGCAAAGTTGGAGGTGGTGGAGTTGAGGATGTTATGGTTTGTGATGGGAGGTTGGACAGGATAAGGAACGAGCACATCAGAGGGACAGCACACGTGGAGAGCTTGGGAATTAAGCTAAGAGAGATGAGACTGAGATGGTCTGGGCACATCCTGAGAAGAGATGCAGAGCATGTTGGAAGGAGAATGCTGAGGATGGAGCTGCCAGGCAAACGAAAACGAGGAAGGCCAAAGAGGAGATACATGGATGTGGTGAGAGAGGACATGAAAGTGGCAGGTGTGGTAGAGAAGGATGCGGAAGACAGGGAGCAATGGAGACAAAAGTTCTGCTGTGGCGACCCCTAAACGGGAGCAGCCAAAAGAAGTAGTTGTGTCTCCAACTACAACCCCGATTTCAAAAAAGTTGGGACAAAGTACAAATTGTAAATAAAAACAGAATGCAATAATTTACAAATCTAAAAAAAAAAAAACTGATATTGTATTCACAATAGAACATAGACAACATATCAAATGTCGAAAGTGAGACATTTTGAAATTTCATGCCAAATATTGGCTCATTTGAAATTTCATGACAGCAACACATCTCAAAAAAGTTGGGACAGGGGCAATAAGAGGCTGGAAAAGTTAAAAGGTACAAAAAAGGAACAGCTGGAGGACCAAATTGCAACTCATTAGGTCAATTGGCAATAGGTCATTAACATGACTGGGTATAAAAAGAGCATCTTGGAGTGGCAGCGGCTCTCAGAAGTAAAGCTGGGAAGAGGATCACCAATCCCCCTAATTCTGCGCCGACAAATAGTGGACCGATATCAGAAAGGAGTTCGACAGTGTAAAATTGCAAAGAGTTTGAACATATCATCATCTACAGTGCATAATATCATCAAAAGATTCAGAGAATCTGGAAGAATCTCTGTGCGTAAGGGTCAAGGCCAGAAAACCATACTGGGTGCCCATGATCTTCAGGCCCTTAGACGGCACTGCATCACATACAGGCATGCTTCTGTATTGGAAATCACAAAATGGCCTCAGGAATATTTCCAGAGAACATTGTCTGTGAACACAATTCACCGTGCCATCTGCCATTGCCAGCTAAAACTCTATAGTTCAAAGAAGAAGCCGTATCTAAACATGATCCAGAAGCGCAGACGTCTTCTCTGGGCCAAGGCTCATTTAAAATGGACTGTGGCAAAGTGGAAAACTGTTCTGTGGTCAGACGAATCAAAATTTGAAGTTCTTTATGGAAATCAGGGACGCCGTGTCATTCGGACTAAAGAGGAGAAGGACGACCCGAGTTGTCATCAGCGCTCAGTTCAGAAGCCTGCATCTCTGATGGTATGGGGTTGCATTAGTGCGTGTGGCATGGGCAGCTTACACATCTGGAAAGACACCATCAATGCTGAAAGGTATATCCAGGTTCTAGAGCAACATATGCTCCCATCCAGACGACGTCTCTTTCAGGGAAGACCTTGCATTTTCCAACATGACAATGCCAAACCACATACTGCATCAATTACAGCATCATGGCTGCGTAGAAGAAGGGTCCGGGTACTGAACTGGCCAGCCTGCAGTCCAGATCTTTCACCCATAGAAAACATTTGGCGCATCATAAAACGGAAGATACGACAAAAAAGACCTAAGACAGTTGAGCAACTAGAATCCTACATTAGACAAGAATGGGTTAACATTCCTATCCCTAAACTTGAGCAACTTGTCTCCTCAGTCCCCAGACGTTTACAGACTGTTGCAAAGAGAAAAGGGGATGTCTCACAGTGGGAATTTAAAAAAAAAAACGCATAATTTTTCTCTTTAAATGATACATTTTCTCAGTTTAAACACTTTGCCCCAACTTTTTTGGAATTGGGGTTGTAGTCGCAGGCTGTCGCAGCCCAGTGAGATACTAACTAACAAAAAAAAAAAAAGTTTGCATGAGGGAATAATAATAATAATTAAAAAAGGTGTCTAAGACTTTTATACAGTATTGTAACGTTAACTATTGCCAAAACCCAAATAAATAAATAAATAAATAAAACCAGCACACACACACACACACCCCCAACAACTGTGAAGCGGTGCATCCAAAACAAATAAATATTTTCCGGACCGGACTTCTGTTTCCCGAACCGGTTCTCTCAGCCACTTTAGAAACTTTAAGGCCACGACTTAACCCATTGCTTTTTAAATGCATATTTTACATACCTTTCAGGTTATCTGGACAAAGAAGAGACCAAATAAAAAAAGTCACTTATTGCACCTTTAATCCACTCGATTCAGTTACGTCTTTGTAATCAACCTTCCCAGCGAGCATGAAGTTCTCAGGTAATTTTCATTCGCAAAGTTAGCATATTTCACTCAGTGGCTCGGTCATATTGAACTCATCTTAATCAATTTACACACCTGGACTATTAATTTACTTCATTTGCTTCCTAAAGTTGGAATTTGCAGATTAATAAAATCACTTCACAAACATAAACAGCTAGCAACTACGGCTAAGCTAGCTTAGCCAGACTTTTAGACTACAAACCTTCGCTCTTCCAGCTTCTAGTTTTCTTCGCCGTTCATCTTGGTCCATCTTCTCAAAAGTAAAGCTTTCATAGAAACCGGAACACTTTACACAACCGCGTTTAACAGTGTGTGGGGAAAACAGTTAGCGTAGTTCTGCTTTACAAGTTAAGATAAATCACAACGGAATAACTGTCAGTGCAAATTTCAACATGGCCGCGAAGCCCTTTAAGCCCCGCCCTTACGAGGTTCTGGATCTCAAGCGACCCATGAAACGCAGAGCTGCGAAAATGACAGCCAATCAGATCCTTCCATAAGGCACGCGCACCTGTGCTGTTCAAACGCGTCCTCTGTTTGGTTTATCCACAAAGATGGTGGCAACGAAGCGATAGATAAAGACGAGTAAATATAATTAATACTTATTATTTTAGACAAGTGTTTATAACTTTATTAGTCATTATACGATTAAACAAAGCATATTCGCCCACTTTAAAAAATAAAAATAAAAACTACTCTCTTCTTCTATTGGTTCTCAACAAAAGACACGCCCACAAGCCTGACAAGCGCGGGTATCAGCGCGCGAGCTTTAACGGTCTCTTTTCAAACTTAAACATTAATCAGGATTTTTTTTTCTTTTGTATTCAAAAATATAATTAACTTTTCATATATTCATCTAGAAAATCAACATATTGTGTAAACTATCACTTTTGTGTCAGTGAATAATTTATTCGCAAGTCTGGGAAAATCGGAATAAAATGCTTTTTTTTGTCATATTAAAAGTTATTTAAAAAATTATATATATATATATATATATATATATATATATATATTCATGCAATATTTTAGTTTTCGTAATATTATGGAATGATTAACAATTTGGGGTGAATACTGTTCCAGGAAAATATTCAGCGTGGGTATGGTGTGATCGATCGGAGTTAATGTTACTTTCCCGAAGTTGATTATTTTCCAATAACAGCAGAGAGTTTTATTCCTTTTACTCCACAGCAATTTGATATGAAAGAATGACACAGTTTAGTATGTTTATAGTTGCGTTTAAGGTTGTGGAAATCTGCAAAACGCATTAAAGCAGCGATAAGCAATTCTCATCTCATTATCTCTAGCCGCTTTATCTTGTTCTACAGGGTCGCAGGCAAGCTGGAGCCTATCCCAGCTGACTACGGGTGAAAGGCGGGGTACACCCTGGACAAGTCGCCAGGTCATCACAGGGCTGACACATAGACACAGACAACCATTCACACTCACATTCACACCTACGGTCAATTTAGAGTCACCAGTTAAGCTAACCTGCATGTCTTTGGACTGTCGGGGACACAGACATGGGGAGAACATTCAAACTCCACACAGAAAGGCCCTCGCTGGCCACGGGGCTCAAACCCGGACCTTCTTGCTGTGAGGCAACGGCGCTAACCACTACACCACCGTGCCGCCCCAAAGATGGAAATGAGTTCATAAATGGGTCCGTCTCAGAAACTGGTCTCTCATTTGGGACATTATGGTCAAAAAATACATTTTCTAATTTTATTTTTTTTTTGCATTTACCTAACACTCAATGTTTCTTTTGTCATGTTTAATAAGAATAAAGATAGCATCTTGCTTTATCTGGCCTCCACTGTGGAAAATATTTTTGATTACAATTCAAATGCTTTTGTAAAATTGATTTACATATAAAATAACTCCGGGGCGGCACGGTGGTGTAGTGGTTAGCGCTGTCGCCTCACAGCAAGAAGGTCCTGGGTTCGAGCCCCGGGGCCGGCGAGGGCCTTTCTGTGTGGAGTTTGCATGTTCTCCCCGTGTCCGCGTGGGTTTCCTCCGGGTGCTCCGGTTTCCCCCACAGTCCAAAGACATGCAGGTTAGGTTAACTGGTGACTCTAAATTGAGCGTAGGTGTGAATGTGAGTGTGAATGGTTGTCTGTGTCTATGTGTCAGCCCTGTGATGACCTGGCGACTTGTCCGGGGTGTGCCCCGCCTTTCGCCCGTGGTCAGCTGGGATGGGCTCCAGCTTGCCTATGACCCTGTAGAAGGATAAAGCGGCTAGAGATAATGAGATGAGATAAAATAACTCCATCATAAAGAAGTAAAGCCCCTCCTTCACAGATGAGTGAAAATATTGAAGAAATTTCCTCTTTTTGATTGCTTGGGTTAAAAATGCCAAGTTATGATGACTGAATTGATTTATTCACTTAAATATGAATAATATGATACATTTTGGGGATTTGACATGGCGAAATAGGACACAATGGAAAAATCAAGAACGCACCGGAAAGATGAGAATAACGGCGGTGGTAAAAGAACAGCGACTGTACCGGCTGAAGGTCGTGCGGGTCTCTGCTGCGGCACACGAGCAACGGGACGTCACTACTGCACCGGGCGGAGTGCGAGGCAGGGGCGGGGCAAAATGACTGGCCGTAGATTCTATCAAAAGTTCGATCTAAATTGACCATGATCGCAAAATATATGAAAGTAAGATGAAAAAGAAAAACATTCTATTGCCTTATGCTGCAAGACTAAAACAAAATAAAACTGTCAAAACTCGCCTTTTCAGTGATAACGTCCGAACAGATCACCCGCGTAACAGAGAGACCACAAATGGAAGCACGATCAGCTTCTAACTGCTGGAGTGGAAAATTCCATTCTACACATGCAAATTGTTAACGTGTGTCCTTCCCCGCACACAAATAACACGCTACGGTAAAAAATAGACCACGACTCATTTTATAGCTCAGAAATTCATACAAGACCCGCTACCATCGGAACATATTCTGTAAGAAACATATTCTATACCTAACCTTCAGCTTTCGTTTAAAAAAACAAAATCGCAGATTTATAACTAAATTTTTATTTAAAAGTTACTACTTTTGGTGAGGTCGTGACCTTGACCCTGAGGCTTTCCATTTAGATCAAAACACACGATCGTATTGGTTTTGGGTTTGCGGAAAACGGAGTTACGACGGTGATCAAATATTTTGCATGATGTTTTATTACGGTTATGATTATTCTGTGAGCGCACCAATCCTTTTTTTTTTTAAAGATTTTTTTTGGGCTTTTTCCACCTTTATTGGATAGGACAGTGTAGAGACAGGAAATGAGCAGGAGAGAGACGAGGAGGGATCGGGAAATGACCTCGGGTCGGAATCAAACCCGGGTCCCCGGATTTATGGTATGGCGCCTTATCCACCTGATCCACGATGCCCCCGTGAGCGCACCCATCCTTAGGTGTATAAAGTTACAACTTAAAATACAATTAGTGATAACTGTAGACTTTTCAGTGGACTACAACCTTTTTAAGGGAACGCGATGTAGTCGACCATTTATCATGTCCCAGATCAAGCCGCCATTTTTCCACAAATTTGCAGATTTTTTTGCCAAATTCTGAACAGAGTATTCACATCAAAGATTTAGTTTTATCTGTATTATTTCTTTCATCATTTTATTTCAAATTAAAACCAACATCACCATTCAAAACCGTATAGTTTATTGACTGAGTATATTTAGTGGGGGACCCCCACAGTACCCAGTTTCTGAGACAGACCCAAATCCACCTACTTGTTTTGACTGCAAATTAATTTCTGCGAGTTGATACCCAATTCTAAATTTGGTTTGGGAATTTATCTACAAAATAATATTTTGCATTTAAAGTTCTTGAAATATGAATCTATACATGCAGAGCAGCTCGAACAAACAATAACAAGAATCAGCTTCTGTTTAAAATCTCAAATCAATGAAGCCAGACGCGTAACATGGTAACAGCAGGGTTGGGCTGAGGAACACATGCAATGTTCCTGGCAACCAAGAGAAACGTCCACAGCAAACAGGGACGTTTGGAGAAACATGACTCCGTTATACTCAAACCTTTTTCTCCAACATTAGATTTATTCAGAAGCATGCAAGTTAGACGAAAAAGCACATAGGGCTATTTAAGAGCAATTTCACAGCAATGGCTGATCCGATCGTTGACCAAATGACTCGTCTGAAACTAAAACTGTTAGAAAAGGTATGAGATTAATCTATAGACACTGTATAATTTTTGTTTTAACATCCTGTCAAAAAAAGGATGAGCTACATGACCTGTACTGTAATGTAATTTACTAATAGTTTGGCTTCTATCTCCGAATGCTGTTCATTATTCACTTATTAACAATGGCGATAAATACTATGCTCATCAATATTGCGGGGTTTTTTTTAAAACAAATTATGGTATCTGGTATCTTTTGGTGTAGGAAGAATTTTAGAATAATTTATTATTACGTATAAACATGATTCAACAATTGGGGTGTCATTAACCTCTGTAACTGAAATGTTATTCTCTATTCTTTGAAGAAAAAATGGTTCATTTATTGAAATTGGCAGGATTTTACTGAGTTAAATTAAATGGGTAACAGGTTTGAGATTTGTAGCACAGAAATGAGCAAAAACACAAAATGTGGTTAATTACGGTAGCATCCATTCGAATCAGTTACTTAACACTTATATTTTCACATGAAGAATTTACCTTCATGCTTTCAATAATTTGTGTAAGAGGTTGTACTTTTAAAGTGACCTTGTCATGTCAGTCAATGTTACGCATGAAAATAAAGAAAGAATGAGGGAACATCATTTTCTTCTTCTCATGATCTTCAGGAAATTAACAAAAAGGTTCTTCCTGTTCGCACAGTCAGCTGGGATAGGCTCCAGCTTGCCTGCGACCCTGTAGGACAGGATAAGCAGCTACAGATAATGGATGGATGGATGGATGGATGGATGGGTTCTTCCTGTTGAAAATGTGACTTGCAGAATAGTCCAAGTATTTTTTTAGGGGTGAATGTGTTCAGGTAACAAGGTTGAGTGAATGAAGTGTACGTTTTTCATAACTTACAAAATTACATTACATTATACGGCATTTAGCAGACACTCTTATCCAGAGCGACATACAACGAGTGTAAAAGTCAGGTACACGAAGTGCTGAACTTCTAGGCAAGAAAGTTCTAGTGCCAACTGAACAAGTGGCAGCAATACCGAGTGAAATATTCTGTTGAAGTATCAATACTCAAACAGCCAAGGAAACAAACCAACTATATAAAGTGCAACTAAATAGAGAACTCAAAACGGCTAACCCCGGGCTAGACAGAACACAGCCTGGGGTTGGTCAAGACCGAAATGCAGTTACACAGTGGGCAGGGAAGAAGGGGAGAGGTGCAGCCTGAAGAGGTGAATCTTGAAGGTGGTCAGGGAGTCGGAAGTTCTGACCTCAATGGGAAGGTCATTCCACCAACGGGGGACCAGGACAGACAGCATGCAGTCTTGAGTGGGCTGGGCAGGAGCGGAGAGAATGAAGGGCCAGGTAACCAGTAGTAGCGGAGCGTATGCAACCATTGGTATGCAACCAATGTCTTAAATTTGATGTGAGCTGCAATAGGTAGCCAGTGCAGGTCGGCAAGCAAAGTGGTGACATGAGATGTTAAGGCAAGGATAAGATTTTTTTTGAAGATTTTAATAACCATATTTGAAGGTAGGGTGGCATGGTGGTGTAGTGGTTAGCACTGTTACCTCACAGCAAGAAGGTTCTGGGTTCGAGCCCAGTGGCCAACAGGGTCCTTTCGGTGTGGAGCTTGCATGTTCTCCCCGTGTCCGCGTGGGTTTCCTCCGGGTGCTCCGGTTTCCCCCACAGTCCAAAGACATGCAGGTTAGGTTAACTGGTGACTCTAAATTGACCGTAGGTGTGAATGTGAGTGTGAATGGTTGTCTGTGTCTATGTGTCAGCCGTGCGATGATCTGGTGACTTATCCAGGGTGTACCTCGCCTCTCACCCATAGTCAGCTGGGATGGGCTCCAGCTTGCCCGCGACCCTGCACAGGATAAGTGGTTACGGAAAATGGATGGATGGATATTTGAAGGTAAAGTGCAGTTGGTTCAGGCAAACAATGTTGTTTTAAGTGTTTTAGATAAAACGTGTATATTATTGGGTATGGTTATAGTGAAAGACATTTTATCTATGTTTAAATTGTCTTTTTAACTTTAGTTCACATAGAGCTCGATAAACATAATATCAGCAGGACACAAATGGGGCCCCATTCATCCTAAGCCATTATAAACCTAGTCATGTATAGCTGTGAATATTTTTTTATTATTATTATTATTATGGCCAAGTTCTTGCCCGAACTGATAATCGCATCATTGGTTTTTCTTTGGCTAATCAGACACAAGGTACGTCACCACTCTTGCCAGAGCAGTCGGTGGTTTGGTGCCTTGCTCAAGGGCATTTGAGCCAATCCTGCTGGTCCAGGGAATCAAACCAGTGACCTTTTGGTCCTAAAGCTGTTTCCTCTAACCATTTAGCCATGGCTTCCCAAAGAGTTTTACATATATATTTTTAAAATATATTTTGTCATAATATTTTATTTTTCTATCATATTTCTTACTTTTGTACATTATTTTGAATTTGAAGAAGAAACCTTTATTTGTCACATGCACACTTGAAGCACAGTGAAATTCATCCTCTGCATTTAACCCATCTAAAGCAGTAAACACACGCACACACACTCAGAGCAGTGGGCAGCCACACCAGAGCACCCAGGGGTTCGGTACCTTGCTCAAGGGCACCTCAGCCCAAGGCCGCCCCACGTCAACCTAACTGCATGTCTTTGGACTGTGGGGGAAACCGGAACACCCGGAGGAAACCCACGCAGACAACATGCAAACTCCACACAGAAAGGCCCTCGCCGGCCACTGGGTTCGAACCCGGAACCTTCTTGCTGTGAGGCGACCGTACTAACCACTACACCACCGTACTCTCAAAGTTGAAAGAAATACATGAAACAAAATGGAGTTAAAACATGCTAATCATTTTATTTTCTTTGTCCTGCATTAGAGGCTGGAGAATGAGAGAGCGGGTCACGATGGAAGAGCAAACTCTGCACTTTCAGCAAGTAATATTACCTCAAAAATTTGGGAAAAACAGAATTATAATGCTGCAACGTGAAATGTTTCAGTTAAATACCTGTTTATCATCATTTATTATTATTATTATTATTATTATTATTATTATTATTATTTTTATTTTTATTATGTAAACATACTGTACATTTTGAGCTAGTAGGTAGGTTTCCATTTCCTTGCGGAATGCGCAATTTGACATTGCTGGCTAAAATAACCGAGCAATTGAAACATGAATTAAAAAACAAACAAACTCAAATATCACAAAAAAGTGAATACGCTTGTATGAGTTTGTTTCTCAGATGATCCGATAACATTTTTTGCATTTAGGTCACATGACATAACATAAAGCGTCATTCAAAAACATGGTCCCTGTGTCCAAAATCACTCACTACTCATATATAGTGGACTATATAGTGAATTTGCCATTTTGTTGTGAACGTATAGTGAGAATGTACAGTATAGTGTTGTTGTTTTTGTGCGCCTTTTGGTGGGACTGTGGCTGCTACGCCATTGGAATGACATCCTGACCTTTATCTGGTGGACTTTTTTTCCCCTTTAATTGTAAAGCGACCTTGGGTTTTGAGAAAGGCGCTATATAAATTTAACTTATTATTATTATTGTCATTATTATTATGGGGCGGCACGGTGGTGTAGTGGTTAGCGCTGTCACCTCACAGCAAGAAGGTCCTGGGTTCGAGCCCCGGGGCCGGCGAGGGTTAGTTAGGCCGGCGGAGTTTGCATGTTCTCCCCGTGTCCGCGTGGGTTTCCTCCGGGTGCTCCGGTTTCCCCCACAGTCCAAAGACATGCAGGTTAGGTTAACTGGTGACTCTAAATTGAGCGTAGGTGTGAATGTGAGTGTGAATGGTTGTCTGTGTCTATGTGTCAGCCCTGTGATGACCTGGCAACTTGTCCAGGGTGTACCCCGCCTTTTGCCCGTAGTCAGCTGGGATAGGCTCCAGCTTGCCTGCGACACTGTAGAAGGATAAAGCGGCTAGAGATAATGAGATGAGATTATTATTATTACACCCTGTATAGTGGACTCATAGTCTCCCACAATGCACTGTGAAAAGTAGTGTACAACCAACAAACCAAGCAGTATATCCCATCATGCATTGTGGTCATACTGAAAGAAAAGCTGTAAAAGCTGTTTCATAAGTACCGTTAAGTATTTTGGATTTCGTAGAGCAGTAGTTTGTTGTTCCTTATGACAATGGGCACCAGGCAAATTTATAAGTTATGGAGCGAAAATGGCAATAATATTGTAGTGTGTTGGGGTGAATGGATGGAGGAAGAAACACATTATAAATGGACATTCAAGTACAATTAAAGATAGTAAGAGGATAGAAAATAAGCTAAAATAGAATAAGACAGATAAAATAAAAGAATAAAAGTTATAGTGCAGAGCGAGGAATGAACCAAAAGCCTCAAATTTGATTTAATAAAAGGCAGCGGCGAAGAAGAAAGAAAGTATTCAGCCTTGATTTAAAAGAACTGAAAGATGCAGCAAACACAAAGTAGTTTGTATTGATTAATGTCAGAAATACGCTCAGTATATTATGGATTTATCACAAAAATACACGCATGTATTTATTATTTTGAAAGCCGACTGATCTGGCACCTTTTAATTGTGCGACAGTAATGACATAATAACGGCGCGGCAGAGTAGTGTCCGAAAGTGTTTTTTCATTTTACCAATGAGCTCACTGTATAGCCCTCTAAAGTGGTACTTGAAAGTTTGTGAACCCTTTCGAATTTTCTATATTTCTGCATAAATATGACCTAAAACATCATCAGATTTTCACACAAGTCCTAAAAGTAGATAAAGAGAACCCAGTTAAACAAATGAAACAAAAATATTATACTTGGTCATTTATTTATTGAGGAAAATGATCGAATATTACATATCTGTGATTGGCAAAAGTATGTGAACCCCTAGGATTAGCAGTTAATTTGAAGGTGAAATTAGAGTCAGGTGTTTTCAATCAATGGGATGACAATCAGGTGTGAGTGGGCACCCTGTTTTATTTAAAGAACAGGGATCTATCAAAGTCTGATCTTCACAACACATGTTTGTGGAAGTGTATCATGGCATGAACAAAGGAGATTTCTGAGGACCTCAGAAAAAGCGTTGTTGATGCTCATCAGGCTGGAAAAGGTTACAAAACCATCTCTAAAGAGTTTGGACTCCACCAATCCACAGTCAGACAGATTGTGTACAAATGGAGGAAATTCAAGAGCATTGTTACCCTCCCCAGGAGTGGTCGACCAACACAGATCACTCCAAGAGCAAGGCGTGTAATAGTCGGCGAGGTCATAAAGGACCCCAGGGTAACTTCTAAGCAACTGAAGGCCTCTCTCACATTGGCTAATGTTAATGTTCATGAATCCACCATCAGGAGAACACTGAACAACAATGGTGTGCATGGCAGGGTTGCAAGGAGAAAGCCACTGCTCTCCAAAAAGAACATTGCTGCTCGTCTGCAGTTTGCTAAAAATCACGTGGACAAGCCAGAAGGCTATTGGAAAAAAGCTTTGTGGATGGATGAGACCAAAATAGAACTTTTTGGTTTAAATGAGAAGCGTTATGTTTGGAGAAAGGAAAACACTGCATTCCAGCATAAGAACCTTATCCCATCTGTGAAACATGGTGGTGGTAGTATCATGGTTTGGGCCTGTTTTGCTGTGTCTAGGCCAGGACGGCTTGCCATCATTGATGGAACAATGAATTCTGAATTATACCAGTGAATTCTAAAGGAAAATGTCAGGACATCTGTCCATGAACTGAATCTCAAGAGAAGGTGGGTCATGCAGCAAGACAACGAACCTAAGCACACAAGTCGTTCTACCAAAGAATGGTTAAAGAAGAATAAAGTTAATGTTTTGGAATGGCCAAGTCAAAGTCCTGACCTTAATCCAATCGAAATGTTGTGGAAGGACCTCAAGTGAGCAGTTCATGTGAGGAAACCCACCAACATCCCAGAGTTGAAGCTGTTCTGTACGGAGGAACGGGCTAAAATTCCTCCAAGCCGGTGTGCAGGACTGATCAACAGTCACCGGAAACGTTTAGTTGCAGTTATTGCTGCACAAGGGGGTCACACCAGATACTGAAAGCAAAGGTTCACATACTTTTGTCACTCACAGATATGTAATACTGGATCATTTTCCTCAATAAATAAATGACCAAGTATAATATTTTTGTCTCATTTGTTTAACTGGGTTCTCTTTATCTACTTTTAGGACTTGTATGAAAATCTGATGACATTTTCGGTCATATTTATGCAGAAATATAGAAAATTCGAAAGGGTTCACAAATTTTCAAGCACCACTGTATATAGTAATTCCCTCGAGAGTGAGTAGGGAGTAGTGAATGACTGAGTGGTTTCAGACGCAGCTGGTGTGTTTTGTGTTGTCCGTCGCAATGACTATCGTGAGAGGAGAAAACTCAGCTTTGACTACAGAACGATACTTACTCAGTGGAAACACAGACTATTTGAAATTTTTTTTCTTTTTTACTATATTTCTTTTTAACTTGCTTCTATTTTGCACAAAACTGCAATGGAAACCAGCTTACTGCCTCAGATGTGCTGTATCACATTCCCAAAACATTACTTTCCCACAGTTAAAAAAACAAAGAAAACATTTTTGTGAATATTATTAATTTTTATTCACAATGTTGGCATCCTAGCTTACTGTTTTCATAGGGAATGATTTCAAAACAAGGAATTTGCTGTTTTATGGACAGGTTAATAGTCCAATTTTCACAGCTTCAACTCACTTTTTTTGACACAGGAAGTTACGATGGAGAGAATGAAGCATTACACAGTGCTCTAAGGCGTAAGAGAGACTTACTCCGGAGACTAAGGGTAATTACATCATGTGATGTTTTATATCAGACTCTCTCATCTCATCTCATCTCATCTCATTATCTGTAGCCGCTTTATCCTGTTCTACAGGGTCGCAGGCGAGCTGGAGCCTATCCCAGCTGACTACGGGCGAAAGGCGGGGTACACCCTGGACAAGTCGCCAGGTCATCACAGGGCTGACACATAGACACAGACAACCATTCACACTCACATTCACACCTACGCTCAATTTAGAGTCACCAGTTAACCTAACCTGCATGTCTTTGGACTGTGGGGAAAACCGGAGCACCCGGAGGAAACCCACGCGGACACGGGGAGAACATGCAAACTCCGCACAGAAAGGCCCTCGCCGGCCACGGGGCTCGAACCCGGACCTTCTTGCTGTGAGGCGACAGCGCTAACCACTACACCACCGTGCCGCCGATATCAGACTCACTATAGTATATTAATATTTAACAGTTATTCCACAAAATCGAGTCGTACATGAGCTGGTAGCTGACGAGGCGCATAGCACCGAGTTGAGTTGGCTATAAGCCATGTACCGGTATGACGAGATTCAGTGGCATAACTGTTTTATTCTATCCACATTCACTGGATTTTGAGAAACAGAGCATTTGTATTTTTATTTTTTGCAAATTCAATAAATAAAAACTTTATACAAAATGTCCAACAAAATAATTTCCGCTTAGAATGTAAACAAACCGGTGAAATGACAGGAGCAATTTGTGAAAAATGCGATGATAATAATAATAATTCTTGAAAAATAAAAAAAGATACATTCTTACTATCAAATGCTTTCATTCCATATTTTGTTGCTTTTTTTGTATTTTTTAGGGTTTTGTTTTCGAGTAGAGTTTTTATTTCCTCCTCGGTTGGTTCACCAACATGCTCCGCCATTTTGTTTTTCTCTACTCACGGTATATGAGCTGGTATACGACTGATATCCTAGTAGTAGAGTAGACAGAACGCACAATTGCTCATATCCAGTGAATGTGGATGGAATAATAAACTTTACACTACAGCGCTGTTGAATTCTGATTGGTCAGAAGGTGTTGATTCATTTTCTATAACAGCAGCTCTGACAAGAGAAAAAGAAGCCTTTATTTTTGTCACATGCACACTCAAGCACAGCGAAATTCCTCATTTGCATTTAACCCATCTGAAGCAGTGAATACATGCACACGTGAGCACACACACATACCCAGAGCAGGGGGCAGCTATACAACAGCGCCCAGGGAGCAAGTCGGGGTTAGGTGCATGGCTCAAGGGTACGTTAGGCATTCCTGCTAGTCCAGGGAATCGAACCAGAGACCTTTTAGTCCCAAAGCTGCTTCTCTAACCTTTAGGCCACAGCTTCCCCATAGCGCAGCTCTAAATCACAGCTTTATCCCAGTGCGCTCATGCTATTACGTTGTCAATATGACAGCATGCTATCCAAATGTTTTATTCCTCACATATAGAAACCTGGCCAAAAAAAAAGTTGCACACACATTAATATTTCATTGGATCTCTTTTAGTTTCGATAACAGAACATATTCGCTGTGTCATTGTTTCAACGTCACAACATTTATTTCCATCCAGAGTTGCATTAATTTTTCACTGAGATCTTGTCTCGATGACTAGAGAGTTGAAACACTCTCTAAAGTCTTCACCAGCATCCCAAAGATTCTCAATGTGGTTAAGGTCTGGACTCTCATCTCATCTCATCTCATCTCATTATCTCTAGCCGCTTTATCCTTCTACAGGGTCGCAGGCAAGCTGGAGCCTATCCCAGCTGACTATGGGCGAAAGGCGGGGTACACCCTGGACAAGTCGCCAGGTCATCACAGGGCCGACACATAGACACAGACAACCATTCACACTCACATTCACACCTACGGTCAATTTAGAATCACCAGTTAACCTAACCTGCATGTCTTTGGACTGTGGGGGAAACCGGAGCACCCAGAGGAAACCCACGCGGACACGGGGAGAACATGCAAACTCCGCACAGAAAGGCCCTCGCCAGCCACGGGGCTCGAACCCGGACCTTCTTGCTGTGAGGTGACAGCGCTAACCACTACACCACCGTGCCGCCCGGTCTGGACTCTGTGGTGGTTAATTCATGTGTAAAATGATTCCTCATGCTTCCTGAACCACTCTTTCACAAATTTAGCCCTAATTTTATTTCTGTGCCATCAGGGAAGAAAAAATCCATGATGAAATGATATGAATGACTGAATGTCATTCAGTACATTCAGGTCGTCAGCTGACTTCATTTTATTGCCCCATAACGTTGCTGAGCCTCGACCTGACCAACTGAATCAACCCCAGCTCATAACACTGCCTCCAGAGGCTTGTACAGTGGACACTATGCATGATGGGTCCATCGCTTCATGAGCTTCCCTTCTTACCCTGACACGCCCATCACTCAGGAAGAGGGTCAGTCTGAGCTCATCAAACCTGATGACCTTTTTCCATTGCTCCAGAGTCCAATCTTGATGCTCCCTAGCAAACTGAAGCCTTTTCTCCTGATTAGTCTCACTAACAAGTTGTCGTCGTCAGCTGTCCATTGCTAGCGAAGATGAGTGCTTCATTAGGATGCGCAGAAACACAGATGGGCTATGAGGCCCTTACCAGAGCGCACCAGACATATTCTCCTCTCCTAATGAAGTGCCTTGCACAGTAAGGTAAGACAAACGATGTCATGCCCCCATCATGTTGTTTCTCTGGACCTCCAGACCTGATACCAAGTGGTGCACAAAAGTGCCACAGACCTCCTGACGGGTATGGAAGTTGCCCCACAGTGACAACTGACTTGCCGAGTAATGCCGTCCACTGGCCGTTTGAGTGGTTCTTCATCATGCCATCTGGTGGTGTGCCACTGACCCTGTTGGGTTCATCTGCCACATTGCACTGAAAAGCACCCTGCTGCCAGCACCTTATTGGTGATGTACTATTGAACCCATAGCTGGAACCCAGGCAGGTGCTACCACTCCGGGTCAGAGTGGACCTGGGAGCAATAGTGATTAAGGGGTAACTCCACTTTCCCCAATACTCAAGTCCTCCTGGACCTGAGACTCACCACCGGTTGCAGTTTAAAGTCATAGCCAGGACTAGTCCTGGGTATGATTAGTCCACTAACAAGTGGTTTTCTTATGGACACACAGCTGTATAGGCCCCATCCCGTAAGTTCTTGTCATATTGTGCATATGGAAATGTTCTTACTTTCACTTTCATAGGCGTGAATTCTACTTTCGATTTATTTATTTTTTAACGATTTGACTTCACCAAGCGTTTCCGTGAAGAGTCAAGATTTTTTCCTGACCACATTTCTTCCATGAAGTTGATGCTTCACCACGATCCTTCCAGGTTTTAATAATGCCTTGGTCAGTTTTTAACCCAATTCCAGTCATTTCAGCCCAACTCTCCTGAGTTGTTTTCTTTGCTTGATCCAAGCCAATAATTTGACCTTCTGAAACACAGTGACATCTTTTCCATGACCACATGTCAACACGTCTTCTGACATGTTTATTTAAGAAATGAGAATCTACTCACTGCATCAGTGAGAGTTAAAGAATTGTTGGCAGCAGGAAAAATTTAATCACTGCATTAATTATCCAGTCAAAGGCTCTTAATTGTTTATATATTTAAATCCAAATGGTGACCTTTTTTTCAGAGTCAGCATATTTCCTATTTGTTTTGTTGTTCGAGACAGGAACAGCACATGTTGGATGACTTAGCAAGGCCACAGACATGGGCTGGAACTTGCAGACAGCACTATTATGAATCTCCTGCCTCGCCCACACCTCCGGTTTATATCTATCAGTCTCCGCCTCCTGCTCCTCCTCCAGCTCTGCCTCCAGCACCACAGCCTCCTCGAATCATCCAACACCCTGTGAGAGAATGACTCCTGAAAGTACAAACGTGAAGACTAACAGTGGACTGAATTGATCTGCATCAAGAATTTCTGATTCTGAACACAAATAGACATATTTTTTTCTTTCTCTGTAGGTTCCACATCCACCAGCCACCATCATTCAGCAGCTCCCACAGCAGCAGCCACTTATAGCACAGATTCCACCAGTCCAACCTGTACCCCACAGATCCGGCAGCATTAAAGAGGGTACGTCAGTTGAAGGGTTTGATTCAACAACCTTACAGTGGTGCTTGAAAGTTTGTGGACCCTTTAGAATTTTCTATATTTCTGCATAAATATGACCTAAAACATCATCAGATTTTCACACAAGTCCTAAAAGTAGATAAAGAGAACCCAGTTAAACAAATGAGACAAAAATATTATACTTGGTCATTTATTTATTGAGGAAAATGACCCAATATTACATATCTGTGAGTGGCAAAAGTATGTGAACCTCTAGGATTAGCAGTTAATTTGAAGGTGAAATTAGAGTCAGGTGTTTTCAATCAATTGGATGACAATCAGGTGTGAGTGGGCACCCTGTTTTATTTAAAGAACAGGGATCTATCAAAGTCTGATCTTCACAACACATGTTTGTAGAAGTGTATCTTGGCACGAACAAAGGAGATTTCTGAGGACCTCAGAAAAAGCGTTGTTGATGCTCATCAGGCTGGAAAAGGTTACAAAACCATCTCTAAAGAGTTTGGACTCCACCAATCCACAGTCAGACAGATTGTGTACAAATGGAGGAAATTCAAGACTATTGTTACCCTCCCCAGGGGTGGTTGACCAACAAAGATCACTCCAAGAGCAAGGCGTGTAATAGTCAGCGAGGTCACAAAGGACCCCAGGGTAACTTCTAAGCAACTGAAGGCCTCTCTCACATTGGCTGATGTTACTGTTCATGAGTCCACCATCAGGAGAACGCTGAACAATAATGGTGTGCATGGCAGGGTTGCAAGGAGAAAGCCACTGCTCTCCAAAAAGAACATTGCTGCTCGTCTGCAGTTTGCTAAAGATCACATGGACAATCCAGAAGGCTATTGGAAAAATGTTTTGTGGACGGATGAGACCAAAATAGAACTTTTTGGTTTAGATGAGAAGCGTTATGTTTGGAGAAAGGAAAACACTGCATTTCAGCATAAGAACCTTATCCCATCTGTGAAACATGGTGGTGGTAGTATCATGGTTTGGGCCTGTTTTGCTGCATCTGGGCCAGGACGGCTTGCCATCATTAATGGAACAATGAATTCTGAATTATACCAGCGAATTCTAAAGGAAAATGTCAGGACATCTGTCCATGAACTGAATCTCAAGAGAAGGTGGGTCATACAGCAAGACAACGAACCTAAGCACACAAGTTGTTCTACCAAAGAATGGTTAAAGAAGAATAAAGTTAATGTTTTGGAATGGCCAAGTCAAAGTCCTGACCTTAATCCAATCGAAATGTTGTGGAAGGACCTGAAGCGAGCAGTTCATGTGAGGAAACCCACCAACATCCCAGAGTTGAAGCTGTTCTGTACGGAGGAACGGGCTAAAATTCCTCCAAGCCGGTGTGCAGGACTGATCAACAGTTACCGGAAATGTTTAGTTGCAGTTATTGCTGCACAAGGGGGTCACACCAGATACTGAAAGCAATGGTTCACATACTTTTGCCACTCACAGATATGTAATATTGGATCATTTTCCTCAATAAATAAATGACCAAGTATAATATTTTTGTCTCATTTGTTTAAATGGGTTCTCTTTATCTGCTTTTAGGACTTGTGTGAAAATCTGATGATGTTTTAGGTCATATTTGTGCAGAAATATGGAAAATTCTAAAGGGTTCACAAACTTCCAAGCACCACTGTATAAACTGATAAAAAAATATGTATTAGTAAAATTTTCTAACTGCTGGTTGGACTATAAGTCTTCAGGACTTGCTGTTATAGTAAAAAAATCAGTTTGGGGTGGTATCAGTCACTGTGCTTCATCACACCACCCTGAAACTGATTATTTTCCCCAAACAGCACACCTCAAAGTGTAAGTGCATATGATGTGACATTAAAGCTTTGCACTGTCTTACATTTGTAAATGCGTCAAATGTTAAAAATTGGTCTCATTTCAGTGTTAACATATTTTTCTAGATATTAAAGTCAGTTTTACATTTTTTTAAGTAAACCTGCTCTTTGGCTCACAGTTTGATAGAAATCTTCCTTCCCTGTCCCAGAAGGGATCTTGTGATTTCATGGTCTATATCTAAGCCTCCTGATGTGATGTTGATCCTCAGACATGGTGGAGCTGATGCTCATGCAGAATGCTCAGATGCACCAGATCATCATGCACAACATGATGCTCAAAGCACTTCCTCCGTCGATCGCTGGCATGAGCGGGAGTCCTCCTGCAGGCCAGGTGACCCTTTACCTCTGACTCATTATTTAATACTCAGAATCTGCATCACATGTTAACAGCTTGAATATGACATCCAGGAGAACTACTACATGAAAGGCAAAGGAGGTGCCGCCCACCATCATCATCACTACAGGCCTTTGCCGCTCCCTCCTATTGGCTCCTTCTCAGCTTGGTCGTCTATGATGTCTGCACAAGGGGGAGGAGCTTATCAGCCATCCATTCAGCACTTAACCAGCCCGGTAACTCTGCCTCCACTTAACACGTAAGTGTTTTTTTTTTTTGCGTTCCATCGCCATTGTCCTTCCATTTTAAGTGAATTTCAACTTACTTGGAATGCAGTGTGATTCTGAAGTAATTTCTTTTTAACCATCGAAAAGAAAAGCAATAAAATGTCAACTTTAGGTTTTTCCATAGCCATCTACCCCTTTTGCACATGACAAATAAATTAATGCCATTTCTTTCTTTTTATATTAGCTAGCAAGTTATTTATTAACATGCTGATCATTTAGAAAGATCATTTATTTTGTTCAGAATTATTTTGTCTAATCAAAAGGAAGCATTACTGCTCATATCCACTTTTTTGTTCTACTTTCCCTGAAACCTAAAGTGTCACTGTTGATGGACTAAAGACGAGATTTCCTCTTGGATTCTAAGGTGTCTAAAAGCAGTTATTTATTTGATTTATTTATAAACTATCATATTTAGAGATCATTTACATCTATAATGATTACCTCTGATTTATTTCTCGCAGCATCCTTCACCTCTATCAGGTTCAGGGAAGAAGAAAATGTACACATTTTTACATTACTGGTTGAAATATGTGCATTTTTGTCAATCAATAATAAAATCTTTTTAAAAGGTTTGCAATCAGTGTTTATGGGGTGCTTATTTGTGTTCGGGATGAATGAAATGTATAACTGTGTAACTGCATTTGTGTTACGTAAACTCTCAGAACGGCTGTCCAGATCTGCAAACAAACAAACAAACAAAAAAATCAATCAATAATAAATCAATCAATAAATAACTTTAGATTATGTGCTTAAAGCCAAACATGTATTTTTTTTACAAGCAATGTGGAAATAAGTTAAGAACAGAATATAAAATAATTGTTGAAGAAATGGGATAGTTTTTTTAAATTGTTTATCAAGTTGTATTTTGTTATACTGCTTACTTTTTATTCTACCAAATATCCTCCACTACATCAAAGCATTTATGCAATGGATGACTCATGATTTGTTTATTTATTTGTATTATTTTATTTTCTCATGATGTTCTGTGTATTTATTTAGTTTTTTAGAAATACTTTTATCTTATTGTTTTTTTTTAAACAAATCGGAAATTTGTTCGGTTGTTTTACGTTCTACTTTTGGTGTTGTGACGTAATAAACTCTTCTCTTTAACCAATGACGTAATAAACGCCTTTCCCGAACGATCAGAAGGAAAGTACTGTGTTGCCAGATCCACTTTTTTTTTACCAAGGGTTTATAGCTTGATCTTTTTGTCTGTAATGTAAACTCAACAAAAATAAAAACTTTACACTCGTTTCAAAGTCAATAATTTGAACATTTTGGAAAATAGGTTTGAAATAATGATTGTATTCAATTATCTTGTCATTAAAGATGCTATAGCATACAGATCATGTTTGTCATGGAATCGGTTCCACCGGAAATGTGACGACAATGTCCATGATCAAAAACTGTGAGTCACAACTTAATGCAGAGCAGAGCGCAGGCGATTTCGAATGGTTTGGGCAGTCACTCGACCTCCAAACAATTCATTCCCAGTGGATGTGGCAGTGACAAACCGATTACGCAAATGACGTAAGACAATCTGTCGGTCTTCTGCGTGTGATGTCACACGTGGTCGACCAGGACGGGGGCGGTTGGCTGTGGCACCAGTTTGATGGAGACGTGTCTGGAGATTATGGATGGTCTGTCGACTGCATCCCATAACCCTCGCAACGTCAGTGACGGATGTTCCCGTATTCAGCATGCCAATGGCACGTTCACGCTGAATGTTTGACAGTCGTGGCATTACAAATTAACGAATAATTAACCATAAAACCTTGTTTTTCTGAGATGACACTCTACTCTGCTACCGTGAGATCAATTGCATGTGTATCAATAGGTCACGTCACTTGTGTCATGTGGAAACGTGATTTTAGCGTGCAGTGCTCTCGCACGTGCTACGTAGGCCCGACCAGTAGAATGAATGTGTGACGTAATGCCCTTGACAATGCATTTAACCATAATCACAACAAGAACTCTTTCAAGAAAAGTTTCTAAACACTATTTGAAAAATAATATGAGTGTCAAGTTTTTATTTTTGCTGAGTATAGTTTCTTGGCACTTTGCATACACATCAAGAAGGAGATGGGGATAATACTAAAAGACACAAATACATAGAATACCTAAAAGGAGTCCAGAAAGATGAAAATGATCTGTCGAAGTATTGGCACTCCTTTCGATCCCGTTCTCAACAGTGTCCGCTATGTCATCGTATGAATGCTTGTGTCACATTATTATCTGTAGAACTATTTTTCATTTATAGTTACATATGTATTAATGGAAGCTGTTAGGGAGTTTTGGTGATGATGATTTAGGTATTTGTAATATAATGCGTGGCTAAAATTCATTGAATGACATTCCTTTTAAATGATCACATATTCACAGTTATAGTCATATACTAATGATGTAATTTAAATTTAAAAGCATTAGATTAGATTTAAAAGGAAGTTTAAAAAAAGAGATTTGTTTCTGAATATGAAATAAATGTTGGATGTGAAAAACGCACACCTGGCAACCAGAAGCGGCTCAGAGGCGCGTGGTGGCTAGCCCGACACTGATCATTCTAGAAATGTGACTCTGATTCATTGAGTCGATTCTATTTTTTATTTCGAACATGTATAAAAAATGTATGTAACTATTTATACATACAAAAGAAAAAAACGAGAAATAAAAAAAATAAAAAAATAACAGAGCTAAGACATTACAAAACACCGCACATTGTTCGAAACAATGATTCTAACAATAGATTCAGAATGTATTTGATTCTCAAATCGATTTCCAAAGAACAGTACAATAAGCGACATGAATATAAGATAAACTGTGAAATAATGCAGAGTTATTTACACACATAATAAGAGATCATGATTAAGTACTCGAAAAGACTTTGAATCGTTCATTCAAAGAGTTGAATCTTTGATTCAGAATCGAAAAGTCGACTCTTTTGGAATTCGGTTCCCAGACCTAAATAGCGTAGTAAAGCTTGTCAGGATTGAGCGGCGTGTCGCAGTTGATGTTGTGGTGAAGTTTGTAATTGGTTAAAGATCCTGGCATTAACAAACAGGCGAGTGACTGAGTCTTCGTGGTGGTTTGGAATGTATGAATGGATAGTTGATGGACTATCGTCGTTGTTTGTTCCGTTTTCTGTGTTTTCTGGAGGGAATTCGCCGAGCTGGCCTACGGACGGTAACCACCAGCCGCCGCCAACACCACCACGAGACGCGGTCACTTCTGAAAAACAACCACAACAACAGGAAAACTACCGACCTGCTAAACGAAACTATCAAAGGTAACTCCTTATATCCTACTGCTGCTCCTCCTCTTCTTCTCTGTAAGCGTGTAATTAACACCAGGTTACCTTCAGCGCGTTAGCTTGCTAGGGATGGTTGTGTCCCAAATGCCCGTGTGTTCCCTAAGGAAGTGCCCTACGGAGGCTACACAAGCAGCGCTTGTCCAGTCACTCAGCCACCGTGCACGCGCACTATACATCTAGCTGCGAGTCGTTTGAAATCCAGCCGTCAAACTGAAGCTAGCTAGCAAACACAGGCTAGTCAGTTATTAAACTATATGCTAGCACTAGCAGCACTTAGCTTGGTTTATTCTTTATAAACAGCCTTAAGAGGTATGTAAGAAATAATTTATGCCGTTTATACTCGTTTAAAAGTTGGTCGCTATTGAAGCTAAGCAAAGCTAGCGATTTAGCAGCAAGGATTAGCAAACAGACTAGCATAAAAACTACACAACATCACATGGATGAATTAATTCAACTTAATCAATGTTCATATAGTTTTTCCAGCTCACAGTTTTAATAATATATAAATATGTTTGTGAGATTTTCTTTAAAGTGCTAGTGAAATCAAAATTTTGTAGTCTAAATAAATAAATAAATAAACACCTATCCAATTATCATGGACACCAATACTTCAATATGTCAAGGGAAAAATGAGTTTTGTGTATATTCTGAAGTGTAATTTTATACTTTTTTTTTTGTGGATTTAAAAAATAACCACCCAGTTCTAATTGTTTTGATGACTCATCATGCAGTGTTTTCCCCAGAAAAAAAATTAAAGCCCTAAATTCTGGCATGATAAAACAGACAATTGAGCGCCAACGGCGTTTTGAAAATAGATGCTCTCCGGTGCATTTTCAGGGTCTCTGAGAGGTTTTAGATCCATGATTAATTATACAACCCCGATTCCAAAAAAGTTGGGACAAAGTACAAATTGTAAATAAAAACGGAATGCAATGATGTGGAAGTTTCAAAATTCCATATTTTATTCAGAATAGAACATAGATGACATACATTTTCTCAGTTTAAACATTTATCATTTAAAGAGAAAAATTAGGTGATTTTAAATTTCACGACAACAACACAGCTCAAAAAAGTTGGGACAAGGCCATGTTTCCCACTGTGAGACATCCCCTTTTCTCTTTACAACAGTCTGTAAACGTCTGGGGACTGAGGAGACAAGTTGCTCAAGTTTAGGGATAGGAATGTTAACCCATTCTTGTCTAATGTAGGATTCTAGTTGCTCAACTGTCTTAGGTCTTTTTTTTTGTCGTATCTTCCGTTTTATGATGCGCCAAATGTTTTCCATGGGTGAAAGATCTGGACTGCAGGCTGGCCAGTTCAGTACCCGGACCCTTCTTCTACGCAGCCATGATGCTGTAATTGATGCAGTATGTGGTTTGGCATTGTCATGTTGGAAAATGCAAGGTCTTCCCTGAAAGAGACGTCGTCTGGATGGGAGCATATGTTGCTCTAGAACCTGGATATACCTTTCAGCATTGATGGTGTCTTTCCAGATGTGTAAGCTGCCCATGCCACACGCACTAATGCAACCCCATACCATCAGAGATGCAGGCTTCTGAACTGAGCGCTGATAACAACTCGGGTCGTCCTTCTCCTCTTTAGTCCGAATGACACGGTGTCCCTGATTTCCATAAAGAACTTCAAATTTTGATTCGTCTGACCACAGAACAGTTTTCCACTTTGCCACAGTCCATTTTAAATGAGCCTTGGCCCAGAGAAGACGTCTGCGCTTCTGGATCATGTTTAGATACGGCTTCTTCTTTGAACTATAGAGTTTTAGCTGGCAACGGCGGATGGCACGGTGAATTGCGTTCACAGATAATGTTCTCTGGAAATATTCCTGAGTCCATTTTGTGATTTCCAATACAGAAGCATGCCTGTATGTGATGCAGTGCCGTCTAAGGGCCCAAAGATCACAGGCACCCAGTATGGTTTTCCAGCCTTGACCCTTACACACAGAGATTCTTCCAGATTCTCTGAATCTTTTGATGATATTATGCACTGTAGATGATGATATGTTCAAACTCTTTGCAATTTTACACTGTCGAACTCCTTTCTGATATTGCTGCACTATTTGTCGGCGCAGAATTAGGGGGATTGGTGATCCTCTTCCCATCTTTACTTCTGAGAGCCGCTGCCACTCCAAGATGCTCTTTTTATACCCAGTCATGTTAATGACCTATTGCCAATTGACCTAATGAGTTGCAATTTGGTCCTCCAGCTGTTCCTTTTTTGTACCTTTAACTTTTCCAGCCTCTTATTGCCCCTGTCCCAACTTTTTTGAGATGTGTTGCTGTCATGAAATTTCAAATGAGCCAATATTTGGCATGAAATTTCAAAATGTCTCACTTTCGACATTTGATATGTTGTCTGTGTTCTATTGTGAATACAATATCAGTTTTTGAGATTTGTAAATTATTGCATTCTGTTTTTATTTACAATTTCTACTTTGTCCCAACTTTTTTGGAATCGGGTTTGTAGGATAGATTTTACCAGTGCTTCAATGATTTCTGACCTAAATAGTATTAATGTATACACATTTGAAATTTCACCTTAAAGTTCAACATGCAGGTTAAACTGTTTTGTTATAGATTACTGAGGTATATGATAGGTTGAAAATCGACGGGGATCCCTTGCACTTAATTATCTATGATCAAGTAGTGTTGTAACAAAAATGTGCATGAAAATATGAACAGTGGTTTTGCTCCATCTTACGCAATCCAATGAAGAGAATCGATCATCATGACCTCCTGTTGATCACAAAGGGATCTGAACCTAAGACCTGCCACCTTAAAATAAGTTGCTGTATTACTATAACTGTAATGATTTAGAATATTTTGGATGCAATTACCGTAATATATGTAGAACTAAGATGCACTGAAAAGAAAAGTAAGGCAACTGCATATTATAATGTTTAAATTTTGGCACTTTATTAAATGGACTAGATTAAGATTAAAACATGTATTTAAAGGAAAAGAAAACTTAATTCATACATTTAAGTTTGCAGAAAGATTATGTATTTATAAAAACATTCATGAAGAGATTGTGTTAATAAGTGTCAAATGTAGCATAATGATAAGCGTATTTGGCAGTGTGAGGTCACTGTTGCCCCTTTTCCACCAAAGCAGTTCCAGGGCTGGTTCGGGGCCAGTGCTTAGTTTGGAACCGGGTTTTCTGTTTCCACTGACAAAGAACTGGCTCTGGGGCCAGAAAAACCGGTTCCAGGCTAGCACCAACTCTCTGCTGGGCCAGAGGAAAGAACCGCTTACGTCAGCGGGGGGGGCGGAGTTGTTAAGACCAACAACAATAACAAGATCGCCATTTTTAAGCAACGAGAAGCAGCAGCTGTACAAACGTGAAGTCATTTATTATTATTATTGTTGTTGTTGTTGCTGCTGCTTCTTCCGTGTTGTTTTTGCTTCGATATTCGCGCCAAGGTTTATGCAAATGTAGCGACGTAACTGACGTATACAGTGACGTACTGACGTATACAGCGACGTAATGACGTGGCTTCCCTTAGCACCGCGAGTGATGGAAAAGCAAACTGGCTCTCAGCTGGCTCGCAAGTTGAACGAGTTGTGCACCAGCACTGGCCCCGAACCAGCCCTGGAACTGATTTGGTGGAAAAGAGGCATAAGAGCCTTTAACAAAAGAATAATCCGGAGCCTTCTTTTGTTAAATGGATCCCAGTGACGTCACACTGCCAAAAACGCTTATGATTATTATTTGAAATTATGCTATATTTGACACATTTGGACAACTTCACTTCGTGAGAGTGTTTATAAGTATATAATCTTTCTGCAAACCCAAACTAATGAATTAAGTTTTCTACTCCTTTAAAGCAGATTAATTGTCCTTGGCTTTTGCTTGGCCCAATGTTGGCCAACCCTCTCATAGTCCGTCTCGCTGTCATCCATGCTGATGTGGATCAAATTGTCCAGCGAGTCTTCTCCTCGCTTATTAAAATCAGTTGGCTTTGTCCGTCTGGTCGGGGACAACATCGGCAGCCAATGAGATCGCTTATAATGAATTGGAAACTTCCAGGATGTCTGACAGTTTCTTTCGATATTTTTATTGGACGATTTGAACACATGATCTTGACGTAGCCAACAGATTACAGTTTGTTTACATTATACCACGCGGACATATTACTTTGACAGAATCAACACAAACATTGGAAAAAAGATGGCTTGTTTAACACATCAATCAGTATGTAAATGGATCTGTTATTTGCTCTCCTATGTATCTAGTTACTTGTTGGTAGGAAATTTTAACGTATTGGTATAAATCTAAGCATATTGGATTTTAACTAAAGCGACTAAGCGTATCGGCAGGCAGAGCAAGCGGATCGGGCCCGATACACTCAAACGCTTTGGTGAAACCCATGCATCATGGACTAGTCATGTGTTAGTCCAATTAAATTCTCTAGCGCATGCATGTCCCGCCCCTGGGGGTGTGACTTACTCTATCTACAGTATCAGCTCATTAGCACTAAACGTGATTTGTTGGTTTCTTTCTACACTATTCCCTTTTTCCAAGCTGGAAAGCCTGGGTCTGGGGGAAGAAGGGAAAAAAAAAAATATATATAAGCTTGGATTTGGAAAATGGTGGAATTTTTATCAGAGTGTTCCCCAATAACTTGTGGCTTTTCAATGCTGGAATAGGGATGGCGAAAACTAAAAAAAATCTTGACCGACCACCGAGTCTCATTAGCCGGTTAAAGTCAGTTAACCTATGAGTTTAAACGGATGCAAACGGTGCGCCTTTTGGCGGATGCCGCCTTTTTCATGGCTGAATCGTGCAGATCCGATTTTTTTTTTTTTAAGGGGGGGGGGGCGTTGGAGTGTCTGAATAATTTCATCAGAGTAAATTCTGTATTAAAATTACTAAATAAGCAAATGCCGTTACAGTCCATGAAACATATGAAGTATGAGAAGAAAACAGTAAATCAGAAAGCTGCGCACGTTTTCGCGGAAGCTGCGCAAATGGGCGCAGCTTTCTGATTTACTGTTTTCTTCTCATACTTCCTGTTTCATGGACTGTAAGAGCATTTGCTTATTTAGTAATTTTAATACAGAATTTACTCTGATGAAATTATTCAGACACTCCAACGCCCCCCCTAAAAAAAAAATAAATCGGATCTGCACGATTCAGCCGTGAAAAAGTCGGCATCTGCGCCTTTAGTTTGTGTGGAGAGATATGATCTGCAATAGCATGCATTGTTGGCTACAGACCGAAACATACTTTCAGAATGCACTGGCCAAGGCAGGACTAAACTCCATGTGCCTTCTAATAATAATAACTTTTTTTTTTTTTTTTTAAGCTAAAAAGCCTGTGTCTGCACTTTTTTTTTTCTTTTTTTTTTTCTTTCGCCGAGTGGCAGCTGTCTTCAACTGGGGCGGGAGGGCGGGACATGACTGAATGGGTGTTTCTGATTTGTCAGCTGTCGTCCTTACACCGCATGGCATGCCCCAAGCGTTTACAACACAGAATTCCAGGTTCTCCGCTCCAAAATCGGCAGCTTCAAAACGATTGATTTTTTTTTTTTTTTTTTAACCGACGACCAAAAAAATATTTAACCGGTTGACGTTGATTCGGTCAACCACCGGTCAAACAGTCATCGGTTAACATCCCTATGCTGGAATGCTGCTACCTCTGATTAATAACATAATTTAGTTGTTATCAGTTTAAACATGTACACCATACCTTCAAAAATTGTTAAAATGGAAAAATGGACGGCCCTGATACACTCTTCCATGTGTGGCAGCGTGGCGCGTCTGAAACGCATATGGAGTCGTATGACGTCCGTCAAAGTTTCACATTTCATGCAGACTTGGATGCTACGGTGACCTGATGTTAATGTTTCTGTTGTGTCTCATGTAGTGTCCACTGTCCTGATGGTGTATCGGAGCACGTGGAAATCAAAAGACCAAGACGAGGTAACTAGATAACATGTTCAGAATCGACCCCATCCTTCGCACGTTGTGACCTTTTTATTAATTGTGCGATTTCCTTTGCAGATGTGATCGTCCGAGTCGTCAAGAAGACTTTCGCTGGGATTGCAGGGCTGCTCCGTTTGCGACGACGCAAGCCGTGCCGTTATGAAAACGAGAGAGAGGGTAGAGAGAAGCAGGTTTGTCGTCGCCTGATCGTTCTGTCTGACTGTCATTTGTCCTTGGCTTTCATGTGAAATCTGAAGTGTCCCAAAGTGCCAAGTCTATTTTAAATAATTCTCTTCAACCCAGATCGGACATGTTGCTCTAGTGGGAATTGATGAAATTCACAGCAACGGCCTGAATAAGTGGATGATTGGTGGGGATGTTAAAATGGGTAAGCATAACATACATACACCATGGACGCCACTTTCGACAGATCTTTACAAGATTTTCACCTTTTCCTGATTAATTGCTGTTAAAGAAAACCACCATCATGTTTCTAGCGCAGTTACAACGGTGTAGAAATTAAACACTCGAATGTAACGGATTAACAGTCCGGTTTTGCTGTTCGTTCCTATAAAATAAACATCATAAAAAGAGCAAGAGCTTTTTCTTTTTTCACTCACTGTTATATTAATGAGAACTCCAGCATAGATGTAGTAGAGATGTTGATGCAAACGCAGTACAGTCCACTCACAGCAGTGACTCAGGTTGGCTAGTTAGTGATTTAAGAGACGATTAAGTGCAATAATGTTGAGTAGGGCTGTAACGATATGCGTATCGAAATCGCGATACGCAGAGCCACGATCCGTATCGCAATACAAGAAGGCAGAATCGCGGTACACCCTTTCAAACTTCTCCTCAGCCCAAAAACAGAGGCGCTTCCAAACTTCAATTTATGAATACTTTACTTTTTATTTAAATTACATTTTAAACTTACTTTTATTTTTTTATATCTATTAGTAAGTCGTTTTTTTCGCCGACCTGCGACAATCTTCTGCGAGTCACGCAACGTCCACACTCGCCACTGGCAGAGCATTCGTTTCTTTTACGCGGTCGCCATTCTGGTTGCGACGCGGGGAGCGAATCTGTAAACAAGCAGCTCATTGGCTGGCTAGGTGTGCCACAAGCCAATCACAATCACTTGACCGGAAAGGCATGCAGTGTTGCCAGATTGGGCAGGTTTAGGTGCTTTTTGGTTGGTTTTGAACATATTTTGGGGTGGAAAACGTTAGCAATATCTGGCAACACTGAAGGCATGTCTGCTTGGGCGGAAGCCTTCTGCGGCAGTTACATTTTGACACGCGAGCAATGTTTCACCATAAAAATTCCGTAATTTCCATCTGTTTTCCGCGATCACAGAAAATCATCGGCCCTATGAGAGTGAGACAGTGAGAGAGCCACCCCCCCCCCCACCCCCCCCCCAAAAAAAAAAAAAAAAAATCTTAACGGATTTACACGATTTGGAAAAATTACTTTTTCAGAACCGAAAAAAGCAGAGCTTCCGGCTCAACAGTATTATTTTGAGAAATAAAACAGTCTTTGGATATACATTTGTTCATTTTTGCATACATATTACTCATTCTCTGCAGTGGTCTGAATTATTTGTTATTAAATAGTTAATGTAAGTAAGTAAATGTTAATAAGTCAAATTTACTACTTTAAAAAAATTTTTTTAAAAAATCGTGGGCGTATCGAATTGTGGGTCAAAAGTCGCGATACGAATTGAATCGTGAGTTGGGTGTATCGTTACAGCCCTAATGTTGAGTCTTTGGAAGCTGATCTGTTTGAGAAGACTAAAGTACTAAAGCACTGGTGCATCTTTACGTAGAGACGGAGCGAAAGCTAAATCCCACTGCACCGCTATCAGTCAGAACTGCAAGTTTAACCAAAAAAGATCACATTTCTTGTAAAGATTTACATACAAGTCGTTCAAGATGGATTTTTTTTTCCACTGAACATCTTGGAGTACGTTGCGTAATGTTTGTGTCCATCATCTCAGATAAACAGAGAGAAATGGGGCCGAGTGGTAAGGAGAGGAGCGTGCCAAACTTCTGTGTAGGTGCCCAGCCTCTGATAAGGAAACCTGAGTGAGTATACCGAGTCCCTGGGATGAACAGATCTCATTTATTTTTCTTTCTCAATATAATACAATACTGATATCGAAAATCATGAGTGTTCAGAGCACGTATACGAAATGGTCCGTGCGTCTCTGTATACAATACTGAGCTCGAATCAGCTGAACATTGCTCTAAATTTATCCTGAAATTCCATATTAAGAATCTATAGGGGTTTTTTATTGTTTTTTCTTCTTCTTTTCCTTCTCCGTAGAAGTGGATCGGTATTATTTAAGGGAAACCAGGACAGGCAGAGAGAGCGTCCACACAGGAGGTCACTACACCTGCTGCCGTCACGTCCTGTCCTCCCTGAGACGGAACCCCCCGGCCGCGCACACAAACCCTGCCTCGCCGTGGAGGAGGTAGGGGGACACCAGGTGGACAGAAACCGTACTTTTGAACCCAGGGCTCTAAGGGGTCCATGAAGTGTAATCAGGTGGTACTTTTAGTTATTATATTTAATCTAATCTCGAGTTCTTATAACTGATCACTTGAATGGAATGCGTTTAATCCAAACCTTAACAAATAAAAAATATACGTTTATTTATATAAATTGCTTTGGATATGAGCAATCGCGCACTCTGATTGGCTCCTCTACTACTAGGATATCAGCTCATATACCATGAGTAGAGGAAAACAAAATGGTGGCGTGTATTGCTGAACCAACCGAGGATGAAATAAAAACTACTCGGAAACAAAATAACCCCAAAAATGGAATGAAAGTATTTGATGGAAAGAACATATCTTTTTTTTACCCCCCAAGAATTATTATAGCATTTTTCACAAATTGCTCCTGTCATTTTGCCAGTTTGTTTACATTTTAAGCGGAAATTTTGTTGGATGTTTTGTATAAAGTTTTTATTTATCGAATTTGCAAAAAAAAAATCCTCTTTTTCTCAAAATCCAGTGAATGTGGATTGAAAAAAGTTATTCCACTCAATCTCGTCTTAACGCGGTTAATAGTTGACTCATGTACGACTAAATAACTGTTAATTATTTTTTTCGCGGTGTGGTTTCCATCAAATCCTGCGCTCTGATTGGCTGGCGAGCGGGTCCGTATCCTACGATACGGACCCTGGTTGTGGACCTCTGGTGACTCACTTGTTCACGACAGCAACAAACATAGTAGCATTTTTTGTCAACATTTATCTTTCTTTAAAAATTTTTTTTATAAGGTTTATTTACAAGATTATTAAAAATCTTATAAATTTTTGCCAGCATTTCTCAGGAGAATAGCATTAATTTTACAGCATGGACAGCGATAACGACAGTCTTCACAGCGAAAGCGAGTTTTACTACCCTGAGGAAGAAGAAATAAAAGAAAACATTTCAGGAGAAAGCTAAAAACCTGGAGTTTGCATGTTCTCCCCGTGTCCGTGTGGGTTTCCTCCGGGTGCTCCGGTTTCCCCCACAGTCCAAAGACATGCAGGTTAGGTTAACTGGTGACTCTAAATTGACTGTAGGTGTGAATGTGAGTGTGAATGGTTGTCTGTGTCTGTGTGTCAGCCCTGTGATGACCTGGCGACTTGTCCAGGGTGTACCCCGCCTTTCGCCCGTAGTCAGCTGGGATAGGCTCCAGCTTGCCTGCGACCCTGTAGAAGGATAAAGCGGCTAGAGATGATGAGATGAGCTAAAAACCTCTAACTGTTGCTAACGCCGAGCAAAAACATGGCTGAATTCTGAATGACTCAATTTTGTATAAATAGGGGACGACATAGGCGGCAAAATGTAGTTTTTTCCTGCCATGGAAGTGCACTTGTATACCGAGGAGGAAGCAATTTGCATTACAGCCGTGAATGAGGATTCAAAATGGCTGCTCGGCTCGGTTTTCCCTTTCGGGTGCTCTCGTTTTCTGTTAGAATTTGGTAAAGAAAAAAATAAATATATTATTTACCAGCTTAAGGTCGGTCCGTATGGTGAAATACCGTGACCTCGGCCCAGAGGGCCTCGCTCAGTACTTTCAAGACCTCGGTCACGGTATTTCATAATACAGACCTCCCAGCTGGTAAATAACACACACATACATACACATATATATCTGTAAATAATGTCAAATTTAAATTAATAAAACATGTTCAAGTGGGAAGCTTCAGTGAATAGTTTGAGAGATGTGAAATGTGTTTAATGATGTTAATCAGTAATATACTTGAGTTAACACTGTTTTCATTCCACTTTTATTAAACACACAAACACTTAAATGCTAAATATTGTAGAACACATTGAAGTAAAACTACTGATGAGATCTGCAGATCGTTAGTTAGTTAGTTAGTTAGTTAGTTAGTTAGTTAGTTAGTTAGTATTTAAAAACAGTTGAAGGAGTCACTGCTTCTTCTCGTGCATCAGCTATAGTTGACTGTTTGTTTATTTGCTGCAGATTTTGTTAGCTGGCTCAGTCGAGCTACCCGGGGTGGGCGTCACGCACACAGAGCAGTTCCCACCCACCCATTCACACGTTCACCACCTATAAGCAATTTCGAGTAGCCAGTTAACCGAACCGCATGTCTTTGAACGGTGGAGGAACTCCACAGACAAGGGGACGTTCAAACCTGGAACCTTCTTCCTGTCCGGCGACAGTACTGACCCCTGTGCCGCCATGACTGAGTTGCTTCTTTCTTTCTTTCTTTCTTTCTTTCTTTCTTTCTTTCTTTCTTTCTTTCTTTTTCTTTCTTTCTCTTTTTCTTTCTTTTTCTTCCTTTCTTTCTCTCTTTTTCTTTCTTTTTCTTCCTTTCTTTCTCTCTTTTTCTTTCTGTCTTTCTTTTTCTTTCTATCTTTCTTTTTCTTCCTTTCTTTCTTTCTTTTCTTTCTCTTCTTTCTTTTTCTTTCTCTTCTTTCTTTCTTTTTCTTTTTCTTTCTTTTTCTTCCTTTCTTTCTCTCTTTTTCTTTCTATCTTTTTCTTTCTTTTTCTTTTTCTTCCTTTCTTTCTCTCTTTTTCTTTCTATTTCTTTCTTTCTCTTTCTCTCCTTTTTCTTTCTGTCTCTTCTTTCTTTCTTTCTTTCTTTCTTTCTTTTCTGTCTCTCTTTCTTTCTATTTCTTTCTATCTCTTTCTTTCTTTCTCTTTTTCTTCTTTTCTTTCTTTCTTTCTTTCTCTTTTTCTTCTTTTCTTTCTTTCTTTCTCTTTCTTTCTTTTTCTTCTTTTCTTTCTTTCTTTCTCTTTCTTTCTTTTTCTTCTTTTCTTTCTTTCTTTCTCTTTTTCTTCTTTTCTTTCTTTCTTTTCTTTCTTTCTTTTTCTTCTTTTCTTTCTCTCTTTCTCTTTCTTTCTTTTTCTTTTCTTTCTTTCTCTTTCTTTTTCTTCTTTTCTTTCTCTCTTTTTCTTTCTATCTTTCTTTTTCTTCTTTTCTTTCTCTTTTTCTTTCTTTCTTTCTTTCTTTCTTTCTTTCTTTCTTTCTTTCTCTTTCTTTCTTTCTCTTTCTTTCTTTCTTTCTTTCTTTCTTTCTCTTTCTTTCTTCTCTTTCTTTCTTTCTTTTTCTTTCTTTCTTCTCTTTCTTTCTTTCTTTCTTTCTTTTTCTTTCTTTCTCTTTCTTTCTTTCTTTTTTCTCTCTTTCTTTTTTCTCTTTTTTTCTCTTTCTTTCTTTTTCTTTCTTTCTTTCTTTTTTCTCTTTTTCTTTCTTTCTTTCTTTTTTCTCTTTCTTTTTTCTCTTTTTTTCTCTTTTTCTCTTTTTTCTCTTTTTCTCTTTCTTTCTTTCTTTCTTTCTTTCTCTCTTTCTTTCTTTCTTTCTTTCCTTTCTTTCTCTTTTTCTTTCTCTCTTTCTTTCTTTCCTTTCTTTCTCTTTTTCTTTCTATTTCTTTTTCTCTTTCTTTTCTTTCTCTTTCTTTCTTTTTCTTCTTTTCTCTTTCTTTCTCTTTCTTTCTTTCTTTTTTCTCTTTCTCTTTCTTTCTTTCTTTCTTTTTCTCTTTCTATTTCTTTCTTTCTTTCTTTCTTTCTTTCTTTTTCTCTTTCTATCTCTTTCTCTTTTTCTTTCTTTCTTTCTTTCTTTCTTTCTTTCTTTCTTTCTTTCTTTCTCTTTTTTCTCTCTTTCTCTTTTTTCTCTCTTTCTCTTTTTTCTCTCTTTCTCTTTTTTCTCTTTCTCTTTTTTCTCTCTTTCTTTCTTTCTTTCTTTCTTTTTCTCTTCTTTCTTTTTCTTTCTTTTTCTTCCTTTCTTTCTCTCTTTTTTTCTTTCTTTCTTTTTCTCTTACTTACTTACTTACTTACTTAAACTACATGTTCATATGGAACCCCTCTGCATCCTTCTGTGTTTCAGGCCCTGAAGGAAAGCGACAGGGAGCACTACAGGAAGCTGGTGGAGATGGTGTCTGAGAAGTACTCGAAGAATAAACCGCTGCCGTTTGGACGAGTAAAACCACCAAAGTACGAACATTTCAAAATGATTGTTTTTGTATTGTTTATTGTTCAATAAACACGAAGCCATTTTCATTGGAATTTCATTCGTTAGCACCATAACAAAAACCCCTGTTAAATATCATGATCTCGATTCGCTTCTCAAAGCAGTTCCGTTTAAGAACATCAGTTGTGCTGTTTTTCTTCTTATCCGCTGTGACCATTGAGCACAGATGGTTGCACCACATGATCTTATACACACCTGTAGAAGGTGTATTGTAAGTCTACGGGGGGGTGAAAAATGGAAAAACTTCACTAACGGGTCTAATTTCTGTTTTTAGCACAACTTTTCCTCATGGCCGTACCACTCCTGAGGTCAGCAAACCGACACCCATCAAAGGTGAGTTCAATTAACCCTTTCTTGATTCTTCACATTCATGTGTATGGGTTAATGCTACTGCTGATTTAATTTGCATCCTGTGTATTCATAGTGAACCCTCATACACCAGTGTGGAGGAATTCCTCTTTAATAAACCATGTAAAAGACAGGTAACCCTTTTTTTTTCCCCCATCCCCCTCCTTAAAGCTAGACGGCCTTTCAATTTCATAAAATCGGTGAAATTTAGTTCCGTCTGAAATGTAGTGATTGTGATGCATGTTTATTTCTGTAATATCTAGCACAATATCAGGCCATTCTGTTCTGTGGCTGGGAAGTTATTTGCAACCCTGATTCCAAAAAAGTTGGGACAAAGTAGAAATTGTAAATAAAAATGGAATGCAATAATTTACAAATCTCAAAAACTGATATTGTATTCACAATAGAACATAGACAACATATCAAATGTCAAAAGTGAGACATTTTGAAATTTCGTGACAGCAACACATCTCAAAAAAGTTGGGACAGGGGCAATAAGAGGCTGGAAAAGTTAAAGGTACAAAAAAGGAACAGCTGGAGGACCAAATTGCAACTCATTAGGTCAATTGGCAATAGGTCATTAACATGACTGGGTATAAAAAGAGCATCTTGGAGTGGCAGCGGCTCTCAGAAGTAAAGATGGGAAGAGGATCACCAATCCCCCTAATTCTGTGCCAACAAATAGTGGAGCAATATCAGAAAGGAGTTCGACAGTGTAAAATTGCAAAGAGTTTGAACATATCATCATCTACAGTGCATAATATCATCAAAAGATTCAGAGAATCTGGAAGAATCTCTGTGTGTAAGGGTCAAGGCCGGAAAACCATACTGGGTGCCCGTGATCTTCGGGCCCTTAGACGGCACTGCGTCACATACAGGCATGCTTCTGTATTGGAAATCACAAAATGGGCTCAGGAATATTTCCAGAGAACATTATCTGTGAACACAATTCACCGTGCCATCCGCCGTTGCCAGCTAAAACTCTATAGTTCAAAGAAGCAGCCGTATCTAAACATGATCCAGAAGCGCAGACGTCTTCTCTGGGCCAAGGCTCATTTAAAATGGACTGTGGCAAAGTGGAAAACTGTTCTGTGGTCAGACGAATCAAAATTTGAAGTTCTTTATGGAAATCAGGGACGCCGTGTCATTCGGACTAAAGAGGAGAAGGACGACCCGAGTTGTTATCGGCGCTCAGTTCAGAAGCCTGCATCTCTGATGGTATGGGGTTGCATTAGTGCGTGTGGCATGGGCAGCTTACACATCTGGAAAGACACCATCAATGCTGAAAGGTATATCCAGGTTCTAGAGCAACATGTGCTCCCATCCAGACGACGTCTCTTTCAGGGAAGACCTTACATTTTCCAACATGACAATGCCAAACCACATACTGCATCAATTACTGCATCATGGCTGCGTAGAAGAAGGGTCCGGGTACTGAACTGGCCAGCCTGCAGTCCAGATCTTTCACCCATAGAAAACATTTGGCGCGTCATAAAACGGAAGATACGACAAAAAAGACCTAAGACAGTTGAGCAACTAGAATCCTACATTAGACAAGAATGGGTTAACATTCCTATCCCTAAACTTGAGCAACTTGTCTCCTCAGTCCCCAGACGTTTACAGACTGTTGTAAAGAGAAAAGGGGATGTCTCACAGTGGGAAACATGGCCTTGTCCCAACTTTGAGATGTGGTGTTGTCATGAAATTTAAAATCTCCTCATTTTTCTCTTTAAATGATACATTTTCTCAGTTTAAACATTTGATATGTCATCTATGTTCTATTCTGAATAAAATATGGAATTTTGAAACTTCCACATCATTGCATTCCGTTTTTATTTACAATTTGTACTTTGTCCCAACTTTTTTGGAATCGGGGTTGTAATTTGAGGGGATTAAAACAAATAATGTGCATGAAATCGCTCGCTTTGCGCAGTCAAGCAGACAGTAGAAGTCCGCATGTGTGTGTGCATGCGCAGGTTTACCATCATTCTGCTGTTAAACAAACAGCTGATCACACCGAGGTGCTCGCTGAGCACCGATATTTATTAGTTTGGTCCTGCGTTTCCTTTCCTTCGTATAGAACATAACATCTTTTCACTTTCTTTCCGTTACTGTAGTCGCTCTTTCACATTTCATTCACACACGTCCTCCATTTTTCTCCCCTGTTTCAAATTTGTATCCCATAATGCCTTGCGTGAACGGGGAAAGCCCACCCCACGTGATGTGATACATGACATAGTATCTTGAATTGGGTCATGGTGAAGCAGGAAAATATAGCCGAGGATTTAGGGCCATGTAGAGATGAATTCTTTAATTGTTCGATTTAAAAAAAAAAAAACTAATAAAATTGGAAGCCTGTGATTTCAAATTAAGTAGCTTTCAGTCCACTAAACAAAAATAATTACGTGTCGGGGGGGAAAATTCTTTTTATAGCCTACACTTGAAAAATCTGAAAGGCAGTACAGCTTTAATTTTTCATTATTTTCAATATTTTTTTTTTAAATTTAACTAGGCTTATTTGTCACTTGCAGTGCACAAGTCAGCGATGTCGGGAGGAAGAAACCAGACCAACCTTTGAAAAAAGGCAGGGTACGCACAGTATTTTGCTCAGTCTCAGTCCTGCTATTTATCGAGCTGTGTCCATGAATGAGTAGGACTTTGGTTTGTTTTGGCGTCTGTCCAGCTGTTAGACGTGGATTTGTCCGTCGAGGTAGAAACCCGGCTGAACCTGAAGGACCGCGAGTCGGCTGTGCAGACGACGCGCTCTGAACCTGACGCAGGGAAACACCTGGAGGAGGAGTTTCCCAGACTGACCAAGGTAAACTCTCACAGAACAACACACTTCGGGATGTGCTCTTCTACTGTACAGCGCGTCCTTAATCACTGTTATATCACAGCACGACACATCCAGGGATGAGAATTTTCCACGGATCCACGGAATTCCGAGTTTTTCCCGCTGAAAATGTCATTTTTGTGAAACGTGTAAATCCGTTGAGAGAATTTCGGGGTGTGTGTGTATGGTTAGTGATCTGTGGTCACCTTATAACGCAGACATCCCGAGTCTCTCGGAAGTTCCGGGAGTCTCCCGCATATTGATAGCGGCTCCCTGATGCCCGCAAATTGGAGAATATCTCCCGGAATCTAGAGCAAGCGAGCAAGAGCGTGCACGTGAAACATTGTCTACCTTGCGCATCTTAGAATGTGCGCATATGATGGAGCGCGAGAGAGAGACTGCGCGTGTGCCTGTTCATGGAGCGCATGCTAGACAAAGAGCATCCTGATTGGCTTATTTTGCTGAGTAACCCAATCAGCTTTCAGTGTGGGCGGGCTTTTATCTCTTTTCTTGAGGACCGACGTTTTCAGTTGAGTCAGTGCAGCCTACAGGACCGGCATGGCAGAGAGAGCAAGCGTGCCCAAAAAAACCAAAATACAAAACCCACTTCAGCTCAGATTACACAAAAGAATCTCCCTGTCTAATAATAATCTCCCTGCCTGATAATCTCCCTGCCTGATGATAATCTCCCTGCCTGATGATAATCTCCCTGTCTGATGATAATCTCCCTGCCTGATGATAATCTCCCTGTCTAATGAGGGTCAACAATAATGACAGTTTCGCGCGATGTACTGTTTGCAGCAGTGGTTTCAGCATTGCCCATGGTGGCTTAAATGATTGTAAAGGACATGTTGAGGTGAGGAGTGTCATTTCATGTGCATTATATTATTTAGGTCTACAACAGGCTGGCATGAAAAGACCAAACTTATTGAAGATTTCCGTAAAGTAACAATGTATGAATATACATCATATGTATCAAATACACGTCATATATAAGTGTGTATCTTTTATAAATGGGGTTAGCTTATCTAATGTAGCATGTTGGGGAGAATCATAGTATCATATCTATATTTCTGATAAAATTTTAGGTATGATGCCGTGTATAACTCTCCTACTTATTGCTCATTTCATAGGGGGACGGGGGGGAATTGCTGGCGTGTGCCGCGCGGGAGCGTCTGCCCAAATTTTTTAGGCCGAGATGAACTTTGGTTTTTGATTTTAAAAAAATTTCCAATATGTAATGCCAATTGTACATGCCTGTTCTTTAATTCAAAATCACCATCTTGATCTTCAGATTGACCATATGGTATCTGTATTACATTACACAACATCCTGTCCAGATTAGGGATGTTAACCGATGACCGTTTGACCGATGGTTGACCGAATCAACGTCAACCGGTTAATTTTTTTTTTGGTTGTCGGTGAAAAAAAAAATCAATCGTTTTGAAGCTGCCGATTTTGGAGCGGAGAACCTGGAATTCTGTGTTGTAAACGCTTGGACCATGTCATGCGGTGTAAGGACGACAGCTGACAAATCAGAAACACCCATTCAGTCATGTCCCACTGCCACTTGGCGGAAGAAAAAGTGTAGACACAGGCTTTTTAGAATAGTAATTTGTAAGCTGTGTTTTTTTTTTTTTTTAATTATTATTAGAAGGCACATGGAGTTTAGTCCTGCCTTGGCCAGTGCATTCTGAAAGTATGTTTCGGTCTGTAGCCAACAATGCATGTTATTGCAGATCATCTCTCTCCACACAAACTAAAGGCGCAGATGCCGACTTTTTCACGGCTTTTTCATGGACTGTAACGGCATTTGCTTATGTAGTAATTTTAATACAGAATTTACTCTGATGAAATTATTCAGACACTCCAACGCCCCCCCCCCCCCCCCCCCCCAAAAAAAAAAAAAAAAAAAAATCGGATCTGCACGAGCCGTGAAAAAGGCGCACTGTTTGGATCCCTGTTTAAACTCATAGGTTAACCGACTTTAACCGGCTAATGAGGCTCGGTGGTTGGTCAAGATTTTTTTTTTTTTAGTTTTCGCCATCCCTAGTCCAGATAAAACCTAGTTAGTACACACAACAGTTGAAAGGGAAGTGATGAGTGATGTTGAATGTTGCCTGCTTAATATGCAAGACCTCCTGCTACCATGATAACATCAGAAGAAAGCTTAAGAGAATTATATGACAGGACTTTTTTCGATAAATCAAACGGGATAAAGAACTGTTTCCGATGGGCATGGCTCGATAGTAGTGTTACCACGCAGATAGGGACACAAACTGTGACGACGTGCCTGACGGAACATATCCGAAAAGTGGACGTGCCGGGAAAGGTTCTGTATATTCTGTGCTGAGATGTGATCAATTATGGAAACGGAGGAGCTAGAAACGTCCAGGAGCACATCAAAACAAAAAAGCACAAAGGTATGTTTTACTTAAATTGTCAAAGATAGAGTCAGGAGGAATCTAATATATCGTTACGGTTACCTCCATTATCGCTCACGATATATATTTGTTATCTTAGTTTTTATAAACGGTTTAAACCATCATTGAATTTGAAAACATTCATTCATATATATATATGAGTGATTCCACGCTTATGGGTACTGAAATGGGGACATGAACTTTATTTTTAAAAATTCACCTAAAACCATTTTTTTTTTTTTTTACCATCAGGTCACAAAACATGTAATCTTTAATGAATGATAACTTTAATTTTCTGAGATGTAATAAAAACATATTTATATGCCAAAGTCAGAACGTAACAAGTGTTGTGGACATATAGATTCTCAATTTTAACAATGTAGAATTACTTTTTGAAACATAGGAAGGTGATGTTTTAGCAAATATAATTAATAAACATGTGTAGTAGAATAAACATACACATTCTTTCAATAAGATTAACATGGTATAGAGCTAGATTGTAATTAATTTGTAACAGACGCGAGATGGACAATCGTAACAGAAGTAATGGAACAGACATCATTTTGGAACTCATAGGCTTGACTTTGTCATATAAATATATTTTTATTACATCTCAGAAAATTAAAGTTATCTTTTAACATATCATTCATTAAAGATTACATGTTTTGTGACCTGATGGTAAAAAAAGAAATGGTTTTAGGTGAATAAGTTCATGTCCCCATTTCAGTACCCATAAGCGTGGAATCACTCGTATATATAAAAGGCACACCCCCCTTGAAACCCCCCCATGCACGCTTTGCGTGCGTTATGTCTGCCCTTGGCAGACATTTCAGAGGTTTTTTTTTTTTTTAAATGTCCCATTCTCATCCCTGCACATCACGATGCTTCATCTGCACCATTTGGGTTTTCATTCGTACAAAAACTGCACGTGTGTGATGCGATGCATTGCAGGAGATGCTTCAGGAGGTGAGTGCTGCTCTCGCACAGAGAGATCCTGACCTCATCCTGAGCAGCGCTTTCAAACTGCGCATCACTCAGAGAGACCTGGCAACCCTGCAGGAGGGAAGCTGGCTCAACGACGAGGTAAAATTAATGCAGCATGATGTCATGTGAGTGCAAGCGTTAATAAAATGCATATCGTGCTCTAAGTATTTAAGGAATAAATCCGGATATAGGACGCTCGTCAGTGTGTGAGTTCCTGTACCAGCCTGAAGCTGATTAATTTCCAATAACCGCATGTCCCGGAGTGTAGTATAGAACGTGCTAGAATGAGTATGTGAATAACAATAAGAATGAGTGAGTCTTATTCTGTAAAAGTTGTATCGAAGTACGTTAATCCTTTCTCTCTGTCAGGTGATTAATTTCTACCTTAACCTGGTGATGGGACGGGCGGAGCAGGAAGCAGGCAGGAGGAAGGTGTACTGCTTCAGCACCTTCTTCTTTCCTAAGCTGCACGGCGGTGGCCACGCTGCAGTGCGCCGCTGGACCAAGGCTGTCGACCTCTTCCTCTACGAAATCATCCTCATCCCCCTGCACCTGGGGGTCCACTGGTCTCTCGCTGTCAGTCGTTTTTCTATCAGTTCTTGGTTCCAAAGTTGCTCTGTTTAAGTTTTACAGAACAAGCTGATTGGATTCTGATTGGAGTTAACCCAACCACCCCCCTTTTTTTTTTTTTTTTGGTCTTGTCTAGGTTGTTGACTTCAGAGCGAAGTCTGTGAGGTCGTACGACTCCATGGGTCAGAGGCATGATGACATCTGTAACCTGATACTGTGAGTAGCCAGGCCCGATTGCTATGGAAACACATCGCACATCTTGGATCGTTGATTGCGTGACCTTTTGTTTTGTTTTGTAGGATGTACTTGAAGGAGGAGTACGAGATCAAGAAAAGCAAAGATCTAGAAATCTTAAAGTGGACCGTGACCAGCTTGCGAGCCACTGTAAGCTTTAAGCAGGATTTTAAAAAAAACAAACACCTCACCAGGTTTTTTTTTTCTGAATGGAATGATTGATTGATTTTTAAATTTTTAAAAAAATTAATTATAGGAGGTTCCTCAGCAGAAGAATGGAAGTGACTGTGGTGTATTTCTGTGCAAGTATGCCGACTACATCGCACGTGGACGCCCGTTTACCTTTAGACAGGTAACACACAGCCCTCATATCTCATACTGCAGATACAAGCAAATACAGAACAGTAACGGCTACCATCGCTAACTGACGCTGAAAGTTTTAGACTTCGCTATAGCCGGCTATAAGCCGTGTACGACAAGATTTACACTACGTTCAGACTGCAACCTGAAACGACCCATATCCGATTTGTTGTGAAATCCGATTTTTTTGTTAGGCCGTTCACATTACCAATTATATGAGACTTGTATGCGATCTCCAATATGAACGGAAAACGACCCAAAAGTGTCCCGCATGCGCAAATTGACATGTAATAAGCACATCTACGTAATACGTAAAAAAAAAAAAGCGCACTCTTCAAGTTTGCAAGTAAAGCATGGAGATGAGGCGAGACCTGGCGATGTGGTTTTTGTGGCGGCGGCGGAACTCACACAATAATCTGATTAATGTGGGCAGCAGACTAATGAGACCGAAGGTGTCAAATTACTGGAAATTTCCAGAACAATCTTATCTTGTAATACAGGATGGTTTAAGTTATAAATCAGTTATAGAAATGGTTTTATTTAATCAGGCTAACAGATCAACATCCAGGTCCCTACCAAATCCACCATTAGCTTGATCAATTCTATAAAAGTCTATTTAAATTCTGAAAACTGTACAAATGTTGTTGTTTTCCACCAAAGAGGCGGGATTAGCCAACGCAGAATAGTGACGTTTGTCTCTTGTTGATGACGTGTAGGTCGCATGAATGCGACCTGTCCGGTCAGACTGCAGTCGCATGTGAAAATAACGGATATGCATCGGAATTAGGACCACATATCCAAGCGGCCTGGGTCGCATGCGAAAAAATCGGATCTGTGTCGTTCAGATTGTCAATAACAAATCGGATACAGGTCGCATATGGGCAAAAAAATCGGATATGGGTCGTTTCAGGGTGCAGTCTGAACGTAGTCTAAGTGGAGTAACTGTTTTATTCTATCAATGTTCACTGGATTTTGAAAAACGGAGCATTTTTATTTTTTGCAAATTCAATAAATAAATAACTTTACACAACATCTGACAAAATAATTTCTGCTTGGACAGACTCGATGGCTGCATGAATTGACTTCAGTGTTTTTGTTTTTTTTGTAGAAAGTGCCGTCTTGCTATCGTTCCGAGGTATAGAATAGCTTTAGACGTTTATTTAATTCTTCCTTGGACATTTCAGTTCTGTAATTTTCAAACTGCTTTTGAACCAGTCTAAAAAAAAAAATTATAATAATGCTTAAAGATGAAGAATGTAAAAAAAAAAAAAAACAGGAGCAATTTGTGAAAAAATTGTGCTTTAATAATAATTCTTGGGGGGGGGGAGAAAAAGGACGTTTGTACCATCAAATACTTTCCATATTTTGTTGCTCCCTTTTTTTTGGGGGGGGTGGAGTTTGTTTTTGAGTAGTTTTTATTTCGTCCTCGGTTGGTTCAGCAACACGTTCCGCCATTTTGTTTTTCTCTACTCACGGTATATGAGCTGATATCCTAGTAGTGGAGTAGCCAATCAGAGCGCACGATTGCTCATATCCAGTGAATGTAGATAGAATAATTTGTTATACTTTTAAGCATGACCTTGAATAATGCTTGTTTAAAAAAAATTATTTTTCAGGACTGAATTCAGAGTGGTTGAGATTTGTGTCTGGGCTTTAATTTATTTTTTGGGGGGAAGCGATCCCATATCAACTCGCTCCATAGAAGCCCTACCTTCTTCCACACATCTCGCATTCGTAACGTTTTAGCCAGTGCTCTCATCTCGACTCGGTTTTCCCCACTATGACATCAAATTAAACGTGTGTGTAGCCTGGGCCCGCCCATCCTAAGCGTGACGCAACACGAGGGCCTGTTGCGAGCTTAGTCTGGCAAGGCAAGCTATCTACAGCTCTTCCAAGCTCCCGAAAAATCGGGAGCCAATCAACTTTGAGCATCTCCAACGGCCCTGGGTAGAAGCGTGTTCAAGGCACTGACGTAGTAGAACTGCGACCGGAAGCCATAGATTGTTTACAGAATCTATGCCGGAAGCGCTTCATTCACTAGAAACATTACGAACATGGAGCAAGTTCTCATTGAAAACGGAGCAAAGAGCAGCCCTGGAGGTATTTATTGAAAGGAAGGACGTTTTCGCCTTGCTCCCGACTGGCTTCGGTAAGAGTTTAATCTACCAGTTAGCCCCTTCGCGTCACGTATGTCAGAGGAAAGAGTGATGTGATTGGTTTAAGCTTCGTCACAGCCTTTTCTGGCTTCGACCAGTAGCAAACTGAGGCATTTCAGGGAGGCGGGTCAACCACGTGCTTTGGGAAACAGTTGGGCTTAATATCTTTGCCAGACCAAATGCTCGCAGAGCTTTGAAGTCACATTAGCCAGACTAACGTGTGTGTGTGTATAATGAACATCAGTGAAATATATTCTGTTTATTAAGGATGCACTGAAATTTAGGGTAATAATAAGTCACCTGGATTTGAACCTTTTCATGGTTTCTACAAGACACAGAAGACCTGTATCAGGTATCCATGGCCTGTTTTTTTCTCTCTCTGTCTGTCTGTCTCTCTCTCTCTGTCTGTCTGTGTGCAGTGTCACATGCCGTATTTCCGTAAACTGATGATCTGGGAGATTCTGAATCAGAAGTTGCTGCAGCAGTAGGAGGGCAAGAAAATAAACGAATAAAAACCCAAACTGACCAAAGCACCAGACCACACAACGTTCATCCTCCATGTTTCTCTCCAGACGCCTGCTTGTCTGCTTCTGTTCTGCCCTCGCCCCTGACCGGTTTGTTTAGACGGGTGGGTGGTGGTGTTTAAATCACAGGTGTGTGTGTGTGTGTGTGTGGGCTTAGAGGATGAAGGTTTGGGTTAGATGGTGAACCACATAATTAGTACATGGATTAAAAAAAAATTGTTAATGAAGCATTTGTCATTCCTAGAATTGTCTAATCGCCCTTTGTGTGTGTGTGTGTGTGTGTGTGTGTGTGTGTGAGGCTCTTGTGCTCCCTTTCTTGACTTTGAGACATGATTAAAGGAGTATCTGAATGTACACTAATGTATAAAAGTGCAGGACAGCCGTTTTTTTTTTTTAAATAAATGTGTACAATAACGATCCCTAAGCGGACTGAACCTATTGTAGTATTTTTTTTTTCTTTAACTACCAAATTTGAACAAGGAACAAAACAAAGATGTATTTATTCCCACACACGTGTGAGTCTTAATTCAATTGGATGTAAAAATGTTTTTTTTCTTTCATAGCAATCACAGGCAATGACGGAATTGAATGTATGTACGAATTTACGGTACCTGAGCTGCAGATTGCAGTGAGAGCAGCAGTATTTATCGCGCGTGGTTAAGTCCAGAGTGCCTTGATGATGGGTTTTCGTCCTAATAATAATAATAATTTATTATTATTATTATTATTATTTTTTTTTTTCTACTAAATCTACAGGAGTCAAATAGATTTACTTAAATACACTATTTGTGATACTGGAGGGGTGTGTGTGTGTGTGTGTGTGTGTGTGTGTGTGTGTGTGTGTCTGAAATGAAACCTTACTGAGGTATGTACAATATGAAGAGTGCGATGATGAAGCAGATACCTTTTTTTTAATATATATATATATTCGATTTGGATTATATGCTGTATTTGTAATGCAAGTATTTGTTTTCTTTTTCCAAACTGGAAGTGTGTAATGAATGCCAAACAGTTATGGTTATTGTTTTAGTTCTCTCAAATAGTGCATGGTCAAGGAAAGCCCTTTAAAAGGAGCAACAAGTAGCATTATTTATCTCTGGCCTGCCAATTATTATTGCGTTATGAAAAGCAGTTTTGTTTGGGTCATTCCCCCCCCCCCCAATAACCCCACCAGTAAGTAGAGTGGAGATGCTAAATTGCCTCTGTGTGTGTGTGTACACGTGTGCATGGTGTCTTGTGATGTGTCGTCCTGGCGTCCCAGGTGTATTCCTGCCTCACTCTTAGTGTTCCCGGGATAAACTCCGGATCTGCATCCACCGTGTTCCTGACCAGGCTTACTCAAAATGAGCGAATGACTCAGTATAGTCGTAGTTCGATGCCCGGCTGATTCAGAATCAGTATACAGCAGGTAGAAAGAGACCTTTTCATCCCCTTCATCTCTTCTCACCATGCAACATTCCGTTCTTTGTTCGCTTTAATCCGGATATTTCAGATTTTAGTGAAAAATTCTACTTTTTGCTCCTTTCTTTTCTTATGCAAACGTTATTTATGACCTGACACTTCCTTTATTTGTTTAAGCTGGACTATTAGTGTTATCTAATCTGTTTGTGATGTGTAAGATTTAAGGGGTGTGTGTGGTTTATAAGTTGAACTGAGATTTCAATGCCTACTGTATGTGTTTTTTTTTTTTTTTGTTCATGAAGAAAGTTGGTAATTATTTTTATAAAGAATAAAGTACTGGAGTGAAAACTTTTTTGTTCTGCCTGATTACAACCTGTGCACTGAATGTAGTGCAAAAGTTTGCACACCCTCAGGCCTTAGGAATGCCTCTGTTTCTTTTCCTCACTTCTTATGAAGACGCGAGGCAGAGATCCAAGCAAAAAGCAATCCAGGACGAATGTATTTGCAGAACGAAATCACATCCTCTATATCCTTGCACTTGCTGTAATGAATCGGCGTATTCATAAACATAGTGATCATTTAACGTTTATTGGTTAATGAAAATATTATTGACTACATGATGTTTCTTCAAAGCCGCAGTTTTATATTAGGTTTTATAAAATTTGTATTCGTTGTATTAAATATGACACTTTTTGTACATGTGCGTGATCTAGAAGTCAATCAATCAACCTTTTATTTCAGACACAAGAGTGGTCCATAGATACATAACTACATAAAAAAACAGACATATTATAGATTTAGTAAAAAATAAACAACTAAAAAAAAAAAATCATAGACATCCATGAAAAACTCAGGTCGTCACATACAATACAGACTGCATCTCCAATGGTTCCACAATGTGGAGGTAAATCTAACTGCACTCATTGCAGGATTCACTAAGGCTACAATTATACCATTGCTAGACGCTGTTAACCTACACATACATCTGTACATAAGATTCCTGAGTACAGCAGGACATGTGGGGACATCAACTTGCACAAAAAGATAACTAGCACTACTCCATCTGGGCACTTTTAATAACAGCCTCATTCCATCATTATATGCCACATGGAGCTTATGGATGCTACTACTCTTATATCTCCTCCACAGATGGGCAGTGTACATCGGCATACAAAATGCTTTAAAAAGTGCTACTTTAACATAGGATGAACACATTCCAAATTTTCTTATAAGCATGTTAGCTTGAGCATATACCATTCGATACTGTCTATAGATATCACAATCATCAGACAAATCATCAGTTATGTAATGGCCCAGATACTTGGCCTCACTGCATATGCTGAGAGCTATACCAGACAAGAAGAAATTAGGAATGGGCAATTTCTTATCATCTTTACTTCTAATAATCATTATATTACTCTTCTTGGCATTGTACAACCCCGATTCCAAAAAAGTTGGGACAAAGTACAAATTATAAATAAAAACGGAATGCAATGATGTGGAAGTTTCAAAATTCCATATTTTATTCAGAATAGAACATAGATGACATATCAAATGTTTAAACTGAGAAAATGTATCATTTAAAGAGAAAAATTAGGTGATTTTAAATTTCATGACAACAACACGTCTCAAAAAAGTTGGGACAAGGCCATGTTTCCCACTGTGAGACATCCCCTTTTCTCTTTACAACAGTCTGTAAACGTCTGGGGACTGAGGAGACAAGTTGCTCAAGTTTAGGGATAGGAATGTTAACCCATTCTTGTCTAATGTAGGATTCTAGTTGCTCAACTGTCTTAGGTCTTTTTTTTGTCGTATCTTCCGTTTTATGATGTGCCAAATGTTTTCCATGGGTGAAAGATCTGGACTGCAGGCTGGCCAGTTCAGTACCCGGACCCTTCTTCTACGCAGCCATGATGCTGTAATTGATGCAGTATGTGGTTTGGCATTGTCATGTTGGAAAATGCAAGGTCTTCCCTGAAAGAGACGTCGTCTGGATGGGAGCATATGTTGCTCTAGAACCTGGATATACCTTTCAGCATTGATGGTGTCTTTCCAGATGTGTAAGCTGCCCATGCCACACGCACTAATGCAACCCCATACCATCAGAGATGCAGGCTTCTGAACTGAGCGCTGATAACAACTTGAGTCGTCCTTCTCCTCTTTAGTCCGAATGACACGGCATCCCTGATTTCCATAAAGAACTTCAAATTTTGATTCGTCTGACCACAGAACAGTTTTCCACTTTGCCACAGTCCATTTTAAATGAGCCTTGGCCCAGAGAAGACGTCTGCACTTCTGGATCATGTTTAGATACGGCTTCTTCTTTGAACTATAGAGTTTTAACTGGCAATGGCGGATGGCACGGTGAATTGTGTTCACAGATAATGTTCTCTGGAAATATTCCTGAGCCCATTTTGTGATTTCCAATACAGAAGCATGCCTGTATGTGATGCAGTGCCGTCTAAGGGCCCGAAGATCACGGGCACCCAGTATGGTTTTCCGGCCTTGACCCTTACGCACAGAGATTCTTCCAGATTCTCTGAATCTTTTGATGATATTATGCACTGTAGATGATATGTTCAAACTCTTTGCAATTTTACACTGTCGAACTCCTTTCTGATATTGCTCCACTATTTGTCGGCGCAGAATTAGGGGGATTGGTGATCCTCTTCCCATCTTTACTTCTGAGAGCCGCTGCCACTCCAAGATGCTCTTTTTATACCCAGTCATGTTAATGACCTATTGCCGATTGACCTAATGAGTTGCAATTTGGTCCTCCAGCGGTTCCTTTTTTGTACCTTTAACTTTTCCAGCCTCTTATTGCCCCCGTCCCAACTTTTTTGAGATGTGTTGCTGTCATGAAATTTCAAATGAGCCAATATTTGGCATGAAATTTCAAAATGTCTCACTTTCGACATTTGATATGTTGTCTATGTTCTATTGTGAATATAATATCAGTTTTTGAGATTTGTAAATTATTGCATTCCGTTTTTATTTACAATTTGTACTTTGTCCCAACTTTTTTGGAATCGGGGTTGTATTTAATATCGAAGTCATAGCCATACTGAGAGCACATTCTCAACAGCTGTTGAAACCCAGCACTGCATGGACACAGAATCACCAAATCGTCTGCATACATCAGGTGATTGAAGTGTCCTGTGTTTATTGAAAAAGCAGTATGCTCAAGGGTTACTGATTCTTTTCTTTTCAAACTTTTTTTTTTCTATCTAGAAACCTTTTGGGTGTGCAAACTTTTGCACTGTATATTATATGCACTGACAATATTTCACCACCAGGTGGAGCCATCAAGTCTGTTAAGCGGGTGATGGTAGAAGCAGCCATTTTCTTGGACAGACTTCATATAAGGACTTTTTGTGTGGTATAAATAAGTAAAGCTTTTTTTTTTAACTCAAGTCAACTGTATGTTTATGATTTAATCTTTAAAAAAATTGACAATACACGACAAACTCCCCTGAATGTACAGTAAAAATAATTTCAGGCTTCAACCCACACACACACTGGGAGAGAGTAAAAAGTAAGAAATAAAATACTTGGTGTTATGCTGTTGTAGGAAAATAATCAACGAGCTTCATCAGGATGTGGTCACTAAAGTGGTTCATTCCTATATTACACCCCAGCGATTTGATTAAAACAGCTCTAGACAAATTGCGGACCCACAGACACCATGTTGGTTCTGGAAAGTTCTGCTTGATGTCGGTACCTGGTCTCTGAAGCTCACTTTAGTAACCGTTCCCTCTGGTTAGGTTTTCACTGCTAAACCTGCCTTGAATTTGGAATGGAAACGAAAACAACCCGGTTCTCACCTGAAATGAAATAAGACTGCCCACATCCTGCCTTGCCCCCACACCATCCACTGGTTAATTTATCACCATGTCTTAATTATTCACACACCCGTGTGTGAGAGAGATGGAGACATCAGCAGCTGGTGCTCATGGGAGTGTAAGATGATCTACTGTCCTGCATACAATATCTGAGAAAGATCTGGACGTGTGTGTGTGTAAACAATATGATGAGCATCGTCGTTTGAGTAGCAAGTGCTGATAGACCATAATTTTACTTCATCGTGGAAGATGATTAGCAGATTATAAATGGCAGTTATGTGAGGTCGTGTTGAACAGGCTGACGTCTACTGTACAAGCTGTAACTAGTAGCCTACCGCATGTCTTTCCTGTGCTACACCTGTATATTATTTAGTAATGATTTATAATCCCACTATCTGGTGTCACCCAGAAGACAATGGATTCCATTTTAGTCGCGTTCCTCTCCAGGAAGTTTCTTCTTGCCACCTGTGTCACCTCTGGTTTGTTCACGAGGGATCTGGAAAACTTGTTAAATCGAATTGAACTGAAGACGCACATGGAAAATGCCTGGTGCGGTCCTAATCCCAGAGCTCTTCTAAATATAATCATCAACAGTCTGTAATTCTTCAGGAGGCGGAATCCTCACCGTAAACTTTTGTGCCACAGGTCGAAGCACGGCACGGCGTGTAGGCGCACATACTTCTGCCCACCAGAGGAGCACTCGAGGCAGCCGTAGACGGTCTCTCTGCGCTGGTGGGACTTGCTGCAGAGAGCACACAGGCCTTTGGGGATGTTATGGTTGAGCAGGTTGACGCGAGTGTGCTTGTCCTCACGCAGGTACGATGTGGACAGGTCGGTCATGCTGGCCGCTTTCTCGTAGTAATCCGCCACGTCATCCATGTACAGGTCTGAGTGCGTGAGCTCCTCGAACGTTCTGTCGTCTGTGACGGGGAAGGAAAATGACCCATCGTGAAACTTGTTCTACTTTGCTCAACGCTAATTAGCAATTATTTTAAAGATTATATATAGGCTATTACACGGCTGCGCGAAGATATGAAGTTTATCTTCAAGTGGTGAACACGAGAAGATAAACTTCATATCTTCTCACCACTGTGTAATGTTCTTTATATTATACAGTGGGGCAAAAAAGTATTTCGTCAGTCACCAATTGTGCAAGTTCTCCCACTTAAAAAGATGAGCGAGGCCTGTAATTTTCATCATAGGTACACTTCAACTATGAGAGACAGAATGAGAAAAAAAATCCAGAAAATCACATTGTCTGATTTTTAAAGAATTTATTTGCAAATTATGGTGGAAAATAAGTATTTGGTCAATAACAAAAGTTCATCTCAATACTTTGTTATATACCCTTTGTTGGCAATGACAGAGGTCAAACGTTTTCTGTAAGTCTTCACAAGGTTTTCACACACTGTTGCTGGTATTTTGGCCCATTCCTCCATGCAGATCTCCTCTAGAGCAGTGATGTTTTGGGGCTGTCGCTGGGCAACACGGACTTTCAACTCCCTCCAAAGATCTTCTATGGGGTTGAGATCTGGAGACTGGCTAGGCCACTCCAGGACCTTGAAATGCTTCTTATGAAGCCACTCCTTCATTGCCCGGGCGGTGTGTTTGGGATCATTGTCATGCTGAAAGACCCAGCCATGTTTCATCTTCAATGCCCTTGCTGATGGAAGGAGGTTTTCACTCAAAATCTCACGATACATGGCCCCATTCATTCTTTCCTTTACACGGATCAGTCGTCCTGGTCCCTTTGCAGAAAAACAGCCCCAAAGCATGATGTTTCCACCCCCATGCTTCACAGTAGGTATGGTGTTCTTTGGATGCAACTCAGCATTCTTTCTCCTCCAAACACGACAAGTTGAGTTTTTACCAAAAAGTTCTATTTTGGTTTCATCTGACCATATGACATTCTCCCAATCCTCTTCTGGATCATCCAAATGCTCTCTAGCAAACTTCAGACGGGCCTGGACATGTACTGGCTTAAGCAGGGGGAGACGTCTGGCACTGCAGGATTTGAGTCCCTGGCGGCGTAGTGTGTTACTGATGGTAGCCTTTGTTACTTTGGTCCCAGCTCTCTGCAGGTCATTCACTAGGTCCCCCCGTGTGGTTCTGGGATTTTTGCTCACCGTTCTTGTGATCATTTTGACCCCACGGGGTGAGATCTTGCGTGGAGCCCCAGATCGAGGGAGATTATCAGTGGTCTTGTATGTCTTCCATTTTCTAATAATTGCTCCCACAGTTGATTTCTTCACACCAAGCTGCTTACCTATTGCAGATTCAGTCTTCCCAGCCTGGTGCAGGTCTACAATTTTGTTTCTGGTGTCCTTTGACAGCTCTTTGGTCTTGGCCATAGTGGAGTTTGGAGTGTGACTGTTTGAGGTTGTGGACAGGTGTCTTTTATACTGATAACGAGTTCAAACAGGTGCCATTAATACAGATAACGAGTGGAGGACAGAGGAGCCTCTTAAAGAAGTTGTTACAGGTCTGTGAGAGCCAGAAATCTTGCTTGTTTGTAGGTGACCAAATACTTATTTTACTGAGGAATTTACCAATTAATTCATTAAAAATCCTACAATGTGATTTCCTGGATTCTTTCCCCCCATTCTGTCTCTCATAGTTGAAGTGTACCTATGATGAAAATTACAGGCGCCTCTCATCTTTTTAAGTGGGAGAACTTGCACAATTGGTGGCTGACTAAATACTTTTTTTCCCCACTGTATGATACGGACACATCCACAGAAATAAAATATGCAAGTTGATTAAAAGAATTTTAATTTTGAACTGGCTCACCATTTTGACAATGCAGTGGGAAAACACTGGGAGTGATATCAGAGTGAAATATTAGGAATTATTATACACACGACACTTTTTCCATGGAATAAAAGCACGTGTTGTATTTCCTTTTAGCAGGTTTCACTCATTTGGCTTGACAGCATGCAATATTGTTAGCATATCGCTTATCCTACGTGTATTACGTCTCTCTACCCAATGGAGAATGAGCATTGAATATGGTTTACGATATTGCATGGTTGTCAAGACAACATGTCACACATCAGAGAAGTAAAACTTCCACGCTAGCGAACGACTGGGACAATTTGTAAACAAACATGGCCGCCAGGTTTGCTTCATTTAAAAAAATATGGAAAATTTTGAGAGAATTCTGAAAGAAAAAAATGCGTTGAACACCTGAAAGGAATGTGTATGTATAATAATAATAATAATAATAATAATAATAATATTGGCTGCCTTTTTGTGGTCTATCAGATATATTCCATTCAGCGACTCATCTTTGACTCGTTCAGTATCATGCGAGCTGAATGGAATATATCTGATATACCATTCAACGCCAACCAATATTATTTAAATACAGTTAGGTCCATATATATTTGGACACTGACACAAATTTTGTTTTTTTACCTGTTTACTGAAACATATTCAAGTGTTTGTTATATAATGGACATGGACATAAAGTCCAGACTTTCAGCTTTCATTTGAGGATATCCACATTAAAATTGGATGAAGGGTTTAGGAGTTTCAGCTCCTTAACATGTGCCACCCTGTTTTTAAAGGGACCAAAAGTAATTGGACAATTGACTCGAAGGCTATTTCATGGGCAGGTGCGGGCAATTCCTTCGTTATGTCATTCTTAATTAAGCAGATAAAAGGCCTGGAGTTGATTTGAGGTGTGGTGCTTGCATTTGGAAGATTTTGCTGTGAAGAAAACATGCAGTCAAAGGAGCTCTCCATGCAGGTGAAATAAGCCATCCTTAAGCTGCGAAAACAGAAAAAACCCATCCGAGAAATTGCTACAATATTAGGAGTGGCAAAATCTACAGTTTGGTACATCCTGAGAAAGAAAGAAAGAAAGCACTGGTGAACTCATCAATGCAAAAAGACCTGGATGCCCACAGAAGACAACAGTGGTGGATGATCGCAGAATAATTTCCATGGTGAAGAGAAACCCCTTCACAACAACCAACCAAGTGAACAACACTCTCCAGGAGGTAGGCGTATCAATATCCAAATCTACCATAAAGAGAAGACTGCATGAAAGTAAATACAGAGGGTTCACTGCACGGTGCAAGCCACTCATAAACCTCAAGAATAAAAAAGGCTAGATTGGACTTTGCTAAAAAACGTCTTAAAAAGCCAGCACAGTTCTGGAAGAACATTCTTTGGACAGATGAAACCAAGATCAACCTCTACCAGAATGATGGAAAGAAAAAAGTATGGTGAAGGCGTGGTACAGCTCATGATCCAAAGCATATCACATCATCTCTAAAACATGGTGGAGGCAGTGTGATGGCTTGGGCATGCATGGCTGCCAGTGGCACTGGGTCACTGGTGTTTATTGATGATGTGACACAGGACAGAAGCAGCCGGATGAATTCTGAGGTATTCAGAGACATACTGTGTGCTCAAATCCAGCCAAATGCAGCCAAACTGATTGGTCGGCGTTTCATAATACAGATGGACAATGACCCAAAACATAAAGCCAAAGCAACCCAGGAGTTTATTAAGCAAAGAAGTGGAATATTCTTGAATGGCCAAGTCAGTCACCTGCTCTCAACCCAGTTGAGCAGCATTTCACTTGTTAAAGACTAAACTTCAGACAGAAAGGCCCACAAACAAACAGCAACTGAAAACCGGTGCAGTAAAGGCCTGGCAGAGCATTAAAAAGGAGGAAACACAGCGTCTGGTGATGTCCATGAGTTCAAGACTTCAGGCAGTCATTGCCAACAAAGGGTTTTCAACCAAGTATTAGAAATGAACATTTTATTTACAATTATTTAATTTGTCCAATTACTTTTGAGCCCCTGAAATGAAGGGATTGTGTTTAAAAATGCTTTAGTTCCTCACAGTTTTATGCAATCATTTTGTTCAACCCACTGAATTAAAGCTGAAAGTCTGAACTTCAACTGCATCTGAATTGTTTTGTTCAAAATTCATTGTGGTAATGTACAGAACCAAAATTAGAAAAACGTTGTCTCTGTCCAAATATTTATGGACCTAACTGTATATCACTCAGATCCGCAATGTATTTCATATGGAAAATGTGAGTTTTTCAATGAGAGGATAAACTTCATGACGTTCTTCAAGCCATCATGTGATTTTCTTTTTATTATATCGACACATTCACAAACAAAAAGTACCCAAATTTATCAAAACAAAACTTATCATCGATTTCCTCACGAGCGATTATATAGAGATTTATGTCACGGTTTTGGTTCTCCATGTCCCGAATGAAGCTCGAATAGAAAATACAAGTGGCGAGTGATGCATTTCCCAGTAAAACACTTGCGTCTGTATAAGATAAAAGAATAAAAACACAAAGAGCTTTCTGACTACATTTCTCAGAATGCACTGCAGCTGGGAAACCGTGATTTGTTGTCTCAGAGGTTTTTTTCTTGTAAATTTACGACTTTAAGCTGGGAAATTGAGCTTTTCTCTAAGAATATTATCCCTCTGTACTTTCTCTTACCTACAATGGCACCAATACACCGTCATACGGGGTCACTGGCATTCTGTGTGTGTGTGTTTGGCCTGCTAGCTTCCCCAGGCTAATCCGTACACCAAGCTGACTTCACTTTTCCCAGTAAAGCCTAGGTCACAACCGGACGTACAATTTTTTGGCCGTGCAATTTTTGGCGTTTCCCAAATCGCTGCGTTTTTTTTTGTTCGTGGAGAAAGACGTACGTTGGCCGTAAGTTTGTCTTGCAACCTTAAAAAACCGTAAGCGCCCGTAGAGTTTGTTTGACATGACAAAGAACCTCTGCGGCCAGTCTATGGCTCGAAAATCAGCACGTCACATGCGCGTCCTCCTTGCGTTTCTTTCATTTTTTGCACGTAGACCGGCCGTAGGAGCACGTACGGCTGGTTGTGACCGAGGCATCAAACACTTGTGTCCATATAAGATATAGAAATATGGAAAAGTGTTGCTATTTGACGAGCCACATGAAATCCTGTTTGGAATTTGCCAAAAGACACTCAGGAAAAAGGTTGTGGGAAAAAGTTCTTTGGTCTGATCAGACAAAAAATGTAACGTTTTGCATTTTGGCCTTGACACAAAGCCCTGGTAGAAACCCAACACTACTCACCACCTTGACAATAACATCCCCATAGTAAAGTATGGTGATGGTAGTATCATGTTAAGGGTTACCCTTGACCTCTTGGTTGCTTTTCTGACTAATCCCCTCTTTACCCAGTCACTGATTTTTGCTGGACGGACTCCTGTTGGCAAAGTCGTAACTGGGCCACATTCCTTCCCTTTTTTAACAACGGATTTATTGGTGTTTTGCAGGATGTTCAAAGTTTAAGACACTTCTTCAGAACTTTGCATGATGCTCTGGGGTCTTCCAGGAACAGGTGCATTAATATTGAGATCATATGACTCGGTATCGTAGCAGGACGGATGGATACTTATACAATCACAACTTTTACAATATTGATTTTTCCTTCCACTTCAGAATTACAGAGTATTTTTATCCAGAATCATTCCATACGTATGCTATAATCCCAATTAAGGATTATGATCCCATTTAATTTCCAGGTTGTGAATACTTTAACACGGCGTACTATATGATGTGAGCAGGATCATATCGTCTGTCATTCGTTGTAAAAGGACACATCACATTACCTGCTCTGAAGGGGTTCCCATAAATGATTCCCGAGAAGAACCTTCGCAGCCTGCCGACTGAAAACCTGCCGATGAATCCTCCGAGCTGCTCGCGCATCTGTTCTCTCTCAAAGCCTCCAACTGACTCCGGTGCTACACAGATATCTGTTCAAACAGAGGAAAGGCAAGTTGGAAGAGATCTCATCTCATCTCATTATCTCTAGCCGCTTTATCCTTCTACAGGGTCGCAGGCAAGCTGGAGCCTATCCCAGCTGACTACGGGCGAAAGGTGGGGTACACCCTGGACAAGTCGCCAGGTCATCACAGGGCTGACACATAGACACAGACAACCATTCACACTCACATTCACACCTACGCTCAATTTAGAGTCACCAGTTAACCTAACCTGCATGTCTTTGGACTGTGGGGGAAACCGGAGCACCCGGAGGAAACCCACGCGGACACGGGGAGAACATGCAAACTCCGCACAGAAAGGCCCTCGCCGGCCACGGGGCTCGAACCCGGACCTTCTTGCTGTGAGGCGACAGCGCTAACCACTACACCACCGTGCCGCCCAGTTGGAAGAGATAAATATTGAAAATTATCATCCTTTTAGTCCACGTTCTTCCACTGAGAGCATGCGATATCAAGATTTTTGCTCCCATTTTCCTTCATAGTTGTGAAGGAAAGACTGTTTATAGCAACTATAATATAATAAGCGATAACTGTACAAACTTTCACATGTAAGTATAAACTGATAAAAAGTCTTCCGAGACATCCATGAACTTACCGAGACGTCCATCAAGACGCACATAAAGGTCAAATATACTGAAGGCTATGGTGGTGTGGGCGGGAATTACAATGGCTTTGTCACGGCCTCTGGGATTATGGATGTCATCTATCTGAAACTATAAGAGAGAGAGATGTGTGCGTAGCTTTACATGACACCATATGTTCATACACACGTTTCTGATTGTGTGCACGTGTTTACCCGCATGGTAGCCCCATGCATGCCAGCGTGGACGGTGAGAGAACACTGTCGCGTGGTGCGAATACTCTCCATGACGACGCACAATACGGTCCGTCCGCTGTCCTTAGACTGACGGATCAGACAGTGATCCAAATCGACTTTCCTGGACAGAAGACATCAGGAAATACAGTAGATAACAGAAAATCAACTTGCCAATGGACAGAGAGTTGAGTGCCAAAGATACACACCCCTCCTTTAAAACACATTTAATACATTATTGATGTAATGCAATAAATTTTGGCTGTGCATACACAGTATTAGCATTTAATATATTAACTCATCTGTATCTCCAAAAAACATTCTCATAATTCCACAATAAAAAGTCAGAAGTCATTGTCGCATCCACTACCTTGAGTTCAGCTCCCGTAGTAAGGTCGGAACCTCCACCTCATGTTTAGTCACAACCCCAAAGGACGCTTTGACCGCCACGGAGTCTGAACCGCTGATGTTGACGCCCACTTCGTGAATCAGATGGTTGCCCAGACGCCCATTTAGAGACACGTCTGACTTGTCTTCATAGTTGAGAAGCTGGTAAGAGGACACTCCTAATATCGAGAAACCGCTCAGGTTACACATCTCTTATGACAAATGCTTCACGCTTCAGATCTGTTTGCGTCTCATGTTATGTTGTAATGATGTGCGAATGTAAAAACGCATGAACAAAACGAAAAACATAACAGCAGGTCTGGAACCACAGCAAAACCAAAAGTATGTTGCGTTTGCACCAATAATGTGACATTAACTAACTATGCAACATTAATGTCTCATCTCATCTCATTATCTGTAGCTGCTTTATCCTTCTACAGGGTCGCAGGCGAGCTGGAGCCTATCCCAGCTGACTACGGGCGAAAGGCGGGGTACACCCTGGACAAGTCGCCAGGTCATCACAGGGCTGACACACAACCATTCACACTCACATTCACACCTACGGTCAATTTAGAGTCACCAGTTAACCTAACTTGCATGTCTTTGGACTGTGGGGGAAACCGGAGCACCCGGAGGAAACCCATGCGGACACGGGGAGAACATGCAAACTCCGTACAGAAAGGCCCTCGCCGGCCACGGGGCTCAAACCTGGACCTTCTTGCTGTGAGGCGACGGCGCTAACCACTACACCACCGTGCCGCCCACAACGTTAATGTAAAATCAGAAAATGATTTTTTATTGTTTTTTTGTTGTCGTGTTTTGAGGTTTTGTGTGCGTGTGCGTTTTTGGTTTTGCTGTTGTTTTGGTTTTTAAAGTACTAATGTATTTTAAGGTGGCCTATAAGTAAGAAAACAACGTAATAAACCATCAGTACACCATCAGTATATAGCCGTAAGCAGTAATGAAGGACCTGAGCACCTCCAGTATATCAAATTTGGCATGAATCCAACAAACTGCCTCGGAGAAGAACATCAAAATGTAAGATGTGTCAAAATGCACAAAACCCAAAAATAACTCACTTCCTGTTGAGTATGTCTAATACAATGTCTCATCTTATCTCATTACACCCTGGACAAATCACCAGGTCATCACAGGGCTGACACAGACAACTTGGAGTCACCAGTTAACCTAACCTGCATGTCTTTGGACTGTGGGGGAAACCAGAGCACCCGGAGGAAACCCACGTGGAGAACATGCAAACTCCGCACAGAAAAGCCCTCGCCGGCCATGGGGCTCGAACCCGGACCTTCTTGCTGTGAGGCAACAGCACTAATCACTACACCACCATGTCGCCCGTCTATTGCAATGTACGTAACAATTTTGTTCCTCTTGGGGCACCTCACACACCTACCAAATTTGACACGGATAGGTCAAACTATATACCGGGCAAAAGTCTCAATGACATGGGGGTGCTATGGAGTTCCCCAGACACACCCGGGGCCAAGCCTCTATCCCTGAGTAGCGGTGGTCAGGAGTGATGTGTGTACAAAATTTCATGAGTTTTCACCAATGGGAACCATCTCAAAAATGGCCAAGTCTTAAATAATAATAATAATAATAATAATAATAATAATCCTTAGGGGCGGCACGGTGGTGTAGTGGTTAGTGCTGTCGCCTCACAGCAAGAAGGTCCGGGTTCGAGCCCCGTGGCCGGCGAGGGCCTTTCTGTACGGAGTTTGCATGTTCTCCCCGTGTCCGCGTGGGTTTCCTCCAGGTGCTCCGGTTTCCCCCACAGTCCAAAGGCATGCAGGTTAGGTTAACTGGTGACTCTAAATTGACCGTAGGTGTGAATGTGAGTGTGAATGGTTGTCTGTGTCTATGTGTCAGCCCTGTGATGACCTGGCGACTTGTCCAGGGTGTACCCTGCCTTTCGCCCGTAGTCAGCTGGGATAGGCTCCAGCTTGCCTGCGACCCTGTAGAACAGGATAAAGCGGCTACAGATAATGAGATGAGATGAGATGAGAATAATCCTTAGGAAAACAAAACAATAGGGCTTTGCGCCTCAGTGTAGCGCCCTCTGGTGGACATTGGAGGCCATGCACCTCCTGTGCTTAGGCCTAATCAGAAAGTGACTTGTTGTTGTTGTTAATACATACTTGCTCTTATTGGTCATTATAGTGTCAGATTTCAGTATTTGCATTGATTGTAGCATAAAACCCAACTTTATCACATGATACGTGCAACACTGTCTCTCCTCAGAAGACTAGAAAGACACCAGATAGAATCAGAACACCATTTCGGTTCGTCAGAACTCTTACCCGCAGTGATCTCCTTTTCTCCCACGAGTATGTCCTTGAGTGAGAATGGTGTCGAGCCATATTTGTTCTTCTTCCAGAAATGCCTCCTCCTTTTCCTGGTCACCAGGCTGAGAGGCTGATATCGGTCGGCCTCGCTGAGGCTCGGGACGGGAATCAGGCGCCCGGTGTCCCCCACCTGCTTCACAAAGTTCTTAGTGGCTGCTGCGAACATTGCAGAAACTCATGACTCGACACGTTGAGTCAAAGCAACATTAGTCCCTCTGCAACTTTGACAGTGTTAGATGGTGTCGATGGTATCAATACGTGCAGCATGTTTGCTTCCAGAAGGCTGAATGAGAGGAGAGGAGAAAGAGAAAGAGAACGTGCCACGGCACAAGTGATAAATAATGAATAGGCCAAAGAAAGCTGATAAGCGTGGTGTTCTTCCCTGTCTCGCTTGGCCAGCTTTAGGTTGCATCAAAGCATTTCACCTACATTAAATTTCTTAATGCGGCAAGTTTATTACGTTTACACTCACAGGCTACTTTATTAGGAACACCTATACATCCACCTGCTGTTTTATTTTATGCAGTTCTCTAATCAGCCGATCCCTCGACAGCAGCACAAAGCATCAGATCACGCAGATACAAATCAAGAGCTTCGGTTAACGTTCACAGTGTTCAAACATCAGAATGGGAAAAACTGTGATCTCAAAGTGTGAGTCTAGAGTTTACACAGAATGGTGCGAAAAACAAAAAACACTGAGTTGAGTGAGCAACAGTTCTGTGGGTGGAAACAAACGCCTTGTTGATAAGAGAGGTCAGAGGAAAATGGACAGATTGGTTCGAGGTTTTTTGGTTTTTTTTGTCAGGAAGGATATAGCACCTCATATAATCACTCTTTACAACCGTGGTGAGCAGAAAAGCATCTCAGCATGCAACAGGAAACAGAAATCCACACTGGGTTCCAGTCCTGCAGCCAAGAACAAGAATCTTAGAATCAACAACAACAACAAGAAGTTCCTATTAAAGTTGCCGGTGCGTGCTTATGTTGCATACGACAAACAGTCCAACTGTCTCATTCTCATCTCATTATCTCTAGCCGCTTTATCCTTCTACAGGGTCGCAGGCAAGCTGGAGCCTATCCCAGCTGACTACGGGCGAAAGGCGGGGTACACCCTGGACAAGTCGCCAGGTCATCACAGGGCTGACACATAGACACAGACAACCATTCACACTCACATTCACACCTACGCTCAATTTAGAGTCACCAGTTAACCTAACCTGCATGTCTTTGGACTGTGGGGGAAACCGGAGCACCCGGAGGAAACCCACGCGGACACGGGGAGAACATGCAAACGCCGCACAGAAAGGCCCTCGCTGGCCCCGGGGCTCGAACCCGGACCTTCTTGCTGTGAGGCGACAGCGCTAACCACTACACCACCGTGCCGCCCTCAGTCCAACTGTGAAAACTGAAAAGAAGTTCAGTGTCACTTTGAGAAAAACTCTTCAACTGTATGAATCACGTGGATGATTATTTTCCGAAAGCAGCACGTCACTGAGTGTGTGATCGCTTAAACGGTTGAATAGCACGTTTATGTCAGCATGCAGAACATGATATCGATAAAACAGGCCTCTTATCCTGTCAGAATATCATCTCTAACATCTGCTCTTCTGATTTTGCTTCGGCTCCAGTATATTATATACCGTAGAACATCTCTGGCCTGTTAAAATAATGAGTGCTGACACGAAGGAAATGCGTCATATCCTACTATCACAAAATGTACCTATAGAACACAACAGTATAAGTTCAGAGTTCAGAGCTGTTTTATATATATACAGTATGGGAAAAAAACATGGCATCCTTGGTAAATAATTATTTTATATCGGACTATATACCGTAGCACTAGAGAGTAATTATAGATCTTGTGAATGTAGATGAATGACTACGCTGCATACCCACCACTGAGTGCTGGCCTTTTACAACAACACTCCATTCTTACAAGGGCAAAGATCCACTATTTATGGAATAACTGGCTCACACATGACCTCATGTGGCTCTCCCTGTAATTTCACTATTGGGTGGAGAAAAGTAAAGTCAAATCCTGTTTGAGGAACATTTTGCAATATGTGTGTGAGTCTGAAAGTGCGCTCTCACAAAGCCGTGTCTGTACGGAAAACAAGCGCAGTTTACACTGCTTCATTGTGGCCCACGTCTGGAACATCCCTGAGGTCAGAGTGTTAGTGTTAGTGACGATAACAACAGTAAATAGGTGTGTGTGCACACCCGGAACAAATTACCGAATTTAGTACGTTCAACAACGGGGAGGATGGAAAGTTTGGACTGTTTTTGTCCAAGGTCGCTATTTAGAAAGCAAGATCGTAGAGAGATTGTGCCTTTTCGAAGAGATCAGGTCTAACCAAAATAGCCACGAGTTCTAATAACGCCGGATAGCCTGCTTTACTTTTTAAAAGCGTTGGATGGAAACTATGCTGAAAATGACTACAGGTCACACCATAAAAGCCTGAGCTCAGCTGAATGTTTCCTTTGAAAAGTCCCCTGAGCTGAATTATGGCATGGAGTGAGCTGTTTACTATCCTCCACTCCTCCACATGGATCATCAAACGTGGTTCCTAGGCCATCACCGCTACATAGGAAGAAGAAACCAAAATCTTGAATCATACACTCGCATATGGAAGCAAATAAACACTTGGGGAAGTACCGTTATCGGAAAATAATCAACAATGAAATATGTTGTACTTTTCTCCGTTAATAGTTACAGTTAATCTTATGGAGCGTCCATAAAACAAGTTAGTTCTCACTAACTTGTTCTGACGTGTGATATAGCAGCTGTAAACAGTCATTCCTTCACTAAACTCTCTTTTATCTCTCTGTCTTTAAAGGTACTATAAGCAATTTAAAAAAAAATTTTTTTTTCAATTCTTGCTTGTTCAAATAACCTGGGTCATTCTAGAATTCTATGGAATCAATTTTGTGCCAAAATGTTCATACAATACTTTTGAAATATCAAACAAAAACGACCAATCAAAATACAAAAAAACAAAAAAAAAGTCAATTTTTTTTAGACTGGCAAACAAATTATTCGTGTAATCGTGCAAAATATATATTTTTTGCTTTATGTATTACTCTTCAGAAACCTTTTATTTTTGTTCCGCGTCTTTCTCAGTTTTGTTTGACGTAATTTATTTTGGTTGCGATTCCAGCTTTCTCGTTTGCGCTCCCTGACTTTTTGCTTGCAGTTTTGGCACAAACTTCATGTGTGGGTGGGCTGTCCAGGAACGCATTCCCATTGGCAAACTTGTGTTTGACTGACAGCTACGCTCAGCCATTCCCTACTCGGATTCTGGCGGACTGTTTGACGAGTGACCGATCCATTGACGGTAAACAAGGATCGAGTGGACTTCAGTGGCGACTATGATATTGAATTAATTCAACAAAGTGTAAATTCAATATTATAGTCGCCACTGAAGTCCACTCCATCCTTGTTTACCGTCAATGGATCGGTCACTCGTCAAACAGTCCGCCAAAATCCGAGTAGGAAATGGCCGCAACAGCCTCCGGGGGAATCGCTGAGCGTAGCTGTCAGTCAAACACAAGTTAGCCAATGGGAATGCATTCCTGGACAGCCCGCCCACACGTGAAGTTTGTGCCAAAACTGCAAGCAAAAAGTCAGGGAGCGCAAACGAGAAAGCTGGAATCGCAACCAAAATAAACAAAACTGAGAAAGATGCGGAACAAAAATAAAAGGTTTCTGAAGAGTAATAGACTGATATTTTGCACGATTACACGAATAATTTGTTTGGCAGTTTAAAAAAATTGACTTTTTTTTGTTTTTTTGTATTTTGATTTGTCGTTTTTGTTTGATATTTCAAAAGTATTGTATGAACATTTTGGCACAAAATTGATTCCATAGAACTCGGGATACATTTCACATCTCCGAGATAAACCTTTTCTTATTTTCCACAAAAGAAATCTTTATTGAATCAGTTTTGAAGAATAATGCAAATTATGACAAACTCTCACCGATAGTAATGCCTGATGTACATTTTAGATCCAATTTATCCATAAAACGTTAAATGACTCCCACCCCTCCCCCCACATTATTGGCTGTCTTTGACTCCTGATTCATCCATTCAACTCGAATAAACATGAAGTGATTCAGTCCAACAGTCTGTTTTTGGGGGGCTTATTCTATTCACTGTTATCAAGTCAATTAAATAGAAAGTCTATTATGTATTATGTGAAATTTCAGGAATTAAAAAAAATATATTTTTTAATCTGTCCCAATGGTCTTGTCAACTCTGTTAACTCTGTTATAAAACCACATAAACTCTATAAAGACTGTTAATAATATGCATGACTCCTGCACCGAGTGATGTCACTTTCTCTGGCGGGAAACTTCAGAAAGGCAGTGAGGTATGTTATGTTTCTTGTCTCGGTAATTTGAACAAAATGTTGAGGATGCACCAACAGTCAGTTTATTATTCGTCAACTCTGTTCTTGTGATATCGGAGCGAATCTCTCACTTTTTTTTTTAATGATTAAAATCCATAAAATTCTGTTTTTATACATGCCGTCGTAGTTTGAGGTTAGCGTGTGGAGTTAAGGCACAAAATGGCGGAAAATGTCAACTCTGTTGTCGTCAATTCTGTTAATGGATTACCCAGTTTAACGATAACAGAGTTGACGATGACTAACAGAGTCAACACTTGAACTGTACCCGCAATTATAGAACAACACAATTTAAAAAAAAAAAGATTTAGGCCGTCCGTGACCCTAGCAGAAGTCTATTAAACGGCTGAGAAAATCCATTTGGAAAACTGGATTATGTTCAGGAATGTTTGTTGGTATTTGGATCAGCCTCTTGTCAATCATTTTTTTAATACACTTGACTCTACAGGCCACTGGAGCGCCTGTGCGTGGAGCTTCGTGAACATGGGCGGGAATGCAGGAGGACTTAGGGGGTTAAAAAAATCATTCAAATGTCAAACCCGAGTACTTAACCATTAGAGACCTAATACTGAAAACCCCCCCTCTTAAATCCTAATGCACCTTTAAGTTAATAAGAAAAATAATGCAGTTCGTCATGTTACAACATAAACTCCTCTGTTCTGAAGATGTCGGAAAACCAAAAGACAAAATTCAGAAAACATCTGCGAAAGTGACAAACTGTAGATACAATTTCAAGTAAATAACTGGGATGTTGTAATATGCCTGAACGCAAGCCGAGCTGAAATAGTAAAGGACGCAGTGGCGGTTCGAGACCCCGCAGTGAGTTAGTCAGAAAACTAACGACTCACGGATGATTTGAGCAGGGATTCCTCTGATGTCAGTCCCGAACCCACTGAGCCTCTGGACATCGCAGCTGCTTTTCTCCTCTTCCCTCAGTCCGCCTGTGGATGATCTCGGGAGGCTAGGTGATATATCTACATCCTTTATCACACAGCTGTTTCTGAGATCGCTAGGCATCAAGGCAAATACACCAAAACAGCATATTTTCCTCCATATCTCTAAACCTCTAGAAAATCTGAGTCAGGTTACTAAACAGCTTAACTTTGTGTTATCCAAATCATACCAATATAACGTGAGGTCCATTATTGACCTTAAACAGACAATCAAGGTCATTTTGTATCAGCCTTTTTTGAACGTATGCCTAGTTTCAAAGACCTGGTCTCAAAATTGCCGCCATCCCTTGAAAGAATTACAACACATATGTAATGTCTGAGAAAAAGTTGGGGACACTTGTAGAGAATTTTGGATGACTTCTGCGCAGCAGCGTTTCAGGCCGCTTTGTATTGTTAGGTTTGTTTTTGTGGGCTGTAATTCAGACCACAAGCTTTCAACACGGTTTAAATCAGGAGACCAAAACGGTGCGTTCATATTTCCCCGCCCAAAAAAACCCCAACATTTATATCTCATTTGGTTGTGTCATTCTCTTTCGAGAAAGATTCATATAGAGCCAAGTATAACCTCCTGGCAGAGGCAGACAAGTTTTGGATTAAAGTATTCTAAGAAGAGGGGTATTCAACTAGAGTTTAATATTCCTTGCATAGTTGTGTTTAGCTCGTACGGTAAGGCTGATGAGCTGTTGCCATGGTGTAGCATCTGTCATCTGTCCGTCATCCACTATTCAGTTAAATCATATCTCCTCTGTCAATCCTCCACGGAGTTCCATTCCGACTGTTTCGTTTGAAAGAACTCATCACTCTGCACAAAACTTGGTCGTTGCTTTGTCAAATTTTTTTTGCTAACGAGTTACTAATTAGGGCGGCACGGTGGTGTAGTGGTTAGCGCTGTCGCCTCACAGCAAGAAGGTCCGGGTTCGAGCCCCGGGGCCGGCGAGGGCCTTTCTGTGTGGAGTTTGCATGTTCTCCCCGTGTCCGCGTGGGTTTCCTCCGGGTGCTCCGGTTTCCCCCACAGTCCAAAGACATGCAGGTTAGGTTAACTGGTGACTCTAAATTGAGCGTAGGTGTGAATGTGAGTGTGAATGGTTGTCTGTGTCTATGTGTCAGCCCTGTGATGACCTGGCGACTTGTCCAGGGTGAACCCCGCCTTTCGCCCGTAGTCAGCTGGGATAGGATCCAGCTCGCCTGCGACCCTGTAGAACAGGATAAAGCGGCTACAGATAATGAGATGAGATGAGATGAGTTACTAATTAGGCCAAATTAATGAATTTTCCAGGCCTCTCATTAAAATTGTATCTCCTCTCTCATTGCTCATCCGATTCCAGTTCTGATTGACGTTTTGTGTCGATCTTCCCTCGGGGAACAAAACTTGGTTGTTTGTTTGCTGATTTTCCTGTTTGTTTATTTTCAGTTAAATCGTATCTCCTCCCTCAGTTCTCAATGGATTTCAGTTCTGATTGTTTCGTTTGGAAGAACTAGTCCTTCCGTACAACACTTGGTCATTGTATCGTCAAATTTTTGCTGACGAACTGCTAATTAGGTCAACTTAACGAGTTTTGGGACTTCTCATTATTAGAATTGTATCTCCTCTCGCAGCTCTCACCCGATTCCAGTTCTGATCGACGTTTTGGGTCGAGCTTCCCTCGGGGAACAAAACTTGGTCGTTTGTTTGTTGATTTTTCTTGTTGTAAACAAGCCTACGGCTCGGTCCGTACTGTCAAGACCTCGGTCTGATATTTTCCCGTAAAGACCGAGCAAGCGAGGTTAATAAGGAGTTAATAAAACTGTTCTAAATCATTTTAAGTCATGTGATGTTTATTAGCCTATACATTTTGCCACTTAGTTTTGAAAGGTGCCAATAATTCTGAAAAACTGTTTTGGTAAACATTTTAAAATGGAATTGTAGAGTTTTAACGTAAAGACTTTGACTCTGTTGCTTGCTTAAGGTGATGAAATAAAACCCTAGATTGTGAAAAGTCTGCAGCTGTGTGAATGAGCTTTATGTTAAACTGCTGCTGCTGTTTGAGCTTCAGCTTGTTGAGGTGGGAAAGGCGGGAAGGAAGAGACGCACGCGCCCACTCTCTCTCTCTCTCTCTCTCTCTCTCTCTCTCTCTCTCATGAGCTCTGTCTCCGTTTCTCTTCCCGCGAGTCGCAGGCGCGTGCTGCTGTTTGGCAGTGCCTGGTGTGGAGGCTGAAGGGACCGGAAGGGGCTCCTCCCGCTGAGCGGCGGGCAGCCAGGAAATCCGGTGAAGCCCGAGAGGGGATTAAATCCACCCTCGGCTGGAGCGGAGCGAAGTTTCCCTGAGTGTCGAGTCAGTGGGGGGCGAAAAGAATGGCCACGGCTCGCGGTCTCAGGATGTGCGTGTGGCTCGCGCTCTTCCTGACGCAGGTGCTGTGGGTGACGTCCAAGGAAGCCAAGAAAGGTGAGTGGAAATATTAAAATAGTGGATTTTTATTCATGATATACAAGAAAATAAAAAAAAGAAGAAAGGAATCAAATATGTGCGATTTTATGTTTACGAATTAAATTGTAAAATATTATTTAAGATGTTAGACTTTTGTTTGTAACACCAAGTATCTTTATAGATACATTTATTATTATTATTATTATTATTATTATTATTATTATTATTATACCTAATTCCATATCCTGTACTAGAATTCTAAACTTTAACTGAGGTTTATATCTCTTTATTCTATCCACATTCACCGGATACGAGCAATCGCACGCTCTGATTGGCTACTCTACTACTAGGCTATCAGCTCATATACACGGAGTGCAGAATTATTAGGCAAGTTGTATTTTTGAGGATTAGTTTTATTATTGAACAACAACTATGTTCTCAATCAAACAAAAAGACTCATAAATATCAAAGCTGAATATGTATGGAAGTTAGAGTGGGGTGTTTTTAGTTTTGGCCATTTTAGGAGAATATGTATGTGTTCAGGTAACTTTCACTGTGCAGAATTATTAGGCAACTTAATAAAAACCAAATATGTAGCCATTTCACTTATTTATTTTCACCAGGTACACTGATATGACAACTCCAGATTTGCAAATAAACATATCTGACATTCAAACACAAAACAAAAACAAATCAGTGACCAATATAGCCACCCTTCTTCATGAGGACACTCAAAAGCCTTCCATCCATAGATTCTGTCAATTTCTTTATCTGTTCACGACCGACATTGTGTGCAGCAGCAACCACGGCCTCCCAGACGCTGTTCAGAGAGGTGTACTGTTTTCCCTCTTTGTAGACCTCACGTTTTATAATGGACCACAGGTTCTCTATGGGGTTTAGGTCAGGTGAACAAGGGGGCCATGTCATTATTTTTTTCACCTTTCAGACCTTTACTGGCTAGCCACGCAGTGGAGTATTTGGACGCATGAGATGGAGCGTTATCCTGCATGAAAATCATGTTCTTCTTGAAAGATGCTGACTTTTTCCTATACCACTGCTTGAAGGTTTCTTCCAGGAACTGGCAGTAGGTCTGGGAGTTGAGTTTGAGTCCATCCTCAACTCGAAAAGGTCCAACAAGCTCGTCTTTGATGATACCAGCCCATAGCAGTACTCCACCTCCACCTTGCTGGCGTCCGAGTCGGAGTGGAGCTCTGTGCCCATTACTGATCCAGCCACAGGCCCATCAAGAGTCACTCTCATCTCATCAGACCACAGCACCTTAGAAAAATCAGTCTTAAGATATTTCTTGGCCCAGTCTTGACGTTTTATCTTGTGTGCCTTACTCAGTGGTGGTCGTTTTTCAGCCTTCCTTACCTTGGCCATGTCCCTCAGTATTGCACACCTTGTACTCTTTGACACTCCAGGAATGTTACAACTCTGGAATATGGCAGAACTGGATGCTAATGGCTGCTTGTTAGCTTCACGCTTGATTTTCCGCAGATCATGTGCAGTTATTTTGCGCCTCTTTTTTCCCCACACGCTTCTTTCGACCCTGTTGACTATTTGCAATGAAACGCTTGATTGTTCGGTGATCACGTTTCAACATCTTCGCAATTTCAAGAGTGCTGCATCCGTCTGCAAGACATCTCACAATTTTATACTTTTCAAAGTCTGTCAGATCTCTCTTCTGACCCATTTTGCCAGAGGAAAAGAGGTTGCCTAATAATTATGCACACCTGATATAGGGTGTTGATGTCATTAGACCACACCCCCTCTCATTACACAGATGCGCAGCACCTGATATACTTAATTGGTAGTAGGCTTTCAAGCCTAAACAGCTTGCAGGGGGACAACATGCATTAAAAGGATGTTGTGGTCAAAATACTCACTTGCCTAATAATTCTGCACTCGGTGTACAATACTGTGAGTAGAGAAAAACAAAATGGCGGAATGTGTTGCCGAACCAACCGAGGACGAAATAAAAACTACTCGAAAACAAAAACCCCCAAAAAAGGCAACAAAATATGGAATGAAAGTATTTTATGCTAAGAACGTATCTTTTTTTTCCAAGAATTCTTCTTCTTCTTATTATTATTATCATCATCGCATTTTTCACAAATTGCTCTTGTTATTTCGCCGGTTTGTTTACATTCTAAGCGGAAATGATTTTCTCGGATGTTTTGTGTAAAGTTTTTGTTTATCGAATTTGCAAAAATAAAAATGCTCCGTTTGTCGAAGTCATGTGAATGTGGATAGAATAAAACAGTTATTCCACTCAATCTCGTCGTACACGGCTTATAGATGACTCGACTCGGTGCTACGCGCCTCGTCGACTATCAGCTCATGTACGACCCGATTGAATGGAATAACTGTTAAATATTTCCTCATGTACAGCCCTTACAAGCATGCATTATTTCTACAAATGTTCTACAGTTGTTTACACATTTGATCATCTTTCTGAAATGTACCTGAATGTCTTAGTGTTCATACCCACACCCATTCACACACCATCATAGTTTCCGGGAACCCAAACATCAGAGCAAGTAAATACTCTGTAAATACTTCGAACATTCACAGCTACAGACAACTTGGTACTGTACTTCAGCACATTTTTTCGACATTTCTGCTACGTCGTTTAGAGAAACACGGCAGTTCTGAGTAAGTCTGTGGTTTCTAAGTTAATATTTTGTTTGGCTTTACCTCATGTGCACACTGCACACATTTCCCATCCAACAGAGGTGTGCCCATCCGGGACTATGTCCTCCAGGTCAAGACAAGTGGACATGCCTTATACGGTATTACAGTTATAAAGCTGCTTCATCTTCATCCTGAGGAGGTCATAAGGCTGCTCGGAGAAGTAATAAAATGGTGATAATATCACAAACGGAGCATCTTTTGGGCCTCGAGAAGACGCTATTCATATTAAACCCATCATTATTTTCTTTACGACATGACAACGCTTTAGTGACTTCGCCGAGTCTGGACAGCTTAAGAACAGGAAGTGATATATTCTTCACAAACTCTTCTGAAGGGTTTTGTATGAAGTGGAGCTGCCAATCCTGGGCCGTGGGTTTTGCGAAGACAAATGTTTATTTTCAGGAGCACTTTTTCGCAACTGTCAAACGCTTCCCGAATTGGACCCAGACGATCGTGGTTTCGGTGTCTTCTGACCTGATGCTTATTTGAGATTGAGGCTCGGGAGAATGAGATGTTTCTAACAGGCCTGTGTGTTTACTGATGCCAGGTTTTCAGAAGCTGCCAATTTTGGTTAACGCTCTCTCGCGGAGTGGAGAAGCGAGGCACACCCTGTCATATACAGTAGTGTTGTGTGTGAATCCAAGCTTAAAGGAACATATGTGTAGTGATATATTAAGCCATTTCCTGATTAGCGCCTTTATTTAAATGAACTTTATTGTATAATACTTGTGTATTATTAACCCATTTAACTTCACTTATCTCCGCACCAGTTACAAATGACTGACATTTTTGGTTAAAAAAATGGTTGGTTTGTTTTTTCTTCCCTAAATTGTATGTACATTGATTTCATCGCAACATTTTTTATTAATCCCTTTTACTTCAAGCAATTGTATAACTTTAAAGGGTAGATTTAATCGTTGATGCGGTTTTCTGTTTGTTTTTTGGCTTGTTCATCTTTTCTAGGATGTCCGTCAACATTGCACGTAGCTATAAACGTATAAAAAGTATGACATGTCGTGTTCAGCAGTTTGCTGTACTAGAGCGGCGGCTTCAATTATCGACAGTCCATAATTATCGACACCTTTTCAGATTTACTAATAAAAAACAATCTTACAAAAGCGAGTTTCAGTTCCAATAGTTATTATCGGTTAATTAATCAACCCGAAGACCCGCCTCGCCCTTTGACCTTGTCGTCTCATGACACAGCTCGTTACCTGAGATGGAATTTTTTTCAGGAAAACCCGGACGCTATCATCGCAGGTAAGCATGGTGGAAAGATCATGGACATGTTTTTATTGATCAAATTCACCGATATTTCATGATCTCCTCATCAAAACCTACTTTGTTTCTTACTTTTTCATTTGACAGGCGCCATTTTGTATCTAAACACGTGTTTGAGAAGTCACATGCATGAGGTGTTGATAATAGTGATCACTTTCACCGGTGTTCACCATTATCGACACCCTGTGGGATTAAGTGACATTTACAACTGTTATGGATCGATCTTTGTGTAACATTGTTGAAGTAGATGAAGTACTTTAAAAAAATAAAAGTGCTGTGATTTATAATATTTTTTTCTGATTCATAACAGAATGGAATGTTTTATAGAGTATTTGGAATCCAACTGCAATAAATAGAATTAGAGCAGAATTAAATTCCGAGCATATAAAAAAATACACGCTTGAAATATTCAGATTTTTCTATTCCATTCAGATTTTTTTTTTTTGCAGTTTGTTGTAAATATCTACCACATATTACAATATCAGTAGAGATTTTATATTTTGGTTCGAAGAATGACATGCGACCTTTGACCTGGAGTTTCATGTGGTTACAAGGTCAATTGCCTGTTGAGATTTATTGATAAATGACAAAACTAGAAATTAATACAAGCAATGAATAATTAACAAAATTTGATTTACGAAAATACTTAGAAAGTGGGTAGAAAGTGGAACAAAAAGATTTTCTGATGCAGGTTAAACATTATCATTTAATTTGTTTACGAGCTTTAGAATTACTTCCTCATGTATTTCAGCACCGACATCGATATATTTATATAAAATATATTTTGTACTAAATATAAATCTATGTAAAACAAATTTTAAATAAAAACTATGTTTTGTTAACTTAATACCACATACCGATTATTTTTTATAAAAAAATAATCATCTGGGTGTCGATAATTGTGGAACGGTGCCGATAACTGTGGACAAAGGTGTCGATAATTGTTGAATGGTGTCGATAACTGTGGACAAAGTTGTCGATAATTGTAGAACGGTGTCACGTGATCTGATACGCTAAATAATCAGGAATCAACTCATTTTTTTCCCCAGTGGACGTTTGAGTAATTATTCACGCACAATTTACACACTGAAAGTCTTTTCTACTTTTGCGACGGCCAAAAGATCGTTAAGGTGTCGATAATTGTAGCTGCCGCTCTGTTAGAGGAATCAAAACCCTTTGGAACCTGCTGTTCGAGGAAAATAATCAACTTTGGACTGTAACAGGAAATTGGCTTGATTATTTTCCTGTAACAGCATGCTCCCAAGTGTTTTATTCCTATTTTTACTCAACCTGGTCGTGCTAAATCAATCCATTTTGGATCACAATTAAACATTTTTTTCTGGAAGGCAGCGATGAAAGTGTTAATTGTGTGCTTTAATATGCTGCGAATCAACCTGACAAACGGCGTGTAAAGGAAACGAGGTGATTAGTGAGAGCTTGGAATAAAATAAAATAAAAAACAAAACAAAATAAAATGAAGCGAGGCCGTCTTAATTTTAAAGTCTATCATGCATACTTCAGAATCATGAAGCTAATTATGTTAAATGCTGCATGCAGACGGAGGGTGTGTCATTTCTTTCAGGCAGAAATAAAACTTGCCAGCAGGCAGAAGTTAAGCTGAACGTATAATAGAGGGCTTTGTGGTTTTCCCCAAAATAACATCTGTGCTTTCCCACTAAATTGGTACTTTGCAGTTAACTTTTTTAAAGATGCAGTTTCAGGCTACTCGTACGAGCATAGCAGGTGCCTCGAATGGTACTGCTTTTCAGATTTCCAGGCTCGTACCTGGCCACCAGCTGAAGATGGTACGCAGGATTGTGGTGTTCACGTCATGGGAGGTCTGTGCTGATGTGACGTTAACATAAGCAGCACTAAATCTCCTCGAGTTCAGCTGCAAATCAGAAACATCACAACCACAGTCGCAGTGGTAAAAGTAACACAGACAATATAAATAAACCTCGCTCTGTCATTAGGGTTCAGTAAGATTTTGGAATTCGGCACCAGAGGGAAAAAAAACCACGTTTGTGATGCGTTTGATGAAAGTGAGATCCTCTGTCGGGTCTGTGATGAGACCAGCATTGCTTATTTTCTCTCTGATCTCTGATCTCCATCTCTCGGAGCTCGTCTCCGCACCAGGATGAATGAGAGTTATATCTGTGTGGCAACGAGCCATAAAATCACAGACAAACCCAGATTAGGTAGTTTAAAAAGAGACACCGAGAACACACAGGCTGTCATCTACTGCGTGTGTGTGTGCTTAAAGAAACCATGAATTATACACGTGGTGATGTTTTGTGGTGAGAGTGCTACCGTATGAGTGCTATCCATGGACACACTTTCCAAAGGCACTGTTTTTTGTTTTTTTTTCTTTTTTCTTTATAGTTTCCACAGGCTTCGGTGTTTGAGAGCCACCGATTATCCTGAGATGATACCTGGTATTACTTGGGCCTCCATTATTTGTATTTTATTTTCATTTAAGTCTGTCTTGTATGATTGGGCTCATTATTGGTCCTCAAGGTAACTGTTTGTACCTTTTTACGGTCAAAAAGGTACATACAGTGGCATGCAAAAGTTTGGGCACCCTTACTGAAAATGTCTGTTACTGTGAATAGTTAAGTGATGAACTGATCACCAAAAGGCATAAAGGTAAAGACGATACATTTCTTTTCAGCGTTTTCTGCAAGATTTGTGTATTATTTTTGTTTTGTACAATTGGAGAGTGGAAAAAAAAGAAAAGGAACACCATGCGAAAGTTTGGGCACCCCGATACATTTGAGTTCCCAGGTAACTTTTACCAAGGTTCCAGACCTTAATTAGCTTATTGAGCTGTGGCTTGTTCAAATTCTTCATTAGGAAAGGTCAGATGATGCAGATTTCAAAGCTGTATAAATTCTCTGACTCCTCAAACTTGTCCCTAAAATCAACAGCCATGGGCTCCTCTAAGCAACTCCCTCTTGTTCTGAATAATAAAATAATTGATGCTCACAAAGCAGGAGAAGGCTACAAGAACGTAGCAAAGTGTTTTCAGGTAGCTGTTTCCTCAGATTAAGAAATGGCAGTTAACAGAAACAGTGGAGATCAAGGTGAGGTCTGGAAGATGAAGAAAACTTTCTGAAAGAACTGCTCGTTGGATTGCTAGAAAGGCAAATAAAAACCCCTGTTTGACTGCAAAAGACCTTCAGAAAGATTTAGCAGACCCTGGAGTGGCGGTGCACTGTTCTACTATGCAGCGACACCTGAACAAATATGACCTTCATGGAAGAGTCATCAGAAGGAAACCTTTCCTGCGTCCTAGCCACAAAATTCAGCGTCTGAAGTTTGCAAATGAACATCTAAATAAGCCTGATGCATTTTGGAAACAAGTCCTGTGGACTGATGAAATCAAAATAGAACTTTTTGGCCACAATGTGCAAAGGTATGTTTGGAGAAAAAAGGGTGCCAAATTCCAGGAAAAGAACACCTCTCCGACTCTGAAGCATGGGTGTGGATGGATCATGCTTTGGGGTTGTGTTGCAGCCAGTGGCACAGGGCACATTTCATTGGTCGAGGGAAGCATGGATTCAAATAAATACCAGCAAACTCTGGAAGCAAACATCACACCGTCTGTAAAAAAGTTGAAGTTAAAAAGAGGACGGGTCCTACAATAAGACGATGATCCAAAACACACCTCAAAATCTACAACGGAATACCTCAAGAGGCCCAAGCTGAAGGTTTTGCCCGGGCCCTCACAGTCCCCTGACCTAAACATCATTGAAAATCTGTGAATAGATCTCAAAAGAGCAGTGCATGCAAGAGCAGCCCAAGAAACTTGTAGAACTGGAAGCCTTTTGCAAGGACGAATGTGTGAAAATCCTCCAGGTAAGAACTGAAAGATTATTAGCTGGCTACAAAAAGTATTTACAAGCTGTGATACTTGCCAAAGGGGGTGTTACTAGGTACTAACCATGCAGGGTGCCCAAACTTTTGCTTCGGGCCCTTTTCCTTTCTTGTCATTTTGAAAATATAAAAGATGAAAATAAATTGTTTTTGCTTAAAATATAAAGGGAATGAGTCATCTTTAACTTTATGCCTTTTGGAGATCATTTCATCTTCAACTTGCTTAACTGTTCACAGGAACAGCAATTTTGACTAGGGGTGCCCAAACTTTTGCATACCACTGTATATGTTCCCAAGCAGTATATAAAGGGTACCCAAGTACTTTATAGGGTACTGCTGCAGTGACAACCTGCTGTACCTCTTAATGGTACAATAATGTACTTTATTTTATCCACATTCACTGGATATAAGCAATCGTGCGCTCTGATTGGCTACTCTACTACTAGGATATCAGCTCATATATTGTGAGTAGAGGAAAACAAAGTGGCGGAGCGCGTTGCTGAACCAACCGAGGATGAAATAAAAACTACTCGTAAACCCCCCCCCCCAAAATATGGAATTAAAGTATTTGACAGTAAGAACGTAGCTTTTTAAAAATGATTTTTCAAGAATTATTATTATTATTATTATTATCTCATTTTTCAAAAATTGCTCTTGTCATTTCGCCGGTTTGTTTACATTCTTCATCTTTGAGCTTTAAAATTTATTGAATTTTTTTAGACTGGTTCCAAAGCTCAAAGAAGTTTGAAAATTACAGAACTGAAATGTCCGAGGAAGAATGAAATACATGTCTAAACCTATTCTATTCTATACCTCGACAGCAAGACGGCGCTTTCTACAAAAAAACAACACTGAAGTCAATTTGTGCCGCCATCGAGAGGTTTTTAAGAAGTCCGCTGAAGTGGAAATGATTTCGTTGGACGTTTTGTATAGCTTTTATTTACTTATTGAATTTGCAAAAAATAACAATAAAAATGCTCCGTTTCTCAAAATCCAGTGACTGTGGATAGAATAAAACAGTTATTCCACTCAATCTTGTCGTACACGGCTTACAGCCGGCTATCAGCTTGTGTATGACTCGATTTCGTGTAATCACTGTTAATTATTTTGTAAGAGTGTGGTGCAGTGAGGGGCGGCACGGTGGTGTAGTGGTTAGCGCTGTCGCCTCACAGCAAGAAGGTCCGGGTTCGAGCCCCGTGGCCGGCAAGGGCCTTTCTGTGCAGAGTTTGCATGTTCTCCCCGTGTCCGCGTGGGTTTCCTCCGGGTGCTCCGGTTTCCCCCACAGTCCAAAGACATGCAGGTTAGGTTAACTGGTGACTCTAAATTGACCGTAGGTGTGAATGTGAGTGTGAATGGTTGTCTGTGTCTATGTGTCAGCCCTGTGATGACCTGGCGACTTGTCCAGGGTGTACCCCGCCTTTCGCCCGTAGTCAGCTGGGATAGGCTCCAGCTTGCCTGCGACCCTGTAGAACAGGATAAAGTGGCTAAAGATAATGAGATGAGATGAGATGGTGCAGTGACAGAGGTCTGGAAATGTATGGAATTTAATCTAAAAGCACTTGGGGTTTGATATCGCTTGAGAGTCTGCTTTCGCACTTGGCGTTTGTGTCTCAATCGCCAGCTCGCTTTGTACCTGTAATCCTTTTAAAAAGTGCCATGAAAGGGTGATACCGACGCACCTACAGAACAATCCAAGGAGAAGAAAAAGGGTGAACCAAACACCAGTGGCCAAGATGAAACAGAGGAAGTAAACTGAGCTTTCAAGCTCTCAAATCTTGAAAATGATAAAGACCCACCCTCTTGAAGACTCTGTTAAACCCCAGCACTTGAATAATAATAATAATAATAAGCCTTTATTTGTCACATGCACACTCAAGCAGAGTGAAATTCATCCTCTGCATCTGAAGCAGTGAACATATACACACACCCAGAGCAGTGGGCAGCCACACTACAGTGCCCAGGGAGCAGTTAGGGGTTAGGTACCCTGCTCAAGGGCACTTCAGCCCCAGGCCGCCCCATGCTATCCTAACCTGCATGTCTTTGGACTGTGAGGGAAACCAGAGCACCTGGAGGAAACCCACACAGACACGGGGAGAACATGCAAACTCCACACAGAAACGACCCCATCGGCCGCTGGGCTTGAACCCAGAACCTTCTTGCTGCGAGGTGACAGTGCTAACCACTACATCACCCTACCAAAATACATTCATGTCACGTTACCTGACAGCATCCTTCCTCCCTATCGAAAAACACATATTTTTATGGTCGAGAAATGCCGGTATGGTTGAGATGTGTAGAAGAAGCATGAAAAACGGTTAGGAATAGATAGAAAGCAACTCTGGAAACTGATGCAGGAAATGGAATGGCTGGATCGAAGAACTCTTTCAACCCAAATCTGCCCCGAGTTCGCAATGATGAACAAGTGGGAAAACTTGATGATGATGATGATGATGATGATGATGAAATGTATATGGGTTTGTTTGGTTTGTTTTTGGTCACAGCAGAACGTCCAAAATTGAAAAAAAAAGTCCTGTTATTGTTGTGTTTTAAAGTACCTAGGGTTAGCCCTGTTAACGAGAATCTATAAACACATTTATGGCATGCTGAATGGAAAAAATTTGCAGTGCAACAAAAAAAAACCAACCTGAATTGATCCATGGAAAAGGATCAGAGGGCGGACAGAGAAGTGAAGAGCTCTGGTTGGGGCGTGTCGTTCTGAAAAGGTACAGGGGCTTTATTTTGGGACTCATCCTTGGAATGGCGGTGTAGACTGACGGAGTTTACTCTTGCGTCATTTTCGGAACCTGTTTTAGCCGCTTTAGGCTTATTTTCTAACAGATGATCTAAAACTGTATCTAAGACTTTATTAAAGGATCCTTCGAGTACTCCAGCAACCTATAACAGCACATCTGTATAGCAACAGAAAGTTATTAAAGATTTAAGATTTAGAGATGAGCGGACAAATCCGGAGCCATCGTGTCTGAGACATGTAGGGCTTTTTTTGTCTGGGATATTTATCTCATCTCATCTCATCTCATTATCTCTAGCCGCTTTATCCTGTTCTACAGGGTCGCAGGCAAGCTGGAGCCTATCCCAGCTGACTATGGGCGAAAGGCGGGGTACACCCTGGACAAGTCGCCAGGTCATCACAGGGCTGACACATAGACACAGACAACCATTCACACTCACATTCACACCTACGGTCAATTTAGAGTCACCAGTTAACCTAACCTGCATGTCTTTGGACTGTGGGGGAAACCGGAGCACCCGGAGGAAACCCACGCGGACACGGGGAGAACATGCAAACTCCGCACAGAAAGGCCCTTGCCGGCCACGGGGCTCGAACCCGGACCTTCTTGCTGTGAGGCGACAGCGCTAACCACTACACCACCGTGCCGCCTGGGATATTTATTATTATTATTATTAAAAAAAAAAAATTCTTTCCTGCCTGGCAGATCTGATTGACAGTAGGGTCAAATTGAATACTTGGATAATTTCACTAGACGAAGTAACAGCTTTAAGATATTTTTAAAGTAGCCTAAAAGTTTACAAAATGCTAAATTTCAGTGTATTTGCTTTTATAACTTTAAGAATTCTTATAATACAACTTTAAGTGACTTTCCAAGAATTCTTAAAGATAAAGATAACGAAACGCTGTTGAATAGAACGTCTAAGACGTCACTTAAAGGTAGACGACCTTTCAGATTTTTCAAGTGTCGGTCATAAAAAGAAGAATTTTCCCCGACACCCAGTTATTTTTCTTTAGTGGACCAAAAGCTACTGAATTCGAATCACAGACGTCCAATTTTATTATTTTTTAAAATAGAACAATTAATGAATTTAGAGCCACATGGCTGTAAATTCTCTGCAATTTTTTCCTGCTTCACCATGACCCGATTCAAGATACTACATCATGCATGACATCATGTGGTGGGCTTTCCCCGTTCACTCAAGGCATTGTGGGATACAAATTTGAAACAGGAGAGAAAAATGGAGGATGTGAGTGTGCGAATGAAACGTGAAAGACCGACTACAGTAACGGAAAGAAAGTGAGAAGAAAAGACGTTATGTTCTATATGAAGGAAAGGAAACACAGGACCAAACTAATAAATATCTGTTTAGCGACAGAATGATGGAACTGTCAGTGCACAGTCAAAGGGAAACCTGCGCATGCGCACACACACACGGACTTCCTCTGTCTGCTTGACTGCGCAAAGCGAGGGATTTCATGCACATTATTTGCTTTAATCCCCTCAAATTAAATAACTTCCCAGCCACAGCACAAAATGGCCTGATATTTTGTGAGATATTACAGAAATAAACATATATCACAATCACCACATTTCAGACGGAACTAAATTTCACCGATTTTATGAAATCGACAGAGGTGGACAGTAACGAAGTACATTTACTTGAGGACGGTACTTAAGTACACTTTTTGAGTATCTGTACTTTACTTGAGTATTTTTTTTTGGAAACTTATAACTTTAACTTCACTACATTTGAAAGACAAATATCGTACTTTTCACTCCACTACATTTCTATCAAGGTCCTCGTTACTCGTTACTATGATGCAGCTTTGAAAGCGGATGTTTTTTTTTTTCTTCTCTAAAACATGATGGTTTTTCGCAGGTGACACTGAGAGCCGATCAGTAATCACTAGGGTCACGTCACGTCCATAGACTGGATAAAATCAAGTTCAGATATTTCTCAACAGCGTTATTTAACACGATCAGTTGATGGCAGAATGGAAGGAGGCGGTTCTTCTGGGGAATGAACGCGCTCATGGCTTTACCTAGAACGCATGTTTCAGTTTTCTAAAAGGATTAAAGATACATTTCGTTTTAAATGTTTGCTTTGTTTGTCGAAAACGAACCACATCACAGCCTACAAAAACTCGCCATCCAACTTGCAGAAGCATATTGAGGGATATAAATGTTTTATTCCAAGAGAAAGTTTGCAATGAAGTTGTCTGTGCTTTTAGAGCTAGCGATAACGGTGCAAACGTAGCTATGCAGTCTGGTTAGTCAAATGACTTTCTATGGATTTGCCCGCCAAGTTGCCATCGCCTTGTCCACGGCTAACATAGCTAGTTAACTTGGACACTGTTACAGGGCTCGAAATTCTCGGTGGTCCGGTCACCTGAGGCGACTTAATTTGTCATTTGGCGGGTAATTCCTGTCACTAGTCAGCCCGGCTGGCTAGTTGAAAATAAAAGATATATATGAAGCGAAGATTCAGACACACCGTCAACTAAAGCCGCCACATATTAAGCGCGTGCTGTGTCTGTGTTAATCGATGTGTTTGTCGGCAGGACGGAAAATACCGAAGAATTCCGAATCATATCGTGTACGAGTCAGGCTGTCGGGTTTTTCACCACTGCGCATGCATATAACGCATCTCGTTGAATATCGCGGTAATCACGTGATCAAATTCAATAGATGTGGCCACATTATCGCCCATTTAAACACGTGTTTTTGTTGTTGTTTACATCTACATCTGCCAAAGCTACGTTGCGATGTGGAATTTTCTGAAAGGTGTACAGAAACCGCCAGAGACGGGGACAAAGCGACCTCTGTCTGAAGAGGAGAAACGACAAAGGACTTGTAAGCAAATGTGGGAGCAGGGTAGGCCTTGGCTGCGATACGATTTTTATGGAATAATTTTTTTCAAGTTGATTCCTAGTCAATATCTCATCTCATCTCATTATCTCTAGCCGCTTTATCCTTCTACAGGGTCGCAGGCAAGCTGGAGCCTATCCCAGCTGACTACGGGCGAAAGGCGGGGTACACCCTGGACAAGTCGCCAGGTCATCACAGGGCTGATACATAGACACAGACAACCATTCACACTCACATTCACACCTACGCTCAATTTAGAGTCACCAGTTAACCTAACCTGCATGTCTTTGGACTGTGGGGGAAACCGGAGCACCCGGAGGAAACCCACGCGGACACGGGGAGAACATGCAAACTCCGCACAGAAAGGCCCTCGCCGGCCCCGGGGCTCGAACCCAGGACCTTCTTGCTGTGAGGCGACAGCGCTAACCACTACACCACCGTGCCGCCCTTCCTAGTCAATATGAAGCTCCGAATGCTTTCTCTCTCATAAATGGTTAAATACAGAAAGCATGTTGGACATATTTTGGGTGCTATAGTCATGATAGTAAGTATATTTGTTTTCAATACTCATACACCAAGTTGGCAAGTTTTCCATTATATTATTATTTGTTGATATTATATTATGGTGCTCTGTGTTGTTCTCATTTATGTATTTAACAACAGTATCAAAATACTCGGGTCTTGAAATAAATGCACATTAGTCATGAACAATGGTAACTACTCTCTTTTGCGTTATTTTTGACAGAAGTAAAATTCATACATGAACAAATTTTGGCAAGTTGATTTTCTGTTTGGCGAGTTACTTTGGAAGGGAACTAGTCCGGCTGGCTGGTGAAAAAATATATGAATTTCTATGCCTGTGTTAGTTAGCATGTAAAAACGGAGTTACGCTAACATGAATAACGTTAACTTATCTGAAGTCCTTTCAGAAATACTGTACGTTTTCGCATAATCTTGCCAAATAAACAGAATGAAGAAATCTTTCTTCACCCAATATGATTTCGAGTTTGAAAAGAGTTTGCTAGCATGTCAGGTGGAGTTTCACTGACTAGCTAGCTTAACGTTAAACCACCATGATGGCACAGCATGCGTTCATTTTGTGAATTCACATTTCTGGTAACGGTATTAGGTTTTGTAGGCGTTGTGGCAATAATACAACAATGCGTTGACAGAAAATGTACTTTTAATACGTAAGTATTTTTAAAAGCCAGTACTTCAGTACTTTAACTTAAGTAAAAATTTGACCGGACAACTTTCACTTGTGGGCGGCATGGTGGTGTAGTGGTTAGCGCTGTCGCCTCACAGCAAGAAGGTCCGGGTTCGAGCCCCGGGGCCGGCGAGGGCCTTTCTGTGCGGTGTTTGCATGTTCTCCCCGTGTCCGCGTGGGTTTCCTCCGGGTGCTCCGGTTTCCCCCACAGTCCAAAGACATGCAGGTTAGGTTAACTGGTGACTCTAAATTGACCGTAGGTGTGAATGTGAGTGTGAATGGTTGTCTGTGTCTATGTGTCAGCCCTGTGATGACCTGGCGACTTGTCCAGGGTGTACCCCGCCTTTCGCCCGTAGTCAGCTGGGATAGGCTCCAGCTTGCCTGCGACCCTGTAGAACAGGATAAAGCGGCTAGAGATAATGAGAATGAGAACTTTCACTTGTATCGGAGTCACATTTGACCGGTGGGATCTGCACTTTGACTTAAGTAATGAAGTTGGGTACTTTGTCCACCAGTGAAGATTTGTCCATTGGAGACTAATTTACATCTTCCTTCCTGCCCCAGCGTCTGCCCCTTACACATTTATTATATGTGAATTTCAAATCAGCGGCTCTTTTTGCAGGAAAGAAAGCATGTTGAAATTCTTTTCTGTAGTAATTATACATATGCTACAGATAAGTCAAAAACCTCCAGAGTATTTCTTTAACACAGAAAAATAATCGTCAAAAATGCGTGAATCCATGAAAATCCAAATAAATATTCTCAAACGAAGGTTCACTGAAAGAAGACGATCCTGTTCCGTCCTGCTTGGACACCAGATCACGTCCCAGACGAGAGCTTCATATGCTCCTCTGATCTGGATGAAACTTTGATGTGGTTCTTCGTCCCGCTTCGCAGCCACAAAGTCCCAGTGTGGCTGCTTCACCAGCTGCACAACTTAATCACAGGGTGGGGCAGATAATTCAGGCACGGGTTTCAACGACGGCCGTAAAAATCAAATGACCTGGATTACTTCTACACAGACAGGTAGACTTAAGAAAGCGCTCTGTACATATAAATATATTTTTAGATATATTTATATGAAGTGTTGTAGGGGATGTAAACGTTATTAGCACGCAGACATTCCTGCAATAAGCTCTCCAGGAAGAACAGTCTACTTTCTTCTGAACTCATTCCATACTGGCAGTATATGAGAAGACATGAAAGCCACCCCAGAAGAAACAGAACGAGAATATTTTATCATATCTGAAATTATAGAGCCCATTTTCTGTACCATAATCAGTAGTCCTGAATCTAACCACTAAGTACTAAGTAGAGGTCAAGCTGTAAAAATAGCCAGCAGAGCCAGACTGGTCAGAACCCTTGACTCAGGATTGCCCCCTTGTGGTTACAGATTATTCAGACATCATTAATAATGAACTATAATATTCATCTCATCTCATCTCATCTCATTATCTCTAGCCGCTTTATCCTGTTCTACAGGTCGCTCACATTCACACCTACGCTCAATTTAGAGTCACCAGTTAACCTAACCTGCATGTCTTTGGACTGTGGGGGAAACCGGAGCACCCGGAGGAAACCCACGCGGACACCATGCAAACTCCACACAGAAAGGCCCTCGCCGGCCACGGGGCTCGAACCCGGACCTTCTTGCTGTGAAGCAACAGCGCTAACCACTACACCACTGTGCCGCCCCAACTATAATATTATAACTAATAATTAACCATGATTTATAAATGGGAAATGAAATAATCAATGAGCTGTTTGACTCGTAATAAAAGAAAAAAATGTATATTTTCATATCATTAGAGCATATCGCTATACATATGTACATATAAATAATAATAATTGTATATGATAATTATAGGGTTTCAGGTTTACATTTTATTCATTTTATTGATTTTTGAAATGGTTACAGTATAAATTATACACATTTAATTAATTTTATTTGGCTTAATTAATTCTAGTTAATTGAATCCAAGATGACATTATTCATGGATAAAAATGATTCGATAAAATCGGCTTAAGAAATTAGGCAATAAAAATCAAATTTTTCATCTATAATTTGCATTATTTTCTAAATGTAAGGGTAGTATCTCACTGGGCTGCGACAGCCTGCGACTAGTTGGAGCCACAACGATTGCGATAAAATATGCGAATTAGCGTCAATTTTCACTTGGAATCACACTGAATTGATATTCGCATATTTTATCGCAATTGTTGTGGCTCCAACTAGTCGCAGGCTGTCGCAGCCCAGTGAGATACACTCGCACTTCCTGTCTCACGGAAACTGACTTGAGAAGGGTTCGCGATGGCTTTGCGACACCAGCGACGCATTTGTGGCTATTTTGACAGAAATTTTGTCGCACAAATTTTTTGAACATGTTCAAAATTTCAGCGACAAAGGAGCGACACATTGTGACTCATGCGAGGAAATTTTCTTGACATGTGACGTCACTCAGCACCCCATTAACGAAAATGATGCACATACACTCACCAGCCACTTTAATAGGAACTTTTTGTTGTTGTCGATTCTAAGATCCCTGTTCTTGGCTGCAGGACTGGAACCCAGTGTGTTCTTCTGTTCTGCTTTTGCATGCTGAGATGCTTTTCTGCTCACCACAGGTGTAAAGAGTGATTATATGAGTTACTGTATCCTTCCTGGCAAAAAAAATCTCGAACTACCTCAAATCTGTCCATTTTCTGATCTCTGCCCCTCTCATCAACGAGGCGTTTGTTTCCGCCCACAGAACTGTCGCTCACTCACTCAGTGGATGTTCCCTTGTTTTTCGCACCATTCTGTGTAGAGACCCCAGGAGATCAGCAGTTTATGAAATACTCAAACTAAAAATACTTATCTGGGTCAAACCAACATCCATGCCACAGTGAAAGAAAGTCACACTTCACTGTGAGATCACAATTTTTCCTATTCTGATCTTTGACCATTGTGAACATTAACCGAAGCTCTTGATTTGGATCTGCGTGTTTTTTTTTTTTTATGCATCGTGCTGCTGTCAAGGGATCGGCTGATTAGAGAACTGCATAGGTGTTCTTAATAAAGTGTCCAGTGAGTGTATGTTTATTTTGTGTGCGCAAACGAATCAGACGTGTTCGGAGCCATTTGGGTGTGAATGTGGTGTGGTGATACAGTGGGGCAAAAAAGTATTTAGTCAGCCACCAATTGTGCAAGTTCTCCAACTTAAAAAGATGAGAGAGGCCTGTAATTTTCATCATAGGTACACTTCAACTATGAGAGACAGAATGGGGGGAAAGAATCCAGGAAATCACATTGTAGGATTTTTAATGAATTAATTGGTAAATTCCTCGGTAAAATAAGTATTTGGTCACCTACAAACAAGCAAGATTTCTGGCTCTCACAGACCTGTAACTTCTTCTTTAAGAGGCTCCTCTGTCCTCCACTCGTTACCTGTATTAATGGCACCCGTTTGAACTCGTTATCAGTATAAAAGACACCTGTCCACAACCTCAAACAGTCACACTCCAAACTCCACTATGGCCAAGACCAAAGAGCTGTCAAAGGACACCAGAAACAAAATTGTAGACCTGCACCAGGCTGGGAAGACTGAATCTGCAATAGGTAAGCAGCTTGGTGAGAAGAAATCAACTGTGGGAACAATTATTAGAAAATGGAAGACATACAAGACCACTGATAATCTCCCTCGATCTGGGGCTCCACGCAAGATCTCACCCTGTGGGGTCAAAATGATCGCAAGAGCGGTGAGCAAAAATCCCAGAACCACACGGGGGGACCTAGTGAATGACCTGCAGAGAGCTGGGACCAAAGTAACAAAGGCTACCATCAGTAACACACTACGCCGTCAGGGACTCAAATCCTGCAGTGCCAGACGTGTCCCCCTGCTTAAGCCAGTACATGTCCAGGCCCATCTGAAGTTTGCTAGAGAGCATTTGGATGATCCAGAAGAGGATTGGGAGAATGTCATATGGTCAGATGAAACCAAAATAGAACTTTTTGGTAAAAACTCAACTTGTCGTGTTTGGAGGAGAAAGAATGCCGAGTTGCATCCAAAGAACACCATACCTACTGTGAAGCATGGGGGTGGAAACATCATGCTTTGGGGCTGTTTTTCTGCAAAGGGACCAGGACGACCGATCCGTGTAAAGGAAAGAATGAATGGGGCCGTGTATCGTGAGTTTTTGAGTGAAAACCTCCTTCCATCAGCAAGGGCATTGAAGATGAAACATGGCTGGGTCTTTCAGCATGACAATGATCCCAAACACACCACCCGGGCAACGAAGGAGTGGCTTCGTAAGACGCATTTCAAGGTCCTGGAGTGGCCTAGCCAGTCTCCAGATCTCAACCCCATAGAAGATCTTTGGAGGGAGTTGAAAGTCCGTGTTGCCCAGCAACAGCCCCAAAACATCACTGCTCTAGAGGAGATCTGCATGGAGGAATGGGCCAAAATACCAGCAACAGTGTGTGAAAACCTTGTGAAGATTTACAGAAAATGTTTGACCTCTGTCATTGCCAACAAAGGGTATATAACAAAGTATTGAGATGAACTTTTGTTATTGACCAAATACTTATTTTCCACCATAATTTGCAAATAAATTCTTTAAAAATCAGACAATGTGATTTTCTGGATTTTTTTTCTCATTCTGTCTCTCATAGTTGAAGTGTACCTATGATGAAAATTACAGGCCTCTCTCATCTTTTTAAGTGGGAGAACTTGCACAATTGGTGACTGACGAAATACTTTTTTGCCCCACTGTACATCATTAAAACACTTAACTGTTCATTTCAATGAAATTGTTTGAGCATAAATTTTTTACTTTATTTAACTGTACGTCTTTTCGTGTTCTCATCATATGAAGTGCCAACTTCACATTATTTAAAGTGCCGAAGGAACCTAAGGAAAGTCTGGCAGCTGACTCAGTCTTAATCCTAAAGCTTATTCTCATGTAATTACAAGTTATGGTTCAGGCCCCAAACATAGGACAATAAAGAATGCATCCTTAAATTTGAAAAGTTTCCTGAAACCCTTTGAGCAAGTGCTTTTTTTTTAATGCATTGCACTGCTTCTCCTCCCTCAGCTTTACCAGAGAATCAGCCTGGCTGTAAGGAGGGAGATGTGACTCATGAGCCCAACGCCATTTGGAAACCCGAGCCATGCCGGCTGTGTGTCTGCGACAAAGGCAACATCGTCTGTGAGGACATCCGCTGTGAGGAGCTCAAAGGGTGTGAGCATTTCTCCATCCCAGAGGGAGAGTGCTGCCCTGTGTGTGACAGATTCGCCAGCGCTCGTGGATGGATTGGTGAGCAATACTCATGGTGTCCTCTAGAGGGCGACACTGAGTTTACTTTCATCTCAGCACAGCCTGCTGAAAGGATATGACAACTTCTACTGATGTATATTGTATCCGGAATCTGGGATATGTGTGGAATATTTACGCTCTATCACTTACAATACGACCGCAATCGATACGGCAGATCGGTCTGACGCGTCACTCAATCATAATAATCATTCAGAAGTCTTCCAGAATGCCCATTAACCAGTGATGCAATACAATAATGTGCAAATATTTACTCAAAATAAAAACATTTCATTGAATTCAACACTTCACAATAAGGAAGCACCGAGAGCATGGTCAAAGATCATGATGGTTTTAGATCAGATCACGTAATTTTATTGTAATTATTTTTATGCATGCAGTGATTACATCTACTGTATATCACAAAGAAAGATAACTCTAAGGGTGTTTAAGCTCTTTAAATATAATTGACTCTCACTAAATAGAGTCTGAAAATCCTGTTTGGGACACAGTCAATATTTTAGTAATAAACAACACGTTTAAATAAATTAATGTACTTATTTGAATGAACATAGCTGTATAATTACTTATTTTACATATATATAGAGAGAGTAAGACTAAGACATTTTTCTTATTTAACTGATTATAAGGCAAGATTCTCGAATTATAAGCTTTTTTATATTTTAATAATGATAATAATAATAAGGCGGCATGGTGGTGTAGTGGTTAGCACTGTCGCCTCACAGCAAGAAGATTCTGGGTTCGAGCCCAGTGGCCGGCGAGGGCCTTTCTGTGTGGAGTTTGCATGTTCTCCCCGTGTCCGCGTGGGTTTCCTCCGGGTTCTCCGGTTTCCTCCACAGTCCAAAAACATGCAGGTTAGGTTAACTGGTGACTCTAAATTGACCGTAGGTGTGAATGTGAGTGTGAATGGTTGTCTGTGTCTATGTGTCAGCCCTGTGATGACCTGGCGACTTGTCCAGGGTGTACCCCGCCTTTCGCCCGTAGTCAGCTGGGATAGGCTCCAGCTTGCCTGCGACCCTGTAGAAGCATAAAGCGGCTAGAGATAATGAGATGAGATAATAATAATAAGGCAGCATGGTGGTGTAGTGGTTAGCACTGTCGCCTCACAGCAAGAAGATTCTGGGTTCGAGCCCAGTGGCTGGCGAGGGCCTTTCTGTGTGGAGTTTGCATGTTCTCCCTGTGTCTGTGTGGGTTTCCTCCGGGTTCTCCGGTTTCCTCCACAGTCCAAAAACATGCAGGTTAGGTTAACTGGTGACTCTAAATTGACCGTAGGTGTGAATGTGAGTGTGAATGGTTGTGTGTCAGCCCTGCGATGATCTGGCGACTTGTCCAGGGTGAACCCCGCCTCTCGCCCATAGTCAGCTGGGATGGGCTCCAGCTCGCCCGCGACCCTGCACAGGACAAGCAGCTATGGATAATGGATGGATGGATAATAATAATAATAACAACCTGTAAGGGTTAATTCGAGACTTTAATAGTTAATTTGATTCTGAAGTGATTCCCAATTTTGGAGCTGTAGTTTATCAAGTCAGGTTTATTTGTATCGCGCTTTTAACGACAGACGCAAAGCGGCTTTACAGAAAATTAAACACTTTAAACAAATGAGCTAATTTTATCCCCAATGATCAAGCCTGTGGTGACAGTGTTGAGGAAAAACTCCCTCAGACGACATGAGGAAGAAACCTCAAGAGCACTCGAAAGGGAACCCATCCTCATTTGGGCGATAATAACAGATAGCATGATTATAAATAACTCGCTTCTATAACTGTGTCCTGTATAATCACAAAGTCTATTTTATACCCTGAACCCACACCATAACCTGTTCACATACAGTCCATTCTTTAACATTATTAACCTATTATTATACCATCATAATCATTCACTACTCCTTTTTAATCTATTCTATAGTCCATTAGAACCTCCTGCCATACCATTATAACTTATTACAACACTATCAGTCCATCCTTATACCATATCTAATCTTATAACCTGTCACGATAGGATTATTACCAGGACTGTAACCGTTATTTAGGAATTATTCTCCGAAGGCAAAGTGAATATCGGTGAATAATAACAGAGATGAAGTCGAGGTTATTATTTACTGAGACTGAGTCTGATAATTATTTTAGTATAATACACAGGTGATTATTTTCTTAAAAATCTGATTAAAAATTTTATTTCAATCTTCAAAAGCAGCATGTAAATGTAATAATGGTGCAGCGCAGACTTGTGTCACTTATCTACGTTAAATCACATAAAATACTTTGTTTAAAAACAGATAAAATAAATCACAACCCCACCTTCCATTTGAATTGTTTTAGATCAAACTTCAGAGCGTCTTTCATGCTTTTATTGTAGGAGCAGCGTTTTCTTTCATCATTTGTAGAGTAGAGTGGGGGAAAAAGCCCCCCTTAAGGAAAATTTAGTTTTTCTCCAAGTTGAAATGAACCATGTGTTTAGTTTTAATCATAGTTTTTGACAACAGTGACATGAACAATAATGCCACCTAAAGTTTGCCTAAAGTTAATACTTAATTTTTTTTTTAACAAAAACAAACATTGTGCCAAGGGGGCCTTTTACCCCCCCAGTGGGGTAAAAGGCCCTCTGAGGTGGGGCAATAGGCCCCCTCACTCAAAAAAAGCTGTTTGGATAGCAAAAGTGTTTACTTAAGCCTATAATGTGAAAGAAACAAGAAAATATCCCTGAATTAATGAATAGATGCATTATTTTATTATATTTTGCATTTTAATTTCAATTTTTTTTTAAATTTCACTTATTTTTAATATTAAGTTCAAATTACTTGCTTTACTCAACCAGGTAAGCGAGATGTTATTAAAAACTATGTATCTGCTATTCAGAAATGTATGAAATACAGTAATTATGATAAAAGGAAACGATGCCCCCTGGGGGCCATTTACCCCGCCATTAAGGGGGCGTTTTACCCCACAGACTACACTTTTACAAAAAAGGGTCTTACGTTCAAAATGTGATTCAACTTTTTATGCCTAATGTATTTTTTTTAACGTACTGACTTGTCTACTCATACCACATACACAGCTGTGATATCTGACGAAATAGCAGCTATCTAAATACAGTTTTACTGATATCTGAAAATTATATCACTTACCATGAAATTTGATTTCTCTCCGCTGCGTTGCTGATATGCGATCCACAGTGGATATTTGTATATCCCCGTTGTCAAGCCAGTCCATAGCAACAATAGAAATGTAACTTTGCACCATCTGGTGGTTATTTTGGGTAAAACAGGCCGGGGGCGTATTACCCCACGGGGGCGTATTACCCCACTCTACTCTAATTCTTCTTCACTTACAGTGACGAAGCGATCGGCTGCCATTTTGCCGAGTCGCTCGAGGTGATTATCGAGAAATAGTCCGAATCTCTTGACTAATCAGTGTGCTCGATTTTCTATCATCACCTGGGTATTTATCAGTGTTGTAGTCGAGTCACTAAACCTCAAGTCCGAGTCTAGTCTCAAGTCCCCAGTGTTCAAGTCTGAATCGAGTCCGAGAACAAGACTCCAACTGCACCATTTGACGCTGCCTTTATGTGAAAGTGTCTCTGCTACTGTGTCGGACTAACGTTCCTGCTCGACTGCCCCATTTTAGTTAACAGGCTACAGATAAACAGCTTGTTCATCGCTCAGCAAGCCCCGCCCACTATCAACAGGGTAAATAACATGAGAGAGGGTTAACACTAGCTAGTTCATCGCTCAGCAAGCAAGCCCCGCCCACTATCAACAGAGCAATGAACATAGCGTGTCACTTCCTTTTCTGGGTGGAGTCTCGCCAAATGACGATTGAAGTTCGAGGTTGTCCCCGTCGTCTCCTCGATAGTTCTTCTACATATGGAACACATAGCAGGGCATTCTTTCCCGCTGCACGAGAAGTCTGTTGAAGTAAAGTGGACAACCCTAGCGGCGTTCTCTCCAGGCGTTTTAGCGCCATTCACGTTAGTTTGTTCCTGAACATGACGTATGAACAGATGAATGTGCATTCTCTTGCACAAAATTAGTATAAAAATTAATGTAGCTATAAATATTTTATGCCAGATTATTATGGCATGTTACGAAAAATAAAGAAAAAATCCGAGTCCTTGTCTCCGAGTCCGAATGCAGTTAATGCACGAGTCCGAGTCATCAGTGCTCAAGTCCAAGTCGAGTCACGAGTCCTTAAAATTAGGGTCCTTAAAACTCGAGTACTACAAGGCTGGTATTTATACTAAAATCAATTACTGTACAGTTATAATCTGTGCCGCTATCATTATGAACTTTTACTATAGCATTATAAGCTGTACATATACCATTATAAACTACTGCTATAACATTACATTATTATATTATATTATTATGATCAGTATTATAAGTGGTGTTACGTCCCTATTGTTATAACTTTACCTTGCCACGACACATTTATGACCCATTTAACCATTAAAACTTATAATCTGTGAGTTTATCATTAAAAACTTTTAATATGCCATTATAACCTATCACTATAGCATTTTAAACTTGTGACTAGATCATTATGTCCTGTTACTGCACTATTATATCCTATTAGTATACCATCATAACCTGCTATTATACAATTTTCACCTTTTAGTGCACCATTATTACTTCTATTACTGTATCATTATAATTCTATCATTATAATCTGTAAGTATACCATTATAACTCTATCATATCATTTCAATATGTTATTTTACTTTTATAACTTACTTCTATACCATTATAACCTATACAGTGATATTATGGCCCTTTTTTTTACACAACCATTAACTGTGTGCGTACATATCACCATCATCGATTTATTACTTTACCATCATTATAATACAAGTTTGTAATACAGTAAAAAGTTTAGTCGCATGTTTAATAGCATGTATATAGCATGTTTACTAAACTATACTTCAACATCTTTTATTCTTTAACTTTCAGAGGTAATGGCACTCAAGGTACGGACGTGTACTCCAAATCATTCTATTTTTAAATATATAAATATATCAAAATAAAAGTAAATAGTTTTATGGGTAGTAAAAGAGAGCTGCACTGAAAATATAACTCTTGTAATTTAAGGGTGAAAAAGGAGAACCAGGAGATATTCCTCATGTAAGTTTGTATAAAGTTCTTTCACAAGAATTATGTGGATTCAGTGTATTATTATTATTATTATTATTATAATTCAGTATTTATTCTCCGTATACCTGAAGTGTCTCCATGTTGTTTTTTTTTCAGGTTGTGGGATTGCCTGGTCGATCGGGACCAATGGTAGCAATTTCCACTTTTTTTGAACAATGATCTACCTATATGTTTTATAACATCACCTCATATTTACACATAATTTGTTGTATTCAATAGGGCGCTCCTGGGCCAATGGGACGTGCCGGATATCGTGGCTTTAAAGGAAGAAAAGTATGTTCCAAAAACATTATTTTCATCTTACATGTATGAAATTATGTACGAAAGCGTCACAGGTCTGTCTAAAACAAACTAGATTATATTCTATTTAAACTGTTCCAGTGATGACAGCTTTTCTCTTTTTAAGGGCGTGGCAGGTCCACCTGGGTATGATGGGATACCAGGTGTGCCAGGTATTCCCGGAAAGCCTGGTCCTCAAGAACAGACTGGATTACCAGGGGTGAGTGTTTAAACTCTATTTAATCTGCGTTCGCCGCTGGTCAGGAGTTAGACCTCTAGATGGCTTACACACCGACAAAATCAGCTCTTTGCAGCTAGAGGTCACATGCTTGGATACCGCTTAGCAGCACCAAATTGGAGAGCAGGCGTTCAGGTAAACAACACCCTCGACAAGGTCAAATACAAAACTGGTTTCAGCAGTTTATAGCACTTAATCTGTTTCTTATTTTCATTATAACACCTCAAAGCAGCTCCATAATAAAAGTTTTCAAGGTATATAGCTGTTTTTGTAAGATTTGGCTCCATCTCGCAGATACAGTGGTGCTTGAAAGTTTGTGAACCCTTTAGAATTTTCTATATTTCTGCATAAATATGACCTAAAACATCATCAGATTTTCACCCAAGTCCTAAAAGTAGATAAAGAGAACCCAGTTAAACAAATGAGACAAAAATATTATACTTGGTCATTTATTTATTGAGGAAAATGATCCAATATTACATATCTGTGAGTGGCAAAAGTATGTGAACCTCTAGGATTAGCAGTTAATTTGAAGGTGAAATTAGAGTCAGGTGTTTTCAATCAGTGGGATGACAATCAGGTGTGAGTGGGCACCCTGTTTTATTTAAAGAACAGGGATCTATCAAAGTCTGATCTTCACAACACGTTTGTGGAAGTGTATCATGGCACGAACAAAGGAGATTTCTGAGGACCTCAGAAAAAGCGTTGTTGATGCTCATCAGGCTGGAAAAGGTTACAAAACCATCTCTAAAGAGTTTGGACTCCACCAATCCACAGTCAGACAGATTGTGTACAAATGGAGGAAATTCAAGACCATTGTTACCCTCCCCAGAAGTGGTCGACCAACAAAGATCACTCCAAGAGCAAGGCGTGTAATAGTCGGTGAGGTCATAAAGGACCCCAGGGTAACTTCTAAGCAACTGAAGGCCTCTCTCACATTGGCTAATGTTAATGTTCATGAGTCCACCATCAGGAGAACACTGAACAACAATGGTGTGCATGGCAGGGTTGCAAGGAGAAAGCCACTGCTTTCCAAACAGAACATTGCTGCTTGTCTGCAGTTTGCTAAAGATCACATGGACAAGCCAGAAGGCTATTGAAAAAATGTTTTGTGGATGGATGAGACCAAAATAGAATGTTTTGGTTTAAATGAGAAGCGTTATGTTTGGAGAAAGGAAAATACTGCATTCCAGCATAAGAATCTCATCCCATCTGTGAAACATGGTGGTGGTAGTATCATGGTTTGGGCCTGTTTTGCTGCATCTGGGCCAGGACGGCTTGCCATCATTAATGGAACAATGAATTATGAATTATACCAGTGAATTCTAAAGGAAAATGTCAGGACATCTGTCCATGAACTGAATCTCAAGAGAAGGTGGGTCATGCAGCAAGACAACGACCCTAAGCACACAAGTCGTTCTACCAAAGAATGGTTAAAAAAGAATAAAGTTAATGTTTTGGAATGGCCAAGTCAAAGTCCTGACCTTAATCCAATCGAAATGTTGTGGAAAGCAGTTCATGTGAGGAAACCCACTGACATCCCAGAGTTGAAGCTGTTCTGTACGGAGAAACGGGCTAAAATTCCTCCAAGCCGGTGTGCAGGACTGATCAACAGTTACCGGAAACGTTTAGTTGCAGTTATTGCTGCACAAGGGGGTCACACCAGATACTGAAAGCAAAGGTTCACATACTTTTGCCACTCACAGATATGTAATATTGGATCATTTTCCTCAATAAATAAATGACCAAGTATAATATTTTTGTCTCATTTGTTTAACTGGGTTCTCTTTATCTACTTTTAGGACTTGTGTGAAAATCTGATGATGTTTTAGGTCATGTTTATGCAGAAATATGGAAAATTCTAAAGGGTTCACAAACTTTCAAGCACCACTGTATAAATGAACAATTTCCCGCGATGATAACAAAAACAACTACTTTGAAATCTTTTATTATGGAGCCACTTTGTTTGCGGTGTTAGAATTAAAATAAGTCCTTCTACAAGGTTTTTTTTTTAGTGTACATACCTTGTGAACCGCGTGGGTTTCCTCCGGGTGCTCCGGTTTCCCCCACAGTCCAAAGACATGCAGGTTAGTTTAACTGGTGACTCTAAATTGACCGTAGGTGTGAATGTGAGTGTGAATGGTTGTCTGTGTCTATGTGTCAGCCCTGTGATGACCTGGCGACTTGTCCAGGGTGTACCCCGCCTTTCGCCCGTAGTCAGCTGGGATAGGCTCCAGCTTGCCTGCGACCCTGTAGAAGGATAAAGCGGCTAGAGATAATGAGATGAGATACCTTGTGAAGTCGCCATGTTGTTTGGCTGTGGAGATCCAAACGCCGTCCGTTGAAAGTCGATGCTTCGCGATAAAATTTTGTCCTGTTAAAATGAGCCGAAAGTAATTTTAAAAAGCTATGTTGACAGTTATTCTAGAAAAGGAAACAGATTAAGTGCTATAAACTGCTGAAACCAGTTTTGTGCTTGATCTTGTCAAGGGAGTTGTTTATCTGAATGCTTGCTCTCCATTTTTGTGTTGCTAAGGAGTATCCAAGCATGTGACTTCTAGCTGCAAAGAGCCAATTGTGGCTTTCAGGTTAAAATTTGGTTGTGGACAAATTAGCAAAACAAAACAACACATGGATCTCTAGGTGTTATTCAGAAATACTTTTTCTATCGGTAGAAAATATTTGATATATTTCAAGAGTACATATTAAAGTTTGGACCATCATTCGGATGTTGTCGACTTTGTTTAGTAGTCTGTTTGCGAGTCCGACTCAACTCCAAAACATACTTCTGTTTTGTTTGCTGTTTGGTTTTACACCACGCATTTGTTTTTAAACTGATGCTACAGCTATTTGTGGATAGATGCAGGGAGGAAAATGGGCGTGTTCTCAGGGCGGGAGGGCCGGCATTCCCTCTTTTGTCAATCACAGCAACACTAGCCAATCATAAGCATCTGCGAGCTCTAGTATGTGGAAGAGGGCGGATAGCAGCTGAAATCCCATAAATCCCTCAAGCACTCAAGAGTGTGAGCCAGTCCTAACTAAATGATTTGATAATTATATAAATAACTACTTTAAAAAGCTTTGTGTATCACATCTGCCGTGTATTTTGTATTATTATTATTATTATTATTATTGGTCAGATTTTCCAGAACACATCGCATTTCGGCAGCACGCCAGCTCTGTCCTCGATGGTCTGTTCATCAGGTCACATCTACAAAAAAAAAATAATCCGAAAGCATGAAAGCACCCTTAGATTTTGCGTGGATTATATAGTGAAAGAATCCGTGCACAGAAAATTTGGTTATTCTTCAAGAGATGGATTACATTCTTAAAATGTTTCTCTTTTAGCTTTCTCTGCCATTGTTTCTCCAAAGTGAGACTTGAGGCTATTGGTGCTTGAGATCGTAAAAAAAAAAAAAAATTTTAATGGATGTGTTAGAATGAGAAGTATTTAGCTTTACTCGGGGAAGCAGACAGGATGGGAGTGTATGTTGAGGGAATGTGTAAGAGCACGCACATTTCCATCCAAGTTTACTTTTTATATAAACAGGAAATGATGCATGCCTTTCTCAAGTCCAGATTTGTGCATACTCACTGTTTATGAGCCGCAAAGTCCTAAATACAGTGTTTAAAATGTTCCTGCTTCTCAGATTTAAATAGAGCAAAGCAGATCTCTCCATGTTCATGGTCATCATTCCAATGCATTGTTTTACAGAGTCAGTTTGCATCTCAGATGGCTTCAGGCTTCCATGATGGCAAAATGGGGATGTCAAGAATTGTCTCTGGGTCACCTGTAAGGACAGATTGAGTATTGAATATTACAGGATTTAATGTTATGTAGCCTACGCTAACAATAACACTAACACTAGACCCTGTCTTGTTTATTAATCATTGATAACTCACTAATTAATCTGAATCAGGGCGAAGCAGGACCAAGAGGACACCCAGGACCATCAGGTCCACCTGTAAGTCCAACACCCATAAGCAGCCTCACAAGAAGATGATATTTATATTGTATCGCCAATGTAAATGTGACCTCTGTGCTTTTTGTGTCCTACAGGGCCCTATGGGACCACAGGGCACCCCTGGAGATGTAGGTGATCCAGGACCCATGGTAAGAAATGAAGCTAGCTTATACGTACTGCACCTACAGAACAGTTTAAACTGATTCAACTAATATTTGTAAAGTTTCAGCTAGTGTAGTAAGTTTCCACACTGACTGGCAACAACAGTTACCTTGTAATGCTTTAACCATTCGTGATTAGTTGAGTATTAATAAGACAACTAGAGCTATAAATAAAGCTTAATGTTGTCACTTTTACGCAGCACCACGGACTCTGAATAAATAAGATACGTTGAGAATAAATACATTGAGTACTTTGGTAATTTGTCTTTACCTATAAGTGTTCTGTTTTCATCATCGTCTTTTTTTTCCTTTTCAATAATAATCATAACATGGTATTGGGTTGCGAGTAAGACCAGAGTTGGTAAATGAAATGAAACCTCATGGTTCCCACACGTCCTTGACATCCTTGAAAGTTTGTGAATTTGAGAAAAAAAAAATCAAGGCCTTGATAGTTTTTGAAAATATGTAACAGTTATTCCACGAAATCGAGTCGTACATGAGCTGATAGCCGACGAGGTGCGTAGCACCACCATATATGATGAGGTTGAGTGGAATAACTGTTTTATTCTATCCACATTCACTGGATTTTGAGAAACAGAGCATTTTTATTTTTATTTTTTGCAAATTCAATAAATAAAAACTTAATAATAATTCTTGAAAAATAAAAAAGTACATTCTTACCATCAAATACTTTTATTTCATATTTTGTTGCCTTTTTTGTATTTTTTGGGGTTTTGTTTTTGAGTAGAGTTTTTATTTAGCCCTCGCTTGGTTCAGCAACACATGCCGCCATTTTGTGCATCTTCTTCTTCTTCTTTATGTATTTTTGGTGGTTGGCAAACCAACATAAAAGTGCATTATTGCCACCGACTAGGCTGGAGTGTAGAACAAGAGATATTCGGGGAAAAATATATTATTTTAGCTATTTCTGTTTCTTTTAATACTAGATAACAAAGCTGCCACCATTTTGTTTTTCTCTACTCATGGTATATGAACTGATATCCTAGTAGTCGAGTAGCCAATCAGAGCACGCGATTGCTCATAATCAGTAAACGTGGATAGAATATACATAAATAGACATGGCTCACTGAAAGTCCTTGAATTTATATTTATATTATTTTGTGCAAAAATAGAACTCGAAGACCCTCAGACAACACTGCATCAAGTACTGTCGTTCATCATCTAACCGCGTGGGCTCGGGATTAACTTTGGCAAACCTTTGTTAAGCTCTACAATATGGAGTTACATCCACAAACTTTGCCTAACGTTAGCTTTCTTGCCGCTGTTTAACCTCCATCATTCAACTTCGATCAGGAGGCAGGTGGCGTTTATTTGTGTATTCATTTGGCCATGGTCATGAAAATGTGTTTTGTATTGTGAAGCTGGTGCTGATGAAATAAACGAGCAGTTACGTAGCTCTTCAACTCGGAAGTCTCTTTCTCTTTCTCTTTGTTTTGCTGTGCTGTGTTCAAAAAGGCAAAAGACCACAGTCTGCCATCACTGTAACAGCACAACTGAGAAGTCTGGACACATTCAAGCCTCTCTCTTTTTTAATTGTTGACTGTGAGCTTTTGTAAAGCCTGCTTGTTGTCATTATAAAAATTCTTAGTGTTGTAACAGTAATTACCGTGAACTGGCCTAGTGATTAGTGTGTCGCTTCTCGATCACGAGTTCTACTTGCGGTCGGGTCATACCAAAGACCATCATAAAACTGGTACTTACTGCCATCTGGCAAGGCATGCTGCAATACAGATGCAAGTAGTGAGTCAAAATCTTGCGGTTACCAGAGGACCCACCCCCTACTGTAAACCTAGCTGTGTAGGCAAGAGGCCGAGGGCTATAGAAGCAGAGATCGGCACTGCTCAATGCGCCTATGAGCCCGGTTAGTACTGGGATGGGAGACTGCCTGGAAAGACCAGGTCCTGGCATGGGAATGACTTTGACTTGTACCATGTCTCAAACTACCCCATGTTTGGTCCTTGAATTTGATGGAATCGGGCCTTAAATTTGATGTTTAAGAAGGTGTGGGAACCCTGAATATTCCTGAACGTCTGCAAAAACTCTTTCTATCTTCACTTAACTAATTTTGGCTCCTTTTTGCCAACCATGATTGGATGATTTGTTCAAACGTTGATCTGCTCTGCCACAGTAGTGCTTGGTTTAATCTCATGAAATACTTTAATGAGTCCACTGGGTAATAATCCCTGAAAGACAAACCATCCAAGATGGTTTATAGTTTATAATTAGAGTATAACTTACCGAAACCCTAACTCATGCTTAAAAGAGAAATTGTGACTGAAGGCTTGTAGAAATCACTGAAGACATACTGTAACACGGTGTACACGAAGTCCATAAACTCCAAAATACCATATAGGAAGAGGTTTTCCAGAAAGGAGGTTTTTCTGTAGTAAGGAGCCAATCTTTTTGTTCTTTTTTTTTTTTACAGGGTGCTTATGGACCAAGGGGTCCAGATGGTTCACCTGGAAAACCTGGTCAAGATGTACGTCCACCAAACTGCCCTGTCCTACACTGTACACAGCTTAACAACTTGTGAAGTAAATGACCTAAAGTACAGTAATAAAACGATCCATGTTTATCTGCTTCTTCTTCTTCTGGTGTCAGGGTGAACCAGGAGATCCAGGAAAGAAAGGAGAAGATGGATTCCCAGGATCACCTGTATAACTTCCTTTATTTCCTACAGTATAGTGTGTTATTTACATACCTGTGCTGCGATCTGATCCTAACACAATGATTTTGAATTTTGCTTCATCAAGGGGGCTCGGGGATTCCCAGGCTTACCAGGTCACCCAGGAATAAAAGGTCGCAAGGTGAGCTTGATTGATTGCTAATTGCTGAAATGTTTTAAATATTTAAAACTAAATTTAACATTTACTCCATGAAATGTGAAGAAGAAACACACAGCAGATGTAGGTTTAACTGCGTACATACAGTATATAAACCAGGTTCCTGATTTTAAAGATCAAAGTCCTAACAAGAATTTTGATCATTTCAGGGACATACCGGTATACAGGGACTGAAGGGAGAGCGAGGTGTTGTTGGTGCAAAGGTTAGACACACACTTCCCAACTGTGAAGCCGACATCATGGCACAGCAGGACGGTGTTTTATTAAATACTATATGTTTTATGGCTGTGTTTTGATTTCAGGGTGCATCAGGAATTCCTGGTTCAATGGGGCCTGTCGGTCCACAGGTACTTTCCGTAATACGATTGTGATTTTTGGACAAAACCAAACAAACATATTCTGCAGAAAGATATCATTATGGTGTGCAATTAATTTGTTTAGGGCCCACCTGGATTGCCTGGAGAAAGAGGTCGGATTGGACCCACCGGACCTGCGGTGAGATCATTTCTGTCACTTCTACAATTAAATACTGTGCTCATTCCAGTAAAATAGTTTAAACAGCAGAATACTCTATCAAAGTAACTTATACCGTATAGCTATGAGTTTAACTGTAAAATTAGCCGCTAACAATGTCCACCTGAAACAGCACAGGAACCTCGTCTGGCTGAATTTCTTTGTACATTTTTTTCATTAATTCTTACATCATCTTAAGATTTTTATATAAAAAGCAGGATAAGTGCAACAAGGTTAAACCTGGGGTAAGGGTTTTCAGCGTTACTAGGTGATATTAGCTAACATTTGCTAGCTAGCTTGATATTTTAAATAGATAACCCGTGAAACATCTCATCTCATCTCATCATCTCTAGCCGCTTTATCCTTCTACAGGGTCGCAGGCAAGCTGGAGCCTATCCCAGCTGACTACGGGCGAAAGGCGGGGTACACCCTGGACAAGTCGCCAGGTCATCACAGGGCTGACACATAGACACAGACAACCATTCACACTCACATTCACACCTACGGTCAATTTAGAGTCACCAGTTAACCTAACCTGCATGTCTTTGGACTGTGGGGGAAACCGGAGCACCCGGAGGAAACCCACGTGGACACGGGGAGAACATGCAAACTCCGCACAGAAAGGCCCTCGCCGGCCACGGGGCTCGAACCCAGGACCTTCTTGCTGTGAGGCGACAGCGCTAACCACTACACCACCGTGCCGCCCCCGTGAAACATCTTCTTGTATTTTAAATGTGTTATTCTGGACTGTGACACAGTCCTGGACATTCTCATCGTTTGTTATTTTGCTTGTCTTATAGCTTAATATTTCTTTTTAGCTCGTGTATATTGCGCATTTTGATATCTTAGCCATTCCTATGTGAACTGAAATGAGTCCTTTCGTAAACACATTTTAATCAATTATTTGGTTGGGATTTTTGACTTTGATTGATTGATTGATTGATTGATTGATTTAAAAATGCATATTTGAAAGTAAAAGAGTTAAAAAAATAAACAATACTAAGATTGGATTGAAAGATTGGTAGGGTATGTAATTCTGTTAAAATCCAGTTAGTTGTATGTTTGGTACAGTAGTGTGCCATTACTGTTAACATTTTACAGTATGAATGCTGCAGATATTTACACTAATTAACATTTTTTTTAAATAAGCGTATGATTGCACGTTAATTTTAAGTTTCAGTGTTTTTTTCCTGCAGGGAAAACGTGGAACGCTAGGAAATGCTGGGAAACGAGGTCCATTGGTGTGTAACTCACTCCATCTGTTCTAATATCTCACAAATCCCATAAACCCATGTTGTTATTAATCCCATAAGCCCACAATGTGTAAATGACATTGTAGCATTTATCAGTTTACGGTAATGTTGGCCATTTTGTGTTTCTCAAAGGGTACTATAGGAATCCCAGGAGCTGCAGGGTTTCCAGGCAATCCAGGCATGAAGGTTTGCACGATTATTTTCACACGATTTTGTCGTGTCATTGGTTATTAGCTCATCCGGCCAACAGGTGATGAGTTTATGCCATCATGTGTTGTCCGTTGTCTGTCCGTCATCGTCCACGTTTCACGAAAATCGCTTCTTCTTTCTCAATTTTTCACTGATTTTTATTTTTGGCAGGAAGGTAGGTCTGCCTGGGGTGCATTTATATAGCTTCTACTCGAATTTGCATAATTGCAATTAATAATGAAGATATGGAGTAATTAATCAATCCCTAATGAGCAGTTTCCACACAAATCACTTCTCCCTTAGTTCTTCCCTGATTTTGATTCTTTCTGGAATGAAGGTAGGGGGACCTAGGGTGCATAGAACTTCTACCCAGATTTGCTTCATTACAATTATTAATGAAGTTATGGACTAATTAAGCCTTAATGTTTAACAGCAGTTCAACAAAAATTGCTTCTTCTCAGTCAATTCCTCACCGTTTTGGATTCTTTCTGGTAAATAGGTCGGTATTCCTAGGGTGGATATCACTTCTATATATATCTTGTATATAGTGTACTGTATATAGCTTGCAAAATTTATTGCACAAGGTTGCCCATTTTAGATCATTCCTTCTGGACTAGACGGAGCTGGACTGAGCTACGCCGTCATCGACAGTCTTGTTTTAATCAACTCATTACAATTTCAGTTATTTTCAGTTATTCATTTTGGCGATTTCAGTTATGTTCCACTCAGTCATGACATAGGACTAGGGATAGACATTATAACTCATTTTGTATTTGGAAAATCTGCCTTTTTAAATGAGTATTATGCAAATAGCATAGCGAAAAACTATGTATATTCTGTAAAATAGTAACCTCACCTGGTATAGCTAAATATATGCCATTTATCTGGCAATTTCTGTGGTTCTACGTTACACATCCAGCTAAAAAAATTAAGTTCCTGAAATTATTTCTGAATGCTACATTAGGTAAACGAATACTGCGACGAGCATCCGTGACTATCTTGTCATGTGTGTCTTCGGTAAGCATTTTATTCTGGAAGCACTAGGCATGAGGCAGGAATAAACCCTCAATGGGACACCAGTCCATGTGTGTTTAGGTGTAATCTTTGGTTTGTGTCCATCCGCAGGGTGAAGCAGGACCCACAGGCCCTCGAGGCACCAGTGGAGCTCAAGGACCCAGAGGGGACTCAGGAAGAGTAGGCTTACCTGGACGTCAGGGCAAACAGGTGGGCGATGTGTTATCCTTATGAGCTACTCTTTACAATATATTTGGATATTTTGATGCATGTTGTTGATCTAAACGTGTTCAATGTGTTCATATCTAGGGTCCAGCAGGTACCGATGGTGCTCCTGGAGCTAAAGGGCCATCGGTAAGTCCCAGCCATTCTTCTAGCAAACCTGCCATTCGTTTAAGTTTAGTTCAATGAACAAAATTCATGATTCAGGTTATGTGTAGTGTGTCATGAGCGCTTTTCATGTAGGGGTCAGCCGGTGTGCAAGGTCTGGTCGGACTGATCGGTCAGCGTGGACCACCTGGACCTCAGGGAAGGACAGGACCTGCTGGGGCCAAAGGTCAAGTGGTAATGACACACTCATTTTTGAAAACTTCTCAGTTCTACTTAAAAAATGAATGAATGAATGAAATGGGGTATTTTATAACACCATAGACCGTCCAGTACCAAAAGTCTTCGCTCAGGATCGGAACAAAACTGAAACGCCAAGGTTGGGGCGAAAATTAAACAGAGAAAACAGAGTCATGGAACAACACCCATTATTGCATTGTTGCAGCAGCTGCAGTGATGATGATGCAGTCAATTTTATTTATTTATTTTTTTTACCTTTGTCAATTTGGTATTAATTAAACTATTTGGCTCACTTCTTCTTCTTCTTTTCAAATATGTTTACAAGATCTGTTGCACAAGATACTACAGATGTTCCTATTTTTTTGGTCACAGGGTGACGCAGGTATCCCCGGATTCAAAGGAGAGCCTGGAATGAAAGGAGAAGTGGTGAGTTAATAACACCAGATCAACAGCTGATTGCTCACACTAGCCGATTACATAGTTACAAAGGGGTTGGTCGCTGTTATGATGAGGTGATCTGTGTCACAGGGGCAACCTGGAGCTCAAGGAGAGATTGGTCCGATGGGAGATGAAGGCAAACGGGGCTCCAGAGGAGATCCGGGATCTGTGGGGCCGCCTGGTCCTCCTGGAGAGACGGTAAGAGTCATTGATTTTTGTAGTCTCAGATACAGTACTTTTGTATTTTTTGTTCACCTTTCTGGCAACAAGCTTCAGGATCTTGAAGGTTGCAGTATGTTTTGGCTGCATATCCACAAATCCACAATGTTTTTCTTTGTGCTAGCTTTCAGAAGGAACAAATGGTGATGTAATTATCATGCAGATGTTGATTGTTTTCTTATTACAGCACATCCTGAAAAGATTCAGTCTTATACCACAGCAATTTGCCAACAGTTATATGAGATTATATTGTGGTTCAAGTTACTGTTGGACCGTCCATGAAAGAAATTAGTTCCTGTTAGATTTCTGTAGTTCCTGTTCCTAGTCAGATTTAAGAATTCAGCAGTGTTGTGGTATAAAAGTTACAGGGAATCAGGAAAGGTCTATAGTCGGTCAGTCAATTGCCTCTTTCTGTGAAAATAGATGGTTCTTCAGTAGGCGACTGATCGCAGTCGGAAGTATCGCTGAATTTGTTTGTTGTTGCATTTAATTGATTTGTTTTCCTGTTTTTAGGGAGCTCCAGGTCTCCGTGGTTTTCCGGGTGCTGATGGGTTACCTGGACAAAAGGCAAGCAAAATTCCCATTTGTCATCATCCTTACTTCTGTTCCTGTGTTGTTGTTTTTTGTTTGTTTGGGTTTTTTTTTTGCTTTAATGATTGTTAATAAACTACAACATCATCAGGGTGCTCAAGGTGAGCGTGGTGCTCCAGGCACTTCCGGAGGTAAAGGTGCTGTTGGTGATCCTGGCCGTCCTGGAGAATCAGGCCTTCCGGGTGCGAGGGTAAAGAAAGATCCATGCGATATTTATTATGTGAAAGGAGTGTCACCATTTTCATCATGATTGATTGATTGATTGATTGATTTTTACTCTGACTTAAG